>NC_136529.1:19214429-19564429 GCF_910591455.1 Pholis gunnellus | reverse complement strand
ATTAATGAAACCGACCAGCCTCTCTTCTGTCTGGTGCCAAGGCACATGTGGAACCTCTAAAAGCCTGTGTTTCTGATGGAGTGAATTACCCCCTCAAACCAGTCACACCAGGATATCAGGATGCAGCGCTGACTGAAGTTAAAAAGGCCCAACGCAGGGCCCAATCCCCTAAAAGCATTATTGTATACACGCAAGCTCACGGGGATGACTTGTATACGCTGAAACACAAATACACACACACAGGAACTTGGTTTACTGGCAGTTCAACGATAGAGTAAACACTGAGTTTAGAGAGAGATGGTTGAAGAAGGTTGATGATGGACTCGGGGGGTTAGCAGTTCTCACTCAAATCTCCTCTGGAATGGCAAAGACCCAATGTTTGGAGGCATAGTAAATAGGATTTTGTGCAGAATATTATTTGTGTTCAGCATCAGTTACATTTAGGAAGAAACAGAAATCAAAGTGAAAGAATGAGAGAGGCAACAGTTAAGTAGACACAACAAAGTGACGAACGGCAGGAAAAGGGTGAGGAAGAGCAGCAGAGGGGAGGGAGGGAGGAAGACGGACGAGGGGGATCCTCCTGTAATCGTTGCAGCGACATGGGGGCCGATTTAAAGCCTTGGGCTGATATTAAAGTGACCTGAGAGACTCCAGACACAACAGGCCACTAAACAGTCCTGGCACCAGTTTGGAATGAGCCTCCCACACCGGCCTACCTACGTCACAAACATCTCTGTGCTGCTCGCTGTAGGTTGGCCGACTAACGTCTTCACTGATGAGGTGTCATGTAAAAAGACAAGACATTAATGTCTTTCACGAATGGCAGGTTGTAGCCTTGTGTGTGACTGACCGAGTGTCATTTAAAAAAAACTTTTTAAATCCTCTCTCCAGAGTCAGACTAGTTCAGGTGGTCCGACCGCGGCACCAGAAAATCATCACCTTGTAATGATAAATGAAGCAACATGCTGGTGTGGTTGTTGTGTTGAGCAAACAATAATTACAATATATACCATAATGAATTACAATATGCTTTAATGACTGCCATTTAGCAGAATTCTAATTAAGCATAATTTCCAGTTTTCATATAAACAGGCAAGACTGCACCTGATTTATAATGAATGGGAAGCAAAGCAGTTTAGCTGCTGGCTATGACTTGGAAAGCCAAAGAGTTTTTTCTTGTCTCCTAAAAATGTCAAAATCTAAAAATGTCTCAACATATCTGATTAAATGTTATATCTAAAGCAAAGCAAATCAGTGATTCCAGCAACAGGACATGGCTGTAAACACACTGTAAACACACCAAACCCAAGACATTTAGATGCTGTATATAAACATTGTGATAGTCTTTGGTCTTTAGTTTGGCGTGTCTAACACACACACATGCACACACACTGATCAGACAAAATGACTGCTATCCTCAACATCAAGCTAAAGCTGTTTGACTCTCCCTCAATGCTGCAGACTAGTATCCAGAATGTCCCACAGTGTTATATTGCAGATGTCGGCACAAAGACCATCTGAATCATGAAGACTTTATTTATTTTTACAAAATAAATCCTTAATATTCACAGGTAAAGAGCAGAGGTTCAGTCTCACAAAGCAAAAGAAAAATTCTATCCAGTAAAAGCACCGCATTGGAAATGTCAAAAATAATTTTTTACTATGACATAATATATTATTTTTAGTGATGCATTAATGTGTAAGTAGCAGTTGCATATATAGGGTGTTAGGTAGTTTCATCTATAACCGTTCAATATATTTTATTAACACATCATATGTTTTTTTTGTGTAGAATTGTGATCTTTAATATAACTGAAAGCTGTCAAATAAATGCAGTGGAGCAAAAAGTACAAAAATACTCAAGTAAAGTACGAGTTCCCTTACATTTGTACTTAAGCGCACTTGAACAAATGTTATACTTCACTACTGTTGGTATCATAACGCACATCGGCATCATTGTTCTCAGGACACTCGCTCGGGTCATGAGTTGTTTCAAGGGTCATCTTTTGTCTTAATAAAAATGTGTGTTCCTGAGGTGAGTACTTGACTGTGTGTGTGTTTACTGCGGTGGCTGACTCATGCCTACCTTGGTCTAAAACCATAGTTAACACAGTCACTCTGGCTCCACAGTGGGTGAAGTCGCCAGACAACATAACTGGGCCCACAGCCCACTGTAATTAGCCTTATTGAAGCTGTCACTCACTGAGCCGCCCCGATCCGATCTCAGAGCGCCCCGGTGCTGACATCAAGGAGAAGGTGCTGGGGGCGAGGCCCTGGAGCCGCTGGCCGTACGATGCTAAGAGCAGCTATCTGTTACTGGTTTAATAATACTCCTGACAGTCCCCTCAGTTTTCAGCCATTCTTCCCCTCACTAGCCTTTCTCATCCCTTCTCTCGGTGCCCGGAGATGTGTTTTGACAAACTGATTGTTCGTTGGCATGACGCGATGTAACGAGGGACATATGTTGCCGGGAAGGAGGAAGAATATGAACGTAACATCAAAGAGGGGAAAATCAGATCTCGGGCAGGACCCAAATGTAGAGCAAAATAGGCCTTTTGAATATGTTTATGTATCTCCATGAAGATGTTTCCAATTGAGGGAAAAGCAGAGCTCAGATATAAGAGCATGCTCGAGTGTGGGTTTGATAGAATTAGGTCCACATGAAATAAAACATGCTGTGTCTAATAGGCTCATAGCCTCAGAGATTTCTGTTGTTCCTCTTAAACTCACAAGTGGTTTCGCCTCACCGTTACTGTAACATCTGCTTATTAATACGCCATATGTCAGGGAAATACAAAATGCCCAGTCATTTTCACAAACAAGCGCACACCCAAGCTTTACAAAAGCCCCCCCCACACACACACACACACACACACACAAACACACAGAGACAAACACAAACTGTGTCCAAATATCCTGGGGGTGACATAGATGGTGCACTGGCATTTCTTTTTTTATTCTAACCCTTCTGATATCCAGCAGACATAACAAACTATGTGTCAGTGCAAACATGTGATGTTTATTCTGCAACAACTGTTTGTGAACATTTAAAAAAGCATTATTGTTGGTCCTATTACGCACAATCTGGTCTCTTGGAAGTTTCCTTCATTTATTCAAATATATATTGAGTGTGTTAAAGCTTAAAAAGGGAATTTTAGAGAGCATTAATGGAACAGTGTACATATTTATATACTGTATAATATCATCTTATCTGACAGTTTATAGGGTCCTTGTTCATTCACCGACAGAAGAGAAACTTGGGTTGCATCACTGCATTGTGAAAACAAGTTGTACAAAGCTGTTTGTGGCTCCAGAGGGAGTGGCATGAACTCTGATAAATTGCCTCAAGTGATTTCAGTTGATTTAGCATCAGTTGGGTGTGAACACTACAAGCTTGAGAATAAAAACTATCTTCTACATTAGCTGTTAGTAACATAACACATCCGAATCTCCCACTGTATACTGTGGGTGACCAAGTTGCATCGTGGTTAATATAGGCGGCAGGAAGAAGACAGTGTCTCCAGTTCTGCAGCATTGGTTTTGATACTTTTTAAGAACAATTTTATTAAGTCTGATTAAGCACATTATTCATTCTCTCCATTATAAGAAGTTAATGTAGGTTATTTATTATCTTCCAACATTTTTGATTTATTCTAATTTGTTCACTTTATTTAATAAATTCCCTATATCATTCCGTAAATATATTTGATTCTGCATTACTATCATGTAATTTGTAGTTATGCTCATACACGATGCTGTGGTAGATTTAGGTTTCTTTTTACTGTGAATAACAGTGACAAGAAATAACATTAATAACATTTATTTATCTTTGCCTGTTAGGTTCTAAGTGTATTACAATGAAACGTATGTAAATTAGAAGACGCTTGAACTCTTGTGCAAAATTATCTCTTCAAGTTTTGGAGCACCGCAGTCAGTGTGATTTTGGGTCTGAGTTGTGATGATTTTACTGATGTTGAAGTCATGACAGCTGGCAGCATATTCAACTTTCATGATGTACAAAGTTCCAAATATTGCGGGTGACTTTCTGATATTGAGTTGCGGCATCTTTTACGTGATCCATATTTCTATTTAGTCAAAGCTTAAAAATCCCTCTTTTAAGTAAATTAATTAATTATTTTCTGCATCGCCTCCATATTGATTTATTTAGGGGTATCAATGATGTGGGCAGCTCAACATTTAGAGTATGGCTGTTCTTCTCATATTCTATTCAGAGAAAAACTGTGATTCTTACACTGTGACACAACACTGCTGTATTATGGAAGCGCTGCATAAGTACAAATCCTCGGTTTATAGAGACTTAAAATCACAGTATTTAATCAGCAATAATTGGTAAACAAATATATGCAACAAAATGACATGTTGTATTGTGCTTGAATGATTCCAGAGTCATTCCCAGCCAAAGCTCTTGTACTGACCACTCAGTGTTAGGCAAAGTACTTGCATGCTGCTAAAGGCAGTAAAACAGCTTTGTTACAAAAGCCGGAGGTATTTGTGGGCTTAATTACATTCATTTCACTCTTGGCATTTTGATGGTAAAACACTTAAGTTAGGTATTTTCATTCCCTTTGTACCCCATTGTAATGAACACCCGTAATTGTTTCTCACCCAAAGGCACTAACTGGCCTTTTAATTTTCCATCGCTTGCTGAGTAGCAGTGCCAAGTTTTCTTCAGGTGATGTTGAAACTCTGACTCACTAGGGTGCAGGCTGTGAGAGCAGGGCGAACTTTGAATGGAGCTCAATATGTTCATGAATGCTTTCTGGGATTAGTTACAAGCTGACTCTACCCAAGAACCTTTCTAGAAGCGCTGCTTTTTGTAATTAGAATTGCTATTTAACTATATCTTCCTGAACAGCATCATTGGCTTTCTTCAAGAACAATCACTCAAAGGTAATTAAAGTCTAAACTCCAATTCTAAAACAGCCACATCACCTCACAGCTGCACTTTAATGATGAAAATAGTGTGTTGGTCTCATAATTACTGCTTTAGTATTGTCACAAAAGAAACACTGAGAGATATCTTATGTGGATTATCATCTGAGAGAGGGCAGGACAAAGGTTTAGAGGGGGAAAAAGCATCATGGGAAGAGAAAGTGGCCTGTTGGCACGAAACAAGTATTATTACCTTGTTGCTTAATAAATGCTGAGTCACTCGCTGACAACTCAACATGATGAGCCACATGTACCACCACACGGAAAAAAAAAACCACAGCAGGTTTCATCTCAGCTCTGTGACGGTGACAATAATAAATGTAACAAATACATTAGAGTTTGAATAATCAGTAATTTCTCGGTACCAACATTAGCCAGATTTGTATTTGAGTTTAGTTAAGCCATGAAAAAAATCAAAGGTCTTTAGGCCTTAGACGTTTTTATAGATTTGTTCCAGCTTAGTGATAAACACAGTTCACAGTGAATGGTACAATGGGATCCCAGCAGAAGAGAGGAACTCATACTTGCTTTAGTTTTTATGAGGCATGCTTCAGAATCTTGAATAACTTTTTCTGCAAGTGAACACCATTGCCAGCTCTTTAAATGCTTCATGTAAATCATCTCTACATGTTGGTGTGGCTGTTTTCATCATATCAGCGAGCTGTTTAAAATGTATTCTTGCATATAAGGTTGACACTGCGATTAAATCTATCTCAACAAAAATGGACACTGATGAATCCATGGCAGCATGTGGATGTGTGTTTTAGCACGTGGGAGGAATAAAGCTGATGCTCAGTGCTATTGTCAACACCGTGCATTCCTCAGAGCGAACACTGGGGAGAGCCCGTCTGCTCAACGTGAGCCTGGCTCTCTGCGCCCTCCCCTCTAGGTGCAACAGCAATCACTCTGCTCCAAGTTGTGGTTTCATTTGTAGATTAATGATGTTGACAGATGTTCAATTCATTGTGAACACTTGTGAGAATACAAATCACTTTACTCAACCTATGAGACAAATATGATGCCTGAAGTTATTGCCAAACATTCCTCATCGAACCTGCACTGTATCTACAGTCATTCATTTTTTTTCTTAGTTTCCCACTGATGTTCTCAGGCATCAAATGCAAACTGAGACCATGCAAACTGTCCGCCACATAATGAGCATCCCTTTTCTTATTTGACATGTGCGATTGCTCTGTGTGGGTGGTCCTGCCATCATATTTTCTTATTTAGGTGTATACACATGAGAAACGTGGGGAAACCTAATCAAGATGCAAAGATAATGACGTGCTATGTACATAAACACATGCTTTATACAGTAGACGTTGACCAAACACATTTCAAGTCTACTTAAATCATGAATGATTCCTGAAGCCAAGAACATCATCATGAGCTGGATTCAGATGTTGTCTGTTTTTGACAAATGGAAAATTGATTTGATGTCAAGAACATGGGCGGTTAAAAAAAGACACACATACATAACAACACACGTGCAGCGTGCAGACCTGCACGAAATCACGAGTGTGTGCACACTTGCTCAAATCCGAAACAACTGTTAGGCGTCTGAGTCATCGCCGCATGTGAACAGTGTGACAGATTGTTGAAAGACAGGGTGGTGCAAATAAAACACTAATGACAATATAATGGCTCATTAGCTTATGATGTGGGTAGCACAGTGTGCATGCAGACATGTGACAGTGCAAGCAGTGTATGTGGAAAGAATGCCTGTAAGGCAGTATGAGTATGTTCCCAGGCTAACCTGACTAGGTGAGACTCTCTGGCACCAGCCTCTCAGTGCAGCCCCAGGGGGGAACGTACAGTGCTGCAGCCTACGAACTGAGGTATGCACGCACACACACACACACACAAAAGAAAAGGCAGAGGCTGTTTTATCTTGTCTTTGTTATAGCGCAGCTCCTCTCAAAGCCACAAATGCCAATTACACTATGATATAACATGTCACAAATATATGTTTCACATGCTGAGCACAACATATTGTTGATGCATAATACTTTCTATATCCTGATGCTATTTATATTCCCGTAAGCACAGTGTGTTACACTTAACACTCCGGTGAAAGGTTAACCTTCTGCCTTGCTGTGGTGATGGGAGAGTTTCGGGGTCAGGTCTCTTCATGTGTTTGACATTATTAGTAGAGCTACCATGTAATCCAGACTCAATCCTCAGGCCAATGAGACTTTATTGGGGGTAAAGGGTGATGGCCATGGAAGCTATTAGACAATAATGAAATAAACTCCCCACCTTTAACTTATTCCGTCTCTGGAGGATTGTCTTTTTCCACCGAAGTTCCTTATCTTTCTTTACACAGAATTGATGACATACTTTAAGATGTTTGGGGAGCTCTCATTTAAAAGCTAATCTCTAAGCCTGATAATCCCTGTTTTGAGTTTTGATTTCAAGTATGGTGATCGCAGAGAGCTCTTTCCCAGGGGTAGAGCATTGGGGGGTGGGATGAGTTGAGGAGATATGATCAGTAACTAAACAATGAGGATGTTGGACATTAACTTTCTCTTCTGGTAAAAATGATTAACATTTTCAGCTTTATTTCAACATAATTGCAGATTGTTAGCGTGCCAATTCTCAGTCAACCATCAATGTTATGAATTACTCATAAAAAGAACAAAATCACAACACGTCCCTGCTGAGTGTAAAGTCATGTCAGAAACGCATAAAAGATGAGTCGTCTCTCTCTGTTTACCAGTGTTATTATCCATCATTAGCGTATATTACACACTAAGTTGTTACACTGATAATTGTCTTTGAAGGGGCCATGATTACAGGGGAGGTTGCCAAGAAAGGTTTTGAAATGTCAGAGACAATATGGTCTGACGAAGACAAATTCGCCGCAGGTTGCCGCAACTTACTGGTGCCTCTCACTGATTATTTAAAAGGGAATAGTGGTTCAAAATAGTGCAGACAGGCCAGCCAGCTGCCTCCAGCTTGCATTGTACATGTTTGTGCTTCTTTCTTTTGCTTCAAAGAGGGACATAGTGTTGAATTTGAAACTGCGAAAAACTGGAAATTTGATGAGTTCATCACTATCCTCTTATATCCCCAGAGTAGAAGAAACAAAGGTAAGATGGGGTGCTCAGTCTAACCTGTGTGTGTCCCTCGGAGCCTGCGGTGGGGCGTTTGGCTCTGTGAGAACGCAGCGTTGAGGCTAAGCCTCCTGGTACACTGGAACGTGTTTTCCTTTCTCCATGTTTGGACACAAAGCAGACAAGTGGAGGTTAGGACAACACTCTGCTAGGAGCCAAAATACTTATCCAACAAGTAATTAGGAGCGGGGTCAAGTTGAGAGAGCTAAGCTCTATAATTCCCCCTCCAATGCCACGGGTGAGGTAAGGCCCGACTGGATCCTTTTCCTCTTGGGAAGGCCCTCTAACAACACAGAGACAGAGAGATAGAGATACGATTGAGAGAGATGGATGAGAAAGTAAAACAGATATAATTTAAGATGGAGACGACACAAGATGAAAGAAATTAATTATAACATATATTTTTTGATTTGACTTTATTTAAAAACCTGCCTAAGATGTTTGCTCTGTTCATTTCAATGCAATTCCTAATTACTTATTGGATAAGTTTTTAAAATGAATAGTTTTGTATTTTTACTAAAGTAACATTTTATATGCAGGACTTTTGCTTTTTAAAAGAAATAATACTTATTCATTTATATTAACAACATTTTTTCTGTCTCTTCATGTCTCTTCATGAATCAAATTCCTTCTATATGCACGCTACTTGGCCAATAAAGCTGATTCTGATATTTGATGAACAGGTAAAGAAGCAAAAATGTTGGGCTAAAGATGCAATGACTGATAAGATATTTTAAGATCAGATCCTCCTCAGCATGGACACACTGTGTGAAGGTGCTCATGAAATTGCCTGGTGATGAAAAATCCTATTTATATTTTTGAGCGAACTCTCCTTAAGATGGTGGCACTGCAGAATGAGGGGTCTGTCCTTGAGCCCATGCTTGTTCGTGTGAGCCCTGGTGAGAAAACACCCATGATGTTTTCATAGCCACAGTAGTCCTGTGCTATTGACCTTCACCTCGGCTTTCATGTGGTCCGATCCTAAAGCAAACCTCGGAACCCACAACATGTTCAAAAATCAGTTGCTCGGGACAGATGCTTGGATAATCATTCAGTTTTTAAGCCACATAAAGGAACAAAATATGGCAAATAAAAGACATTCCTGATGATGTTTTGCAATTTAAATCAGTTGCTCTATGAGCTGTTATTTTAGTGGCAGTATTTTCCCTGCTTTCTGCTCGCAGACTACAGATTTCTCTCTAAATATTGCTTTGTTGAATGCTGCATTTTCATAAGTGCTTTCATCTTCCAAGTATCGAAGATAGTTGAGCTCTACTGGCTCTGTTACAAAAGCCCTTTTATCCAGTTAGTCAAATGAATTCACAAAAACCTAAAAAGCTGCTTCATGACAGTAACTTTGGCTTTTGTTTATGTATCATATTATTACCCGAAGATTGTTACAATTTAAATAGGGAATGGGTCCTTTAAATCTCTAGTTCCTTATGGCCACCTTTTTACATTCACATAAATTGACAAGAGGAGTTAGTCTTAAGAGGAAATTTAAAGAAAGCCATTACTGTCTACATGTACCATGTGTAGTGAAAGGCTACATGTTAGCGAGCACTGGCCTGGTATTTGGACATGCCTGCATGCTGTTTATTGTCTTCACTTTGCGGCGGTGGCGGAGGATGTTACGGAAGGACGGATCAGCCATCTCAAAGATGGATTAGATCGGACTCGGAGGCTCTGCAGGGACAAGGGGCTTTCATTTGAAAAATGGGAAATAGACCTCTGTTTCATAAAGAGCCATTAGTGTTTATTGATGAGACTAATGTGTGTGTTTAAAGTAAATTAGAAGGAGAGAGGCCATGCTTTAGGGGAGCTGGTGATGAAAGGCTTGCATTAATGTAAATGGTGGAGGGACTGCTGTTTTCCATTTGAACTAACCGCTTCCCCTCTGCTCAATGCACCAAACCGCACACACACACGCACACACACGCACACACACACACACACACACACACACACACACACACACACACACACACACACACACACACACACACACACACACACACACACACACACACACACACACACACACACACACACACACACACACACACACACACACACACACACACACACTACCTGCTTACTGTATACTGTACATACTGACACTCGCTTTCTCATACACACACCAGTCCTCCCTCTCAGCAGCCTACACATGTAAGTCATATACTAACCAGAGAAGGCCTGGTGCCCGGGGAGAGTAGCCTGGAATTGCCCCTAAGAAACCAAATCCACTTTATCAAACTCTCAGATGTCACTACCAATCCTCTTCCACTGGACGCTGCTTTCACCAGGCAGCAGCACGGAGACACCGAGCTTGTAGGAGCCTACGTGGTGATACGGGCACAAGAACAAAAATGAAGACTGAGAGATACGTCAACTTATGTATAATTTCACAATAAAAGACGTATACGTTATTTATATATACCTCATCTTATATACCTTATTGGAGAAAAATATCATTTTGAAGGCCTCATTCACACTTTTGCAGCTACAGCAATCATCATCATGCATAGTCTCTTTTTTTCTATTTTATTAATTAATATGTTTTGCTCCCCAAGTTTAAAAGCCCAATCATGCTTCCTTTAGCATTAAAGGAAAAGTTTGACATTTGGTAGAGGATGAGGTGAGACCACAATGGTGGTTGATGTAGATGCTCAGTTATATCAGAACTGTATATTAGTACAGTATTTGTCTTTGTTTGTTCTTTCATTTCAAGAAGAGCAACGGCCCTGACTGATTTTCTCGGTGGAGAAGATGTTTTCGCTCTTAGATTGACGAGTGGTTCATCCAATCACCTGACAAGTATTTTTTTGAAGTGCTAGCCCTTTTCCAAACGATTTCCAACGACGGATCCTCAGATAGTTCTGTATAACAAACCATCTGGCGAGGTTACTTATGTTTTAACTAGACCTACAATATATCTATTTAATTTTTTTTACCCCTATGTTTATTTAAATCTTTTTTTCTACATGCACTTACAGAACTGCACAATTATAAAATATATACTTAATGTAAAGAGAAGAACATTTGACATTATAAACAGTTATTTTCCCTTGAAGATCATTTTCAGCATAAAGTGTCATTTCAATTTACCTACTGACTTCACTGAATCTGTTCCATGCACAGTTGGGATGTTGCCGTTGTAAATAAGGCATGCACAAAAATGAACTTTCCAGAATGGTAAATTATTCTTCATTACAACAGGGTCACGGTTACCGCAGATGCCAAGCTAAGCAAACACTTTTCAAAGTCCAACAGCTCCCTTGACGGCTCCAGTGCCCGCTCAGAGTGAACAGGAAGTGAGCGGTAATTTGCCGTGAGTTCTGTCCAGCCTCAGAACTCCCAGACATTGTGTCGTCCAATTAGAGCGGAGTCGCGTGGTTACAAAGACTCAGAGCCAACGGGTCAAGAAGTTGAAATGGATTCCTACCGTCCCCCAGACAGTTGTTGATTGAGTTCCTGGTAATCTGTATGCTGAAATCACTCTTTCCCCATTGTCATATTTTCAGTCACGAGCATGTGTACGTGCGTTTTAAATTCATTTTAAAAATCAACTGCGAAAGGGACGGCGAGAGAGAACGGTAAATATCTTTTGAAAGCAAAATACTGTGTTAGGGGTGCTTTGAGGATTGGAAATGGGTCATGCAATGGGAACAATATGGTTTGAATCAAGTCAACCATATTTTGCCATGATTATGTAACTAATTACATTTCAGGCTTTTCCATTCTGAAAATGGATGTTGTCTTCAGTGGGAGAGAGACGCAGAGAGACGCATTTCCATGCCATAATTAATTAGTTCCACTTAATAGCTTGGAAAAGACCCCTGATTGTACTAACAACATGCTATCTTTTCTCCATCATATCCAGACACAATCAATTATTGATTGGTCTTTGCAGAAGGATCATAGTCTGCGTTTTTAGGGCGCAAAATACACTTGAAAGTCAAATTTTCATTTGAAAATGCTGAATGTGTAAAAGGAAAAAACAAATGGCTTCATGCATGTTTTCTCAATATAATTTTGAATACTGGATCCACGTGGGAATGCAACAAAGCACAGAATTTCTTTCCCATCTGTTTCTTCACAAATAGACCAAATGTTCGAAAATACCTTTCAGAGAAAATGTCTCTAGTCTACTGATGCTCAGAGCAAAGCAGTTTCTCACCAGTTATTACAGCAAAGTTGCAAATGTACAGGGAGAAAAAAACAAAACCAAAGTCCTATATGAATTACAGGAATAGTTTGACAATTTGGGTCTCATGTATGTGCTGTAAATATGAAGTTATCATCGGCAGCTATATATGCTTGGCGTAGCATAAAGGCTGGAAACGGGGAAAATCAGGCTCTTTTTAAAGATAACAAAATCAGCATTGTTGGTGTCATCACTGTGAGGTTGCCAGACAATCAGCAATTACCCCAGAAAGGCACTGCACCCAGCAAATACTCCGGCATATAACCCACCGTGAAACCACAACAGCTTTATTTATTTTTGAAAATATTTCCAGCAAAGAAGCTACAACATGTCAATCAGGGAGCTTTGGAAGTGGTGTTAAGCAGATCTCGTTATGGTGTAGTTTACACTCACCGTAGTGAAGCCCGCGGGAAGCACATGCAACAGAAAACAACGCCGTTATACAATGCTCGAAGCTTGCCTTGCCATCTGCGGAGGCTCGCACTACGGTGCCAAGTGCGACTATAAACAAAGCTTTCCATTGGGACTTTGCCAGGCTAGCTGTTTCCCTTGGTTTCCGGTCTTTATGCTAAGCTAAGCTAACCAGCTGCTGGATGTAGCTTCATCCTGTGGAGCTACACACGTATCAAGCTTGTCATCTAACTTACAGCAAGAACGGAAATAAGCATATTTCCCGAAATGGCGAAAAATTCCTTTAAGACAAATTATTGCGTGCGCACACACACACACACACACACACACACACACGCACACACACACACACACACACACACACACACACACACACACACACACACACACACACACACACACACACACACAGTTTGTCTTTTGAGAAACCAACATTGAACTTTTCCCATCATACACAGGAAGTGGTTTCTCAACCATCACCATTTTCCCAGGTTGCCATGGGTAACATGGTGTTTCCTTACCATTTCTGCACCGTCTCCATCTTTATCCCTTCTCTATCCTTGTTTGTTTGTTTCCCTGATGTTTTTATTTAAGGCATCAAAAGACACCCCCCATCCGCTCCCTCCCTTGCGACGTCCCGTCTCCCCCCCGTCCAAGCCCCAGAGCAGTCACGATGATTTGTAAACTTCAAACAACTAAGAGCCCCAGCCTGGTCTCCTCTGCTCATTTAGGTAATTCAATAAGCCAAGGGGGACAAGCGCAGCAGCGCACTGCTCCCCCCCCTGCCCTCTGCGCCCTAGCTCTTCCGACTGAAGCCTCTGTGGACTATCTGCAACAAATGTCAGTCTGCAAGGAGCTTCCGTTGAATACAAATGCTTCATTCTGATTTAACCACTGACATCTTTTTGTATTTAAATAATGGTTGTCCCTATGCTGACCCGCAGGATGCAATTCCAAATAATTGAATTAAAATGTCCAATAATTTTGGAAATTATGTCTAAGAATGCTAATTTATTACAATGGAATTGTGTCATTGGAAAATTGCATTATTCCTTTTCTCATTCCCTTCATCCACAGAAGAAGAGGTGTGCAAGGTCTGAGGTTTGGTTTTCTCCTTCAACAATGTGTCCTTGTGAATGTGAATGAGGCCTTCATGATTAACCCTGATAATAATGTCTGTGTTTGATCTGATAACCTTAAAACAGACAGCGTCCTGAGACAGAGACACCCTGGGGAAATCCTCTCTGCAGCTGTCACATCTCTACCTCTTCATGGTAAATTCTCTATCAGCGAGGTCATTGTATGCACATGACAAGTCACTGAGCCACCAGTCTATCACTGTTTGGCCTTGTTGGCATGATGGGGGTAATAGAGGGGAGGAGGTGGGGTACGAGGAAAGGGAGCCGTTAACAATATCCACCTCCCTCCCAGCTTGTCGAGAAAGAGGTGGCGGCAGGTCTGAGTAGGCATCGCCACAATGGGCCAGACCCATAAACGCTGGAAGAGCATAAATCTCTATCTTTATCAAAACCACACAGAGACATTGGTGGCCACTCCCCACTGTGGTTGCCTTTACCCACAAATCTGCATCTGATAAACTTCCCCCCCCTCCCCTCCCTAGTAATCCACTGCTCCACATCAGACACAGCTAATAATGCCACCCAAAACCTGGTGGGAGAGTAAAGTGCTGCTTACACTGGCACCGCAGTCGACAGAAAAGAATTTGACTTGTTGCAGCTCATGTTGAAACATAAATCAATGAGTCTTTATACCCATGAATCCGCTTATTTATTGTAAATAGCAATCAAAGACAACACCAAAGAAAGGTTGTGCAGTCTATCCTGCTATAACTGAGACAGTTTGTGATTTAATCTACTTGTTTCTTCTCTGACTGACAAGCCTTTTTTTTCCAGAGAAAATGTGCAGTACTTCATTGAAGTGAAAAGTTACATTTAACCCTCACAAGAAGTGAAAAGAAGAAGCAGAGCATCCTGTTCCCTAGGCCTGCAGCGTCTCCCTCTCCCTGCCTGAGTCCACCCCCAAAGGAGGCAGTAAATGGTCCATTTTATCTATTTTCTGTCAACCATGACCGCAGGAGCACCAGATAGTAATCTGGGGGAAAAAAAGATAAAAAACAATTTAATTGCCCCAGCAAATTTTTTTTTACAGCCGTCCAAAAACCCTTTAAAGCAAACTGCGATTGGGATGAAATTGCAGAGCCTCTTCCGCAGGAAGGAAAAGTTGACTAATCACCTCGTTATTAATGCTGAAGCTCATCAGGGCCTTGCCGCCTGCTGGCACTGCCCACATGGCCACGCTGACTTGTTGTCGTCAGAGCGAGGCTGGCGGATGAATTGCACCGAAGCGAAAACAGTTCTCAGAGAATATTTGGATTGTGCTGTTCAAATATTTGGAGCGCCCTGACGCGGCTGCCGCCATCCAGAGCTGGCAAGGCAGAGACCGCCTGTAATTGATTTAATTATCAGTAATTACCCAACTGTTTTTGTGTACGCTCTGTAGTCCTGGGTTGGGGAGGAGAATAGAGAGAGGAAAGAGGGGGGTCTGAGTTAATGATGTGTTTCCATCTTATTTAATGCTGTGGTCCACTCTGGTTAAAGCACAGGCATACAGACACATGTAGATGTAATTATGTGCACACTGACACAGATTGACGCTGAGAATTAATTAAAAGGTAGAGAAATTAAATAAGAGGTGTGACTTTGGGTTCATCAAGATTCAAAACCCTGCAACCTTTTCTTGTAGGTCACCGACTCTCTGTAAACATCAGACAATGTGGCTGAACATGAGGATATAACTGCATAAAAATGCAGCTATTCGGTTTTGATTACAACAAACTCAATGTATGTGTGTTGCACGTAAGCTCCTGCATAATATGTGCCTGAGAGCGGGGGGGGGGGGCTGTTAAAAGCCTTGAGTTCTAGCCTGTAAATGTCATGTTTGGTCGAAGATTTCCGTTTTTGCCTTCTAATTGGTGTCGGGGGATTTTGGCTATTAAAAGGGGAAGGTGAAAAAAAGAAAAGCGAGTGAGGAAAGCAATGAGGAGGGGAAAATAAGCCAACAGAACTGCAGAGTTGCACTGAACCCAAACTGGGTTTTAATGGTTTCTACTCCGGGAGAGCATGGCTCGGGTCATTAAGATAGGAAAATGGGGTCGCGCTAGAATAATAATCCCCCGCTTTCATTTGACAGCACAAGAAAAATATTGTGTCAACACATAAAAGAGGTTAGTGGTCATCATAAACTACGTTCACTGTTCAAAAAGTGGGGAGAGGGGGGGGGGGGGGGGGGGGACTTCGCTATTATTGACAACTCCTATGTGGGGAAAGGGTTTTGAAGTTGTGGCAGGTTTTGCAGAAGGTGTGATCCTCAAACATCTGCATTTTGAGTTTGCCGAAGAAGAACTCTATTTTTTTATTTAATTGAAGTACCTCTCCCGGTGGTGCTTCAAAGGAAGCGGTGAGCTGATGTCATCATGCGTATAAATCTGCAAAAAAAAATGTATTTCTCTTTCACACATTATGTTTCATCTGCAACCACCTTCCATCCCTCCAACACCCCCACGTCTCCTCTTCCTCCCCTCTGGTCTCGGTCTCGACAGTGAGTGGGTTACTCTACTGTTTACAATATTTCAAATTCCCTCTCAAGTGTTTGGCTTGGCAGGTTGTCCGACCTTTTCCCTAGCAATTACAGGCTTGCGGGGTTTCTCAAATGGGGCTTTTGAAGAAATAACACTTTTCTCCCCCAGCTCCAGGGAAAAAACCGAGACATTTGGCCAGCAGCTCATACAGTCAATCACACAGACCGAGCTCAAGCTCTGTCTGACGCACTTGGCTACTAAAATATCCTCATACCTTGTGTGTGTGGAGGCATACAGACGGGCACACACACCGTTTTTGGTTCTCAGTTTAGGATCAGTCACAAATGTACTGTCAATAATGTACTGTAATGAAATATGAAGATTTGATGCAAAAACTGCTGATTATTTTAATTTAGTGAGCAGGAAGATGAAGGAATAGCCAAGCAAATTAGAGGGAAGAGGAGGTTACGATAAAGTTTTTTATGTATAAAATAATGATACTATCAGTGTAATATGCTGAGCATGTTGAAATAATGTGGACCAGCGTTTTGTGTAGAACTGTCATGTCTTTTCAGAGGTCAATGACCACTTGTAGATGAAACAAGGCTAAGAGTCCACAGCCATGCTAGTGTTTTTGTGAGGCTGTACACACACACACACACACACACATGCACACGCACACGCACACACACAACAGTGAGTTAAATGCTAACATCAGCATGCTTCTATGTGTAAGGCCTATTGTTTGTGACGGCAATTACGACGACAATTACATCACACAGATCAAAGCAGAACCACGCAGACAAGCGTCGTTAGCCACAAACATATAATTTGTCTTTGAATGAACACAAAGACTGCACGAGGGCAAAATTGCGACCTGATGGTGGCGCTAGATGAAGAGATGAAGAAGCCGGGCGACATAAATGTCTGTACCAAATGTCATGTCAATTGATTCAGTAGTAGTTGAGAAGAAATACACACATTCTGCAGGTGTTAGAGAAAAGGTCAGTGGATAATTAAAAACATTAGGATTCATCCTCTAGGAACCATGAATGGCTGCACCAAATTTCAGAGCAATCCATTCAATAGGAAAGCACGTATTTTTGGTCACTTTAGCCCTAAAACACTTGATGTTTTGATGTTTTCCCTTGTACTGACTCAAAGCAAGCTGACGACTGAGACTTCACATATCCGGTTTCAAAAAAGTGCTGATGAGAGGAAAGGAAGCATGCGAGGAGGAGGAGATTAGGGCTCAGAGATAGATGTTGAATGTTTATTTGTTTATAATTGGAAATCAACCTGTTCGGGCTCTGCTTTATCTCCCAGTACACAACAACAAGAGTTACAATGTGTGAGGCTGTCACTCATGGAGAAAAGAAAGAAAAGACAGAGAGAATGTTTTTGTGTGTGAGTGAACAAGTGCAGATGAGAGCACATTTTAAGGACATAAGTCATTGGCGCCTCCCATTCTGGTAATTACAATTAACGTAATTGTACAATTGCTCTTCTAAACTTTTTCTGTGAAGATTATGATGGCGAGTTCAGATGAAAGGGCCAATAACATCAACAAAGTTGGCCTTGCATTGTCAGCAGGCGGAGAGAGGGGCCGGGGGGTTAAAGGAGGAGCAGGAGGGGAGGTGGGGAGGGTCTTGAGTTCCTTACCCTGAGGCTAAGAATCTCCCCTCCCTCTGCTCGTCCACCTCCCCTCGCCCCTTCCACCCACACAAGGGAGTTAAAAATCCCATTTACTCTGACTGGAGCCAGGAGTTGGCTTGAAAAGGCCAGGGACAAAAAGCGATTTTCCATGGAACAAAACCATTACAATGGTCCTGCTTTGATCTGGGCCCCCCTCCCTCTCCACTCCTACCAGTGCCAACTGAACTTTGTCACCATGCAACTGTCATCCGCGAAGGGAAAGCCCTTCCACTCTGAATGAAGCGGTCCACAGCAATTTAGTCCAGACAGCGCTTTGAAGTGCCTGAGAGAAGCTCCAGCTCCTAGACTGCACTTTTTGGACCACTCACCCTCTTTCTCTCCTTCCCTCGTTCTCTTTCTTTCTCTTGCCAATTTCCAATGGCCAGCAGGACAGGGTGGACAGTCCAGCAGGGCAGCGAAAGAAGAGAGAGAACATTAAACGTTCAGCATCTCTGCTTTCTCCCTCTGCCCCTCCCTCCCTCTCGTCTAAGTAACAGAGGCATGCAGCGCTGGCATGTGGATAATCAGCCATGGGGCCCGGCGACATCAAAAGCTTGGAGAGCCCCTAAGAATACAAATGTGAGGCCTAATGGTACACTTCATTAATGTCCTCCCCATCAAAGGCCACTTTACTGACTTGGGAGATTGACTAATTTACACATTGTGGGAAATTGCTCCCAGCCATGCGTAAAACTGCCAAGCATTTATATAGAGAGTCAGAGAGAGAGGTTGGGGGGAGGTAAGTGGAAGGGACAGCCTCGGTTCTCTTCTCAAGTGCTTTCTTTAACTGTTGGAAGTGGCTGAAGGCCAAGCCACACTATCACACATACAGCACCAGGGAGTGCACGCCTTTGTGTCTCATAAGGATTATTACTTTAGGCATTTCAGTGCTCTATCGCCTTTCCTCCCCTTCTTCTCTTTCTCATCCTCTCCTCTTCCCTCCCTGCTGGATCCACTCCCCCCCCCCCCCACCTTTCATTTTAAAGGAATAGGTCAACATTTCGCAGAATATGCTCTTTTGCTTTTTTTTTTCTGAGAGTGAGATGAGAAGGTCAATGTTTATGCATTTAGTGTGGAGTTGGAGCAAGTCCCCAGGAACAGCTCTGGGCTATGATTTTGGTATAGATCCCACAATTGGAATTTCAGGTCACGTGGTGCCCAAAACTCCAAACCCCCCCCCCCCACACACACACACACACACACACACACACAATCGTGACAAAAGGAATGAATTCATTTTCATCACAATAACTCTGAAGTCAAAATTTCATTTAATAGACCCAATAAAAAATAAGAGCCATATTAGTACATTTTTGTAGTGTCTTTAATGTGTGTGGTTAGGCAACAGGAAGTCTCCTGGCTCGGCTGGTGAGCAGCTTTCATTGGAAAGAATGGGCGGCGTCTAGAAACACACTATCCAGTCCTCTTAATGAGCTGCAGTCTGTTGAGCCTGTTGACAATTGTTACGTGATGGGACTATTTCCTGACAAACAGCTTATCCATTCTCCAAATAGTTATGTGCAGTCTCTATTATTCTATTTCTTCAAATGCAATATCTGCTCTGTTATTTTATTGTACTGTATATATTGTGCATTTCCATATGTAATATTTTATATTTTATTTTACCCTGTAAATTGCTGCTGCTACAAACTAATTTCCCCCTGGGGATGAATAAAGTTTACATCTATCTATCTATCTATCTATCTATCTATCTATCTATCTATCTATCTATCTATCTATCTATCTATCTATCTATCTATCTATCTATCTATCTATCTATCTATCTATCTATCTATCTATCTATCTATATTTCGGTGTGGCTTGCTATATCGGTGGGCACAGGTTTTGGTATAGATCTCTGCACAGGCACATGTGAACCAAACTTGGCTTCAGGATGCACACGGTTACTGCAGCCGATTGACATTTTCAAAAATTCTGATAAACCCACAATACACTAGCTGCCAAGCATCAAACGGCAGATAATGTAAATAGTTTGCCACTATGTTTGTCATATCAACTTGTATGTCAGTGTTGTGTTTATGGCTTGTTTCCGCTGCACCACAAAGTTTTTACAGGTTTAAAGCACAGACATGATGTTGAAAATGAAAGTGTATCGCTACTTAGTTCTTTACAAATTGACTAATCCTCTACAATCCAAGTCTTTTTTTCGCTTTGCAGCGACGCGTGCATATACATTTTTTCACAATCACACACATCATCTACACACCCACACACACACACACACACACACACACAAAAACTCATATTACTGTCATCACCTGTTATTACAAGCTGGAGCCATGTGCAGGCCAGCATGTTTTACAACCACGTTAACCATGCTATGGGGACGTAAGTGACTGCTCAAGATATTTTTTGTAGCGGTCTTACATACTTGTTGGTGTGAGCATGCACCATGTGTGTGTGTGTGTTTGGGGGGCTGGAGGGAGTTAACGCCTGCTTTGGGCCCTCACACCTGCGATACAGAGCGAGTCTTTCAGCAGGCAAATTATATGGCTTTAATTTGTCTCCTTGAAACAGTGTAGCCGGCCGCAGACACTGATGCCAAGAGCCGCTCGACTGTAGCATTGAGGAGAATGTTAAAAGTGTGTTGAGTGTCTGTATATGTAAGCACAGCCCTGACATAAGTAAATACACCGCCTTGGGTGGAACACCTGTTTATGTTGGAGACTGGGGGAGCTGACAGATAATATAAAGGAGTTCTAAATGTTTTCCATGTAGCCAGAAAGTAGCAATGAAACTTTTTCAAGAAGCCGACACTGGCAAAAGTGCTGTGCCACTGGACTTGGGTTTGCTGGCAGGAAGGGAGAGCCTAATGTGTCTCGTTGGCAATCTGGACAGAGTTCTGTGGTTGGCCCAGCCTACAGTAGTACACACTTCAGTCATTGGCTGGTCAACAGAGACGATTTGAATATCGTGACTAATTCGACCAATTAAACTGTCAAAGGCCTTTTTTCAATGGGCCTTTTTCACAGGCTGCTCATCCATAATGCTCTCCTCTGTTACCCCGGGGTTTGACTTTAACTCTCTCTATTCACAGTGAAGTGGTGCAATGAGCTAGATCACAGAGTATGTAAAAGCATAGCCAGAGGCACCACTGGGCCAAGCCACAGATGAGGGGGGATCTTTACAAATTGAACAATGAGGTCAGTATAAACAGTTTGAGACACTGTTATTTGGGCGCTTTCAAATCAGAAGTGGTCAGGGTGGTCAAAACAAAATTTACTGGAATCATATGGAAAGCTTGAAATACAATTTACTACTCCTGAACATAAATAGAAACGTATAGCATCTCTAGTGTGATAGCTGTACCTCCACCAGTCCCCAGTGTGTATATATGAGACTTTGTGCTACTCGTTTCACTTAAATGGAACTGATTTTATTTTGATACAGTTCGACACAGAGTATAGTTTGACAGAGAGATAGACATACTGAATTGTACTCAGTGGCAGCCATGCTCCAACCTTGTTTCAGTGTTGTTGCTAACTCGTATTGAAAAACACATGTAAGCCAGGTTGCTACTCGGCCATTTCACCACTGAGGCTAACACCGTCTTTTCTGCTGACTAAAGTTAAAGTTAAAGTTAAAGTTAAGATTTTTATTGTCATATACATGACACGTCTAGTAGGCCTATGCCCAAAACGTTCGTGCGATTTATCGTCTGACCACAACTAAGGTAAGACACTATGAATCATTAAAATAGAGGTAAAGGCCAGGCTGTTCTTATACACTGTTCATAGCTATACCTATGAAAAGTAATGCACTGTAATCATGAACCAGGAAGTGGAAATGGCGACAACATCGACATAGGGAGGAGGTACGGTTAGATGGGTGGGTCCAAAAACACCATGACGTTCACCCAGGAGACTGCAGCTCTCGTGAAGCCAGATGTTAACATTTGTTTATCTGTCACGTATTTTCGCACTTAAGTAATGCAACTTTTGTAGTTATTTGAACCCAGATCACATATCTTTTCCTGAACCTAACCGATTGGTTTTGTTCCTTAAACCTAACCAAGTTGTTTCCTGTGAAGACGGACGTTTATTTTGAAAAGACTGTGTGATAAATAACTAACTCGATTTACATGTGTTGATGGATATTCATAGGAGAACTCACAAAAATGTAGGAATAACTTTTCGTTAGATATCATACTTACCTATGAGGGCACGTTGCAACGGCGTACTTTTCGGAGAGACTGTCCTCAAAGGCACCCATGGTGTTGCATGTGGTTGTACACATTCAATGGAACAAGTAGATGTGAGAAGAATGAAAAAAACAAATAGCTTGGGAGTGACATTCAAATCCTGCATGCCTGCATACCTGGCCAATTGCTGTGCGTAGTGATTGATGGATTGTCTGTTTTGTTAGGTTATAAAAGCTCACCCAAAATCTGACAAACAGTTTAACTCTAGCATACATTTACTTTACATTACAATACATTTATTTATCTGACGCGTTTATCCAAAGGGACTTACAAAAAGTGCTTTCAATCATGTGGATACAAGAAGCGCATCAACTTCATTTTACATATATTGATATCCTTCAAGTGCTATCTTACATTCAGAGGCCTGTAGGCCGTGTTTAGACAGACAACAGCATTGTGGGAAAAAATGCTGCCTCTTTTGTCAATGAATAAACACAAATGTTAATGAAATATCATCCTGCAAAATTGTCAGGCTTACATTTCTATTACGACAAATTGGTAAAAATTGTATTGAAAATACAGAATGCTAATAAAAGTTAAGGCATGTAATACAGAATGTTAAGCATTTATTTACATGTTTTTACAGTTATTTTCTGTTTGTGTACTCTCCCTTCAACCACATCATTAAACATCTGTTATAGCAATGTGAAAGGCATTACAGTTTACTGCCAACATAGATTTTCTTTTAGCTCTAGATATTTGCAGTATCACTGGGCCCATTGTATAACCTTGCAAAACTTGTTTTATGGTTGGCTATGAGTTACCCTGCAATTAAAATATCTATTCTCCAAAACAAACAAACGCAGCACACGTGCTGTTGAACACAAAGAAGAAATATGAACAGGTATTGACCGCGAATGAGATAACAATCGCAGATAATTGTGAGGAAGTTAACACACCTTCAGCTGAGCATGAGACTGGCTTGTGCATATGTATGTGAGTCATAGTTATATAATTCAGTTGTTATTAAGTAAAACCAATCTGTAACAGAGCAACGCAGCAGTGATGGCCGACCAATGGAGACATTTTGGGAGACTGAGGGGAGACTTGACATCAATAGACGAGAGTCAGGTCTCGTGAACCTCAAAGGGAGCGCTTGAATTCACCTTTTGTCCGTCCCTAAACGAGACGCTGGGGAGACTGCGACAATCTAGTCCGCAGATCTCAAAGAGAGGGAGAGCCACGCTTGGATTTAAGTAATGCGGTGCTCCTTGTTGAACAAATTCACCATTGTGACTCGTTAGCCTGATACTATCCACATACCTGCTTTTGGGGAATGCATGTGAAAAGGCGGTCTGGGGTCTCTGCCAAGACGAGGGATGGAGTGGTGAGGAAAGAGGAGGGGCTCCACTTAATGGGTCACAAATTCACATTGAGAGGAGCCACATCTGCATTTTATCAGCAGGGCCCAGATAGTGTTACAGGGGACGATTGTCTGCAGATTGGCCATTGGGCCTTTTAAAGTGGTAAATTGTTGAGGAAAAGCAGAGCTGCACACAGGATGACGTAGCATGGTGCCGCCTGCCACTCACAGAAGCTGTCAGGTTAACACCATTGAAGAAGACTTAATGACTTTGGAGGATGTATTGAAATATTCTAGACATTGTACATCTAATTAATGAACCTTTCGTCAAAGACTGTATGTGTTTGTGTGTGAGCATGTCTGTTCATTGGAACAATACTAGTCAGATTCAGACCATTTCAACTAATCTAGACTATAGTTTCTAGTTCAAGTCAATTCTCTTTTTATTTACACTCCCCGACATCAAAAGCATCAGCGGTAATTTGGCAAAAAAGCCGTTATCTGCTCAGACATGGTCTCTTCCCATGGCTGACCCAGAACATCCTCTGACACATCTTCTCCACAGGGAGCTGTGGACGTGGGGGCCAGCGTGGTCTGACGGCGAAACAAGTCCCGGGAGGCGTCAGAGTCCCCACAGGGACCTCTTGTCTCTTCCCTCCGCTTCATTACCATCTTCCCCCTTTCTTTCTCCCCTTTCATCTGCAGTCTATCGCTGGCTCCAAGCCCCTGCATCCGGGAATATGGTGAATAGGGGTGGGAGGATATAGACGGAGCAGGAGCGGATATGGGAAAAGGTAGAATAAACATTACAAAGAAAGAGGATTTTCATTTCATTTTTAAAGCCTGCTTTTAAACAATGCAAATGGCCACAAAAATAGAAAAAAGGGCAAATGTTGGCCGTGGGATGAAAGGTTTTTCTTCTCTATCTTGGCTCAGGAGGTTGTAAATAAAGTGGTTAATTTTTCTGTTCACATCAACTTTCTCTGCCAGTGACAGGGTCAGCTGGAAACTGGACTTCATCATGTAATTAGACATGACAAGCCAACAGCATTTTTGGTGGAATAAATGAAGTGCACAAATAGAAAATCTATAAACAGGGATAAAAGCATGAAGGGTAAAATCACATCTGCCACAAGCACTTTGGCATTGATGCTGCTGGAGTTGATTCTCAGGTTTGCGATCATTATGTTTTGATCATTTTAACTTGCACTTGCATGCAAACTTTTCCATTGATTCCATTCTGATTGTATTGTTACCATTTATCTTTGCTCTGAAAGAGACTTTGATTGTTCCCCTTTATGACAGCAAAACCCAGAGAATGAATTCATCAATGAGCCACATTGAACAGCTCAGCACAAACAGCTGAACAAAAGAGACAAGGGAAAGTTATGCCATTAGTCTTCAAAATGGCGGAGGCCCATAAAGATGCTCTGCTAAATCTCTTCACTTTATCTTAATTGTCCAAGCAAATGGGAGGGAGAGCCATTCCAGTTTATTATCACCTATTTGCCCTCTAATGGTGTTTATGAAAAGGATGGGAATAAACAAATTAGTGTAGATGAACAGGATAAGACACACACACACACACATAACGTTTGCACTCAAAGTTTAGAGGCATTACTTGAAGTCAAACTCAAATTCTATTCTCCTC
Source organism: Pholis gunnellus (assembly GCF_910591455.1). Classification (NCBI taxonomy): domain Eukaryota; kingdom Metazoa; phylum Chordata; class Actinopteri; order Perciformes; family Pholidae; genus Pholis; species Pholis gunnellus. Next base: position 19,539,273 of record NC_136529.1, on the reverse strand, counting down.
ACATTTTAAAGCTAACATAGCCCATTTCCGCTAGATGTTATGTTATTTTAACTAATAAAATAGCTAGCTTCCGCTTTCCGATTACAACAAGGAGTGACTGACAAACAAAGTTGGTATAGGGAGTGCTCAAAGCTCTGATAGGACAAAGTATCGGCTAACAATGTTGATCGCTCAGCTGGTTAACTGCATGTGTGGCCATTGGAAATTAAGTAATATTTCAAACCTTAAAAGCATTTTACACCCGCCAACATAAATATGGCCCATCACTATAGTAGGAATCAAACATTGATGTCCCTTGGAGAACACTGATGTAGGGGGCGCAATCATGGCAACAAAAATAATCAAAAGTTAGATTTAATCATCTGGTAATAATTATTTTTGATCAAATAAGGCAAAACAAACATTTATTAATTATTTTTTATATTTTTGATTTTCAGTAACCTGGTTTGGAATGAAAATAAAGCTAAATGTAGTGTAATTACTTTTAACTATACATATGAGTAGTTTCAGTAGTCTGTTTCTTAAAGTTTCAAAATACTGTGATAACACTGATATATTTCAGACAGTTTATTGACAATAAAAAGGGTAATATGCAGTGATTCGCTGGCCAGATATATGAAACCAATTCAGCAGTTTCACCTGACAAGCGTTAGGTAACTGAGGCTAATTTATTGCTTTATTGGGGGCAGCTTTGAAACACATTTTCCCATGACTCTCCTCTTTGATTTCTCTGACCTCTGACAGACACACACCTTCCCTAAATGCACACATAAATCTACGCCTATCCACACACACACAAGGAAACATATACACACATAATAACCTTTGTTTATGTGTGATTCTCTCTCTCTCTCACACACACACACACACACACAGACTCATACACACAGACATACTGCCTGCAAGTGGCCTTATCGCCAGACTCTCATGCATCCCCAGACTCCACTAATCAAGACAAACTCCAGCCATTCCCCTCACCCCCGAAAACCCACCCTATCATATCTTTCTCTCATTCCTGCCTCCCCCTTCCTCCATCCTCCCTCGTCCCCTCCCACTTGGCCCTCTGTGGCCGTTGGGCCGCACAGGGTCCCGCTGTAATTGGTTTAGACATAATTTACTGCCCACTTGGTAATGTAGCATTTCAGCATCTGATAAAAATCATATCAAGTCACAGCAATGGGCGCTACGGCTTGAAAGGGACTCATTGTAATCATTTAGATACCAGAGGAGGTTGCTGCTCTCTCTCCCACTCAGCTTCACTCTCCTTCGGCCCCCGTCTCTACTTCTGTTTCTGTCACACACAGGCACACACACACACACACACACACACACAAAGAATAAAATATATAAAGTGATATATTCACATATATGTGTAAGTGTAGCACTTCCCGCTGACATTTTCCTCCTTCCTCCTTCACTTTAGTTTTTACTGCAGGCCACTTTCAAGGGTCAAGACAAAGCACTGTATCCATTATTGTTCACAAAACGTGGCACCAGTTACCCGCTTGACGACTAATATTCTTGTTTCCCCTTATTCTTGTGAAATAAGAGAGCGGGAGAGGGGAAAAAAGGGGGACTGAGGAGAAAGTCACTCTCAGAAATAAGAGGTAAAGTAAGGAAATCCAAGTTCTGTGACAGTGAATTGATGAAAGTTGTTATTATCATGATTAACTTCGTTTGGGGCTTTACATGGAATTGCAGGAAGTGCAGCTGTCTTTTCTCTCCGTACTTTCAGTGAGCCATAAATTGAGCCTCGGGCTGATTCTGTTGCCACATTTGTTTCCACACCATCACTGCTGAGCTACTGTTGCACTGTGGTTAAGAAATGATAGTGTTAGACCACGCTAGAACAGATGTCAATGACAAATGTGTTGTTTGTGGGTAAAACTTATACCTGCACATCATATTGTGTTTCAGAAATAGACATCAATTACACTAGTATTTTTATATGTATACAATTGTGGGAATTATTGTAACTATCATCAAATAAAGCTGCAAAAAACGATTGAACCCTGACAGAAGAAGAGAGCAATAATAGCAAAGAGAGCTTTTTTAATGTGTTATCTAAATTGTCACCTCTTTATTCGAACCTGTCTCTCACAATGTACATCTGCGGTGGATGAAAAAAAAAACGGAGTTTGAATTCAGAGTTTGGAGCCATACTCAAGTTTAAAGGCTTTATATAACCGGATATTGAGATAATTGGTGCGATGCGTTAGGATATTAACTTTGGGTTCAATTGCGTGTGAAAGGACTTTTCTTCCAGACCTATGAGAGCGGAAAGGAGGCTTATGAACCAGCTAATCCAATGATAACACTTATTACCCCTTAGCTTGCAGATTTTGGTCTTGAAGTATGTATACTTTTCAATACTAAAGCATATCTATACAGCATTATTTGAAAAACTGATAATGTTGAATTCTTCTAAACCTTTTTCTTATCACCCAATTAAAATGTATAGATTACAAGACAATATATGTATGTATATTTTGTTCCATATGTAAAAAAGAAAAGAAAACTAATAACAAAAGTCAGGGTTGTTTTCACTTTTAGGAGGAATAATAAAGATTAAAACTTCCACCCACCCACAGAGTTGAAACGGTGAAGACTTCGCCTCAGTTGGCAGTGGTATTTGAGATGGAAATTTAGTGGACCCTATTACCAGGTCCTGAAGTAGATAGCTATTAGCGCACAATTTGCCTTGTGTTTTATGAGCGGCACTAAATCTGGCTTTTATCAGTGTTAGGGAAAATCCTGATGCACTCTTCAGGTTTCACTGACGTTCGGTGCATTCACCTCAGAAGTCCAGCCACTCTCTCTTCAAGGCTCATCTGCTCGATGCTTGACCACACAAAGGAAGAAGCCACTCGGCTAACAAAGACGCTATCTGAACACTAAACAGAGGCCTTGTGTGTAGAACAGTCCAGATAAGTAGACAGGTGATCAGGCTGTGATCAAAGACTCAACAATACTTCCAAGGAGATTCTTTCCTTTAAAACAACATGACTGATTGCGCTAATTATCGACTGCCAACTCCCATTCAACAAGATAAGCACTTACTGCTCCATCTGCCTGTGATGTCTGTGAGGAGAGGAGCTTCATAAGCTGTTTTGCCTTCTTTATTTGTTAACAATAACTCTATAAACTGTAGCTGCCTTTGCTTTAGCAGAAGGTTTTTAATTCTCTACCACTTGCAGAGAAAAGCAAGTTGTTTGTTTTTTAATTAAAAGTGTATACACAAAATTAAGACTCATCATTATAAATGTACTTTTGGCTTGTACCAAAATTGGAATCTTGGCTAATGCTGCTGTCATGGTCAGGCTGTGCCTCTCTCTCATTCCTGGTGTGTGTGTCTCTGTTTGTGTGGGTGTGTGTGTGTGTGTGTGTGTGTGTGGCACTCAATCTCTCTGCTGCTGCCAATCTACCTGCATGCCTGAGAGACCCATCCATTTACTAAGATCCTACCCCGGCTCAACACACCGGTCATTCACTTTGTTCCAAATTGCAAGCTGTGTGATGGAGTTCTGCTTTTGGGTCTTACAAACCTAACATAACAGCTGCAACATTATCTAAATGTGTCAGTCTGTGTGTCATAAGTGGCCTTTATGCTACATAAGAAAAAGGTTTTATATTGTGTTTTGTTTGCAGGTTTGTTCACTTTTTCTCCCTTTAACAATTAAAAAGAAGTCGGAGGTTTATCTTAACACTCTAATTAGATAATATCATGTCTTTATACCAGAGGCGTTAGCCCAGTTTCAGCTGCAACCGATGGTGTCTAAACAGTGGAGAACAAGTTATTCGTGCAAAGATCCGAATCCAGTGTTGTCTGAGGTTTAACTGATTTGTCTCTGTGTTGTTTGCTTGCAGCAAAGGAGGCCGTCACAGTGCTGCAAATCTCACATGCCGCAGGGCCCCCATCCAAGTGAGAACTATTAGTACTCATTGTGAAAAGTGAGTTGTTGAAGTGCTCACTAAATTAAAGACAGACTTATATCTTCAGAGGAAGAAAGGCTGGTATGTAAATAGGTGGTTTTCTTGATCGTTCCTAAGTAAATAAGTTCGAAAACTGTTTCCATCCACTTTGGAGCTCAATTGCCTGGGTCCTATTTACACCACGAGCTATTTAGCCATCTTACACCAACACATCCATGACCATAAGCACAGCTGAAAGGTATTGTACACTTAGAGAAAAACCTTGAGGGAGGCCAAGTCTTGTCGAGTTGAAATAACAGAGAAAGGATTAGCAATGCGTGTGGCTACGCGGTCAAAAGCCCAACCTCTGACTTGATAGTTTTAACAACTTAATAATATGTACAAAAGGGCAAAAGTGAGGCTCCAATTATGGTTGGACTGGAGAAAAATACAATGTGTTCACAGGATTGCTCCAGGACTGGAAACCATTTCAGAATCCAAACAGCAAGTTAAGTGTTGTATATCGCTATGGTTCGTTTAATGCAGCCTTTAGAAATAAGATCGGGTGTCAGTGGCGGACAGAGTAATTTCTTATTAATCCCATCTAATGTGTTTCAAAACTGTGTAATGAAACAATAAATTCATAACGCCGCCTCTTACCTCCCACGCCTGCAGTCAGTGGAACATTGTCAAGCTTTCATAATCCCCTCACCCCAAAGAAGCTCAAACCTGATATCGCTCTGCACTGTGGTCCTGACATCATCATTTCACTGGTGTGTGGACTCTCACCGGGCGCTCTCTCCACACAAGAGTGTGCACTTGATAAGACTTACAAGCCACTTAAGAAGGTTTCTAGTGGTGTTCAGCTCCTGTCAGGGGGAGTCAAGTGCAGCTCCTTGGCTTTGTTACCGCCAAAACTCTTCACATTGAGTTGTTCTTGAACTGCTCCAGAACCACAGAGCACGCCACCATCACCCGCCAAAACTCAGTCTTGTGTCAAGACAGGGGGGGATTAACTTCAGACCAATAACACGCAATTAGATTTATTTTTTCCCCTCTTAAGCCTATTAGGCTACAGCCGAGCAGTCAGCGGTCGTGCTTTAGCTGAATTTAATTGTGTTTCTTATGCCCAATGAGCTGTGCACTGCAGGGGGTGGAGGGGTGGAAGAGGCCCTCGTGTCAGCCTCGAATAGCCCGACGAAAAAGCCACGCCTGAAGGGTTCTCGAGCAACTGAGGTTGATCTCTGCTGAGGTTCTTCGCCCGCAAGGGAGAAGTGGGAGCTCTTCAAACTGTAAAGGGAATCTGACACCGCCCATAATTGTGTCACTTTACGTGCCGTCCCCTTTCATGGGCTCGCTAATCCTGTTTTGCAAAAGTAAAGAAACAACCATGTCTCTCACTCCGAGGCCTTCCGCTGCTCATTTACAGGCCTCTTTTGCCTTTGTGTACACGTAGGTTTATCCATTATTGTTGGCTGAGTGGCAGTGCACAAGAGAATAAAGACAGCAAGGGGAAGCCAGAAGCTCACGTCATATGAGATTTTGATAAATATGGTCGGAAAAAGAAATTGTTTGCCATTGTTTAGTCAGGGTTTTTTATATTTTTTGATTATTGGATATAGTTATATGAATTAATACATATATATATATATATATATATATATATACAGGATTAAGCTTTCAATCACTTTTAGTGCAACTGTTAAGTATAACATATAGATGCAGAGCTTATGATTTCAGGAATTTGGAGGCTTAACTGACAGAGCGAAGGATCTTATTCTGGAAAACAATAAACATTAATAGCTATTCTTCTGATTACATTTACATCCATACGCTAAATCACCTCCAAAGCCCTCCTCTGTACCCGCTTTCTCGTCTATTCCCCTGTATCTTGCTCTCTTTTCAGTTACACATGTGCTGCCTCGCTTCTATACAATTGCAGGAATTGACAAATGACTTATCCATCCTTCCTTGTCAGGTGACTGTGGTACCTTTGCCAGCACATTGAATGAATCCATAAGAAGAGTGCTTAATCTTGTCCTCATCCTTGTGAAAGGAGCAGCGGAGGCACCTCAATGGAGGCTGTCACAAGTGGAGAGCTGAATAAGTTATCATCTGTGACTGTGAGCAGAGGCACACAAGGTGGGAAACAATGTTCAGATGCTCCTGCAGTGATTTCTCTTAAACAGCAGACATGTCATACAGCGCATTACAGAGCCACCAAGTCAGAAAACATAATTACTGTATTCCATTAACCATGTTCAGAACTAGTCTTTGCGATCCTGTTTACAGTCCGTGACACCAATCGTGGTATGTCCAACAAATTGCTGCTATTAAAAGTAGATTGCTACACCCATAATGAGACCAGTGAGCACTCTGAGACATATCCAGCCTCACGCAATCCAATCAGAACAAAAACAAACATCTGAAGCGGCAAACTCTCATTAAACCATCATCGCCCCAGACCCACACTTCAGTTTGAAACACTTCTTGATGACTGAACAAACAAATCCCAACATCTTTAGTGTTTGGCTTTTGGGGGGCAGATTAGTAATCATATCTCTAGTCCTGTTATTCTATGTCTGGGCTGGGAGGAGGAGGTGTGGGACGTGAAATACAGATGAAGGAGGGAGAGGAGTTGGTGGGCTTTTGCTGAAAACATAATTGGCATGGCCCCGGTGACACTGTCCGTCAGATTGTGCCGTGCCTCTCTGTGTGCATTCGCAGGGCCCCTGCGATGTTTCATTAAACAAGGAGCGGGGCCTCTGAGGAGATGTTTGTGCAGCCTTTGTGGCTCCACCACACAGCGAGGAGCGCGCCTCGCCAACGCGGCCCTATGCAACTTTAATTAGCTACGCAACCCCAGCTCATAATGAGTCTTACTAGTGTGTATGTCTCTGTGTGTGGGGGGGTTTTGCAATAGAACATTTCATTTATAATCCTTAAGATTTTTGATACAATTTATGACCAGCATTTTCTGCAGTTCGTTATAATTATGTTCTGTAATTACCTGTTTAGTAGTTTTCATCGATAGTGGCGGGGTCCGCCATTCCCATGCTGCATGGTTTCAAATGACCTAACAATGCATGAGAGATTCACAAAAAAAACAATATATGCATGTAATCAAGCATTACTGTTTGTCATTTTTTATCATCGAAATCAGTCCTGCGTTGTACTCTTCCGTATCCTATAGCTGTATCAGAGCTGTATTACCTCAGTGACAGTTATCGTTCTCAAAAATGCATCTATATAAACAAGAAAATGCCAGCATGACAGTGAATCAGTTTTAAATATTGCAGAGTATTGAAACAAGAAGGAGCAGCCAGAGTACGCTTTAAGATGAAGAGTTGGTCACCTTCAAACTTCTCAGCAAGATAATGAAGCTACATTTACTATGTCTTGCTGTCATATTCAACACTACTTGCGTTCTGTGCAGCTTGATATCAAATGGTGGTTGTTCATTTCACAACGGGAAAAGGCTGATTGACTGGGTTCTTTAAATACACAATGTTCATTTGTTTAGCTGCACTATGAGCTGACACACCAGTTGCTCTTTTGTTGTATTTCTGACGAAGTAGCTGCTCAACAAGTGTTTTTTTTCCCCATAATTCTGTAGTATTCAACCACTAACCACAACCACACAGGTGTCACCAAATAAACCAGTTTTGAAAAGGTGCGAAATAGAAACTGTTCATTGTGACTCACTGAGGAGAAATGCTGTTGGGGAGTGATTTGATCAGAAAGCAGAGCTAAAATTAAAGCATGCCTGAAATTCTCTGGGTCTTTGCCACTTGTTACTCGCTAAACTGCTTTCAACTTCTCTGAAGAATTTCAGGCCACGTGAGCTGAATGACGTTAGACGAAATGAAGCACGGTTATATAACAGTTATTCAACGACTTTGATTTTCATCACCTGGTCGGCGCAATCATAACTCTGAAAGCCTGCCTTCCTTTAAAACATCTGAACCAGTTGAAGCAAAATACAATAAATTGCAACCAAATCTGCATGTCTCTAAATAATCACTTCAGAGTTTGTAATCGTGTGCGCAGTAACAGTAAACTACCATCTGTTGGAAACAAAACCGGTTACACATATGACAGAAAACATAAACCGAGATCCAGTTGTGCTTAAAAGGACCGAGGCTCCTGGTCACGGCCCTCAACTTCAACAAAGATAACCATCAGAGATATTGAATAAGGGGGATGTGAAGATAATATGAAGCATGCAAGCCAGAGGAATCCACGCTGCCTTATAAGGTCTCAAGTGGAGCAGCGAGGGCAAAGGGGTTAGTGAGGGCACAAAATGGTGGACAGCGCCGGCTCATCATCCATGGGAGAAAAGAAATGTTGTCCACGAAAGTGGAACTAAGAGAAGTTTAATAAATCATATCACGTCCCAAAGAGATTCCATTGTGAGTAGATGACTCGTCTCCCATCTGGATCTAACGATTCGATGTAAAGCCAACTTTTCTTCAACTCTTCATTTCAAAAAGGGGTCAGCATTGGAGTCGATGGCCCTTTCTGAATTACCCATAATTCCACCATTCAAGCGGCTCTCAGAATTTTCCACCAAGCCATCCAATCCTGCCCTCCTACACTGCAGTTAAAAGCTAGATCCATCACTAAATAGCACACTTGTACTTCTTACTATGCTCATCTGTCCATCAAGTGAAATTTAATAATCATATTTAGGTAACTCACCCTCATAATTCCCATACACTCAACAGAAGCTAAATATATACCTCTTCAGCTGGCTCCACACGTCCAGTTGTGTCTGCTAGCAATTAGTATATAGGTTTGTGCGACTCCATTGTTTGGACTGCCGACCTCTCAGAGAGATAATGAACCATAATCGTTGAGTGACGCTATAATTGTCAAGGTGTATGGTGACACGACAGCCGACCTAATTACCCTACTTTTGACATCAATGCTCTCATTAAGTGATGTCATTGAAACATGACACGTTGCATATACATACACACCCAGCCAGCCAAACACGCATACACAATGAACACACAGTCTGTGAAAGGGTTTACAGATATCTATATATGCACAAACATTTTTTTTTTAATTGTATTAATGTTTTCTAAAGTCAACAGATTACTACAAACATCAGCTTTGCAATTAAGTTACAATTTGCAGTTCATTTTTTTGCAATAAGATTATTAATATTGGAGTTCAGGTGAAAAACTAATTCTTACTTGTTGCCTATACCTTATTTTGTTGCTCTGTTTGCGATATATATTCTAAACATTTCCCTCAAATTATCACTATTTTGTAATCAAATAAAGCAGAGAACTTTTTTTTCCTTCCAGAAATTATTTTTCAGAATCAGTGCAACTTAAAATCGTGCGTCCATCTCACGTTGCAAGTAGTCAAGCTGTTAGATTCAGGACATAGAACAAAGGTTTACCTTTGCTTTTTCAGTCACCTCTGTGAACCTTAACCCATACAAAGTGACTGTAATATTCATTTCTGTTTTCACTTAAATTTGGCTTAGAACTTCATTTACAAGGTGCCTGTGCAAAGCGTACAAACGTATTTATTTTATTAAGTGCTAGCAGCTACTGGTGTTTTAGTCACCACTTAAATATATGCTGTAAAAATGTGTCAAGCAAATAGCTTGTTACTGTTTTATTGTCACACCTAACACTATTCATCCAAATCTCTTTTCACCACTGCAGTCTGAAGAAACTAAAATATGAAGCTCTAATAATAACTCTACAGCCTTAAATAACACAAACAGAAAGTTCACATATTTACTTTGTTTTTCCTGTCATATAACTCTATTGATAAATATTTTCTTAGAAACAGATACACGCTTTACAAACACACACACACACACACACACACACACACACACACACACACACACACTGACCAGCCAGCACTCGCAAACAAGCAAAAGGCCATGACCATAAATAAACACAAGAATTTGTAAGGTTGACTTTTGCAATTAGGACTGCAAGGGAAAATATATCTGTGAGAAACATTTTAATGAGCTTCTGCTAAGCAGCCGTGCTCTCTAAAAAGAGCACCCCAATAACGGTTCATCACTCAAAAACTGATGTAGAGAAAATTCTTGAGTGTGTGAGATATTTCACCGTGTCCAGTGATGGCTCACTAAAGAGCCTCGGGCGTCATAAAACCTGAAGGCAATTAAAAGAGGTTATTTTTCACCCCCGTATCTAAATTCTGTAGCAATTAATCTGCCCAATTTGATTACGAACGGCACAAATTAAACAATAAAGACCTGTCTAATGAGGGATTAATTATGGGTAGCAGGAGGGGAGTGGGACAGAGGCAACAGCCATACCTCAGTGTCTCCTGCAGACAGCACAGGGCAATAAGGAAGACGGAGAGGCTCCTCGTCCATGTGGTCCCGCGCTGATAGGGCCCCCCTCATCACAGCTCAGTAGATCCACAGCCCATGGAGCCCATAAACGGGTGGGCCATAATTGAAAGTGCCAAAATCAATAGCGTTGACAGGCCTTAATTAAATTAAATATGTCTCCCATAGGAGAGGGGTGGGGTTGCGGAAGGAGGTGGGTACAAGTGCTGTTGCCCGAGTGAGCTCACTGCCTGAGGGGCTGTGACTGAAGGGGGCATATTTGGTGTGTATGCGCCAGTGGGTGTGTGACAACACCCTTAAATGGCAAATGATTTTGTCATAATGTGACATGCTATGACGTCATTGAACAGACACTGACTGTAGTGACCTAGTGAAGATGACCGCTTTAAACGCCTGTTTATATAAATCACTTATTTCTGCTGACCTCCGATTACAAACAGCATAACGGCATGCCAATGCGTCATGCCAAACTACAGGCAACACAATGCAATTTGACTTGAGCGGCGAAAATGAATGTGGTCACTTTAAGGCAGTGACAGGCAGAGCTTCAGTATACTGTACTGTTGGTGAGCTCATTCAGCCATTTACTGGGCAGGTTTCTTCAACATCCAGTGCAATCAGGTTTCATTGCGTGACCCAATATGCTACAGAAGCCTCCACAAAGACGTACCTTGCAAGAAAAATATAACTTTAACACATTGACATGGGACAGACATAACTTGAAAAGGTATTATGAGGTTGATGGGAGTACTCCTTTAAAACCGTTGTATCTAACCAATAATTTGTTATACTCTGTGTGACTGACAAAAGGGCAATACAACTTCTGGTTTGTTAGACTTTTGGCCCTCTTGATTACGGATTAGCTCACAACAAACAAAGGGGATGTACCCTACAGTCCTGAATTCCTGCTGCAGACTGCTCGATGTGGGGTTCGCCGCTCGGCCCATTACACCCAGAGGATCTCCTGTTGTCTTAAGGCTGATCCTGCTGGCCACAGGGAAACATGGAGAGGCTAAGGACATCACCTGTATAAAAAAGCCCAACTCCTCATCATTTCTGGCTTTTCCCACATTTAAAGGATTAGGCAGCGAGAGTCAGCAAAGGTTCACTAACAGAGTGTTCCTCTGGGTGGAGGCAGGCGGAGGACAGGGGTGGGTTAGATGAGATGGTGATGGGGGGCTACGAGAAGCTCAACCCCCTCTGGATAAACTTGAGTTGCAGACTGTTGAGACTTGTGAGATTAGGATGGAGCCAAGTCTGCTACGCTGTGATCTGAAGGACAGGGCACGCAGCGGCTCGTCGTCCACTGTGCAACTTCCCAGACAAACCCCCTGATTCCACCCCCCTTTGTTGTTTTGCTTTGCTTTTCTTCGGCCAGATCTAAAGCGGGAGGGAACCGCCCGAAATGATGGGCTTAAGGTTTTTGTGAAGGATGGTTTATGTACATGGTGTCACTGGAAGGGCAAGGCAGAGATTTTGCAGTGATATTTTAAAATGGCTGAACCACACACCACTGTATAAATCTTTATGATTGCATTTCAAATCCTGTCTTTTTTATCTGATGTCAGTTCCCACAGAGTTAATTTCCAACACAATTACCTCAAGTTATTTATTCTTGCCTATCTTGATGAAAATGGGAAATGATTATACTTTTCCAAGGGGAAAATTGATCTATTGGAGATGGAAAATATTTTTGGTAGAAAGAAAAGGTATCTTTTTAAACATAGCAACTTATAATTATGTGATGTACGGTTAATTACTGTGTGAAATCCTGCTTGATATTGCCAAATAGATTTTTTGAATGCAGCTTTTCATTCAATTAGCAGAAACGATTTTTAAAAAGTATGAAATCAACCAAATTGAAGGATATGTATCAACAACATTTTTGATAATTACACTACAACAACAACAACCATAATGATAATATTAATGGTAATAATAATAAAGATGGTGACACACTGCTGTCTGTTACTGTGGTTGGAGCAGTATTTCTGTTCTAAAATAAGACTGAACATGTTTTCATTATTCCTGCAATTTGTTTTGAGCGCTGGGGAATATGGGTGACAGCGTTTTGATGCTCCACATCATTTACTTCATCATAAAGCATCTTTTTGAATCCCTGCACACCCGATTATATAAATGATTTGTTGCTGAAACTATTGCTTGTTATGCGCTTATTAAGCATTTCATTTAAGACTCTCTTTAGTTTCTAATCAACAAGCGCACTCGCGTTTGAAAAAGCCAAATGATCGACTTATCAAAATAAATCCCATGATTTGTCATTAGTTAATCAGTCCATTTAGATGGCCCATATCATATTACCCAGGCCAGTGATTTGCAAATGATTTTAGTATGCTTCCTGTTTAATGGCGTGTAAGAAATAAAGGGACTATAATTCAATTTCACACCAATACCTCGGGTAATTGAGATGTCTTTGATTGAACGGTGAAATGTTGTAAATGTAAAAGCTGCAGTTTTATCTAAGTTTTACAGAGGAGTGAACGGCGGGCACTGATACCGCCGCTCACATGATGGAATTATTTTGATTTTAAAGTCATGCAGAGGTCAGGGTGTGAGGGATAGTGATCCTAATCTGATTGAAGCTGTGTGCACGCGCCTGCGCGCACGTGTGTGTGTGTGTGTGTGTGAGTGCCTGAATCACGGAAGGGAAAAAAATAATATTGTACAGCTTTCCATATAAACATAATATAAATAAATGTTTTTTACAGCCTAGAGTAGAAATTAACTTGAATAAGGAACATGGATCTCACTCTAATAATAATCATAATAATCATAATCATAAAAAGAAAAGTATTATTATTATTTATATTAATTATTATAATAACAATTATTATTGTTATAAATTGGCCTGCTAATAATGTGTAAAACTGACTGGCATAATGTGAATAGCCAATTTAGCCAGGATTAAGCAGATCTTATTTTGTATATGTTTTAAAACGAACACAAAAATAAAGTAGTGTAAAACAACAACGTTCCTCATCTTTTAAGAAGTTCACATCACTTGAATGCAGTTATCTTATGTCTAACAATTGGGAATGTGATTAAGCAAGTCCCGTGTGATTTTCATATAAAAATATGTAGGTTTTTTGGATGCAGATTGAAAATGCTGAAGTACATAGTCCAATGACCCCACTGGTTTTAGCACAATAAAGAGTAAAATGATGATAACACACCATTGTACTGAAAATAAGTGCCCAAATGTGCCACATTCATTCGATGTAATTATTCTCATTATTACTACTAATTCAGTGACACTGAAGTGGTTTTCATTTAGCGCAGTAATATTTCAAGAAACTGTGATGCGGTCACAGGTGTGTGTTTAAGTACTGCAAACTGGAACTGTCCATTGATATTCACCACAAAAAAAGTACAAGGGAGAGAAAAGAGGACATTGGGTAATAAGGACCCTCGTGTGTTGCAGTCTGCAGAGGCATTAGATTGTCATCATATCAATATTTTCTTGCTGATAATCTTAAATCATTCTGCATCATTTCCGAGTTATTTTGAAGCGATGCCAGGCAAGTGATTCTTTTGAGAAACTCCTAACAAAATGCCCCCCCCGCCTCCCCCCAAGGCTGGCGACAGCGCCTTTATTCTGAACCGCACGAGGGTTTTTATCATCACCGTGGGACACATTCATTCTGCCTGTCAGCCGGGGGAAAGGTGAGGGAGATGAATGGGGAATAAAGTTCACTAAACGGTGGATCTGATTGACTTAGAGACGTAATAGTTCGCAAAAAACATCTATTTCTGCTTCTTCTTCTCTTTATTCAAGCAGCATGCAGTCGTTTAGTCGCCGAAGCTTCAGATGCATTCATCATCGTCATACGGCATGCCTTCACATTTGGAGTCTGTTTCTTCTCTGAGCTGCTGTTTTCCTGCTGTTCACCAGGTTTTGGAGGACTTCACGAGATGCTTTAGTATTCAACAATTTCTAAATTCTCTCTGAAACATGAATAACATGTAATGTTGAATGTTTTTACTAAATATGCATTTGGTACTATAGCTATACATGTTAAATTGTTAGCTTTTTATTTTCACGTTAATTGCAGTTTCGACTAAATTATTATAACCGATATTACAACATTTGAGTTACATATAGACTTTGTTTTACATTATTGTTATTGATAATAATAATAATAATAATAATAATAATAATAATAATAATAATAATAATAATAATAATAATAATACGTTTGTTTTTATTCTAAAGCTTAAATTTCAATAATTATTTATGTTAATTTATCTGCCAAGGGTTTATGGTTATTATCAGACATTTAAAAAATGCCACACACTTCTTTTATTTTACATATTTAAGATGTTTTAACTGTTTATGTTTAATGATAATATCAAATGATCATTTATTTTATTTGCAATGCAAAGCTGATTACAAATGCAATGCCTAATGTTCTGCTATGTCCTGTGCTGCAGTATTTACGATTGAATAAAACCCGTTCTAAAAAGGTATTCAAACGTGCATTGCTTTTGTGGTGGGATGAACGAAACGTAAACTGACTTGGTGATGACTTTTCGACTTTTGGACTCATACACCTGCCAAAAGGACTGAAGCACTGCCGGAGGACCCGTGAGCCAGAGTGTGAATTGCACGTCGAGGCTTAAATGACCGTGAGGCATTGTTACTAACTGGCAGCAAAGTGCTCTGATCCGCCTGATTGCGCTAATTGCTTTGAAATAAGATACATTATGTATAATTATGGAGACCTGGGATTGGACTGCCGGCTGTTTTCTCTCATCTCTCCGAGTTGCTCTAAAGTTGCCATCAAATGAACTTAAAATCTCCCAAATGCTGATTATTCCAGATATTTCTGTGATCTCACATTTAGTCAAATGGATTTCACTTAATCAGACAATATCTCTTTTTAAATAATATTTGAACCATTCATTTAAAATGTGATATGAGTTATATACTCACATGAGCGTCATTGTCCCCAGACGAAAGTCATTTACTTGCACCAAGTGCAAATATGTTGCCTGAAAATGCCTTTTGACGTCGACACTCCCTTTTATGTCTTTACAGTCTAAATAGACAGACCTTGCATGAAAGGGGTTAAGACAACTTTGAGAGGGAGCAACAATGGGTCTTTGTCTGGAGTCCCTGCCTCCTGACTGGGAATCAAAGTAGTTTATAAAGTTACACAAAGGCCCGATGAGCCTTACAGTTGTTTTGTACCTCAGCTCGGCCCTCATTTGTTGCCTCGGGATTTAAATGAAACGTTATGGTAATCGTCTTCTCCATGGACCATCAGTCTCCTCAAAAGGCCACTGTTTGGGATGCTAATTGCCACTAACATTGTTTTCCAGCACCACCGTCCCTCTGTTCACAAGCCCAATAAACTGCAACAACCAAGGCCCACAGTCTGGTTAAATGTTCATTCAGATCAACTTTTGGGCGAGATCATATTTAAACTATCTGCTGCATGATGAAAAGTAAGAAAAACGGTGGCGTGTGAAAGCAAACACCATTAATAATTATTATTATTTGTCAACTTCAGTATCATTATGTCCTCGGACTATGATCATCGAATCAGAAAACACTCTCGTCTAACATGTGAGACACGCAATAACCTACAATAACAGACCTGCAACGTTTCATAACCAACCCACAAGTGATTTATGAGTTTCCGACCAAGTACACTTCAGCAGGAAAAATTAGCAGGCTATACGCGTTGTTGCGTTAACAAACAGCTCGCGCTAATGCGTCTCACGTGTGCCCATTTGTGTTAACGTAGACTCGTTCAACGAGTTGGTGTTGGAGGACGGGTTAAGTGCTTGAGCCTCAAGCAGAAGAGACTTCAGACGGACGCAGAAGCCCGGAGACTCCGGTGACTTCAAAGCTGTCGGAGCAGTGCCACTCGTTCCAGGTTAGAGGCTTTAAGTGTTTCCAAACACAACGCAGCTGCGCGCGGAGGCCCTGCTTTACCTGCACACACAGGATGTGCTGCCGAAAGGAAATGATAAATTAAGACTTGTGCGTTAAGATTTAAGAAACCAACTGGAACCAGGTTGTCTGTTGTAAAATGCAAAACAACTATCGGGGGGGGGGCACCTGTGGCTGCAATTTAAATATGAATGTGGCAACCGGATCTTACTCTGTTGTTCAAGAAATATTTTCTAATATTTGAAACATTATTTTTAATACCAGTGAGTGATTCAAACAATAACCATTCAAAGACCCATTTATTTTATTTTATTCCACTTCCCCTAAAATGACCACACTAAAAGACCGAAGAGCAAATGATTTACCTTATCGTGTCGTCTTTATCGCTCGTGCATGCAACACAGGTAGAAGCCCTGTGTCACCTTGAATGCTAATTGCAATGTTCAAGTGAAGAAAGCCATTTCAACCACGACTATAATGCACCACAACAAGTTACAACTTTATGAGGCTTTGGTTGAGGTCGGTGGTACTCCTGTGGTCCTGGAGAGTTTTTTTTTTTATTTCCCTTGGTGAAGTTATGGCACAGGGACAGATAGATTATGAGGATGATTGGTTTGAGGTCTCACAATGCCCACTGTGTTTAACGCCTCCCATGCTCCCGCACAAAGCCCTAACAACAAACGCCTCCTCGGACGGGGATCTGCGGTTCTAATGTGTATCTTGGGAAACACTTGCACCGAGGAATCCTTTTCAGTAAGAAACTCTCTGAGAGTATACTAGTGGGCGCTGACCTTTTTCTTCAGAGGAGCCTACTATTACGCCGACTCTAGCGCTCATTTGAATGGATGGAAATGGCGTGCGATCGGCTGAGAAAAAGCTAATTTTTCAGGCTGAATGGCTCGAGTGTCCCTGGGCTAGGGCGGGTAGAGGAGGAGGCGGTGCCGCGCTCTCGGTGCGGGTTGAACTTTTTCAATAGTTTCCCTCGAGCCGAGCGCTTTGATCCGGGCACTGCTGGCGCCTAAAAACAACATAACTTGTCTGCCCATTAGGGAGACTGACAAATCGTGACAGATTGTTTATGCTTGGCAATTAGCGACGCAGACGCTTTCCCGAGAACTGACTCGGCAGCAACAAAATAAAGGTGATCTATTTTCATGTCTTTACTCTAAGATTTGTACATTTCGAATTTTAAACTGCAACATTTTTTAATATGACCTCAAACTTTACGCAGTACTTCTCAATGCTATATGAGATCTATAGATCCATGTGGTATATTCCCTGCAAGCTATACTGGCAATAAAAAAGACCCTGACTGCAGATAATGAGAAGGTACAGCAAGGTAAATCAATGACAGTCCTGGGTTAAATCTCTCCTTGGCTCCACGCTGCCTCCTCCCCCTTGCCCCCGACTCCACATAATTTTTGACTTTAATGGATGTAGTCAAAGGGGGAAAATCCTGGTGATCCCTCCCCCAAGCCCGATAATTATCCCTAAATGACTGCGAAGGCCTGTGTGTTTCAATCTGATTAGAGCCCCGCAGCCATCCATAAACAGCGTGCTGCAAGAGGTTCATCACATAAAGGGGGAGCAGTAAACTGTTGTGCAACATTTAAGACTCTCTTCAGCAGTTTTAGCACATGGCCAAAACCAATCATCACATCGGCTGGATGTGAATAAAGCAGATCAAAATGTTTGGGACAGAGAAGTTATCAAAGATGGAATACACATGATGAGTAATAATAAATAATGCACATGCCTTTATATGCGATTATAACATGTCAATAACTTGGTGGGGTTGTAGGGTACAGTCCTACTAACATCATTTTTGTTGGAGTTAGTCTTGATGAAACATGGCCCATTTAGAGTTTGTTGTGTTTATGTTTATTTGAAGTTGCTTGTTTAAAAAAAAAAGTAACTTGTTAACTTCCCCACTCTGATTTTTTTATTTGACCAGGACCAGCCCATCTCGCTCCTGATTGGCTGACTCTCTCCCCAAGCCTGCCTTATTATAGCCCTGCACTCCAATTCGGTCACATAAACATGAGGATACCGTCACCTTAGGGCGCACCGCAATAACTTTGTGCAACCCTCTCTGCTGTACTCACGAGAGCCAACTCGTCACCTCACCCGTACCGGTCGGACCTGTATGGCCCCATCGATCGCCATGTCAGCTTTGACCGCTGGTTTGAAAACTGAAGACCTTCCTCCCCGCTCGGTTCTCGTCAGCAGAGGCGAGATGCAGACCAGTCTGAGCCCCACAGAGGAGCCCGTGAAGCCCAAAGTTGCTATTTTGCCGTTCAGCGTCGAGGCACTGATGGCTGACAGGAAACCCAGCAGAGAGGCGGTATCCCCGAATGCCCCGTCCGTTCCCGGGACGTCCCATGCGCTGGTAAAAGGCGTAAGGATGGGTTCTTTCGGTAGTCTGGATACCTCAGTTCCTGCTTTATCTATGAGCTCCTCGTTTTCAGTGGGCGACATCATGAACATGCCAGACGACGTGTTGATTAAACCCGAGAGCCCGGACAGTAACGAGAGGACTTCATGGCTACAGAGTCCTCGCTTTTCTCCAACACCTCCACGTAAGTCAGAAATAAAAGTTATTCAAACATACAACATCTGTGCAATGTTAAACTCCAGTTTGGACTTTAATGTGATTTATTTCTTAGTCTACGTGCTTTTGAAATATGAGAACTTTATTCAGCGTATTTATTCTTGTTTGGATTTGGCACTGCATTGCAAACCAGTGTTTTAAATTAAAGTGTTTTGTTCGCCTACAGGAAGGTTGAGTCCTCCTGCCTGTCCTCTGCGAAAACACAAGACGAACAGAAAGCCCCGGACCCCTTTCACGACGTCCCAGCTGCTGGCACTGGAGAGGAAGTTCCGCCAGAAGCAGTACCTTTCCATCGCCGAGCGCGCAGAGTTCTCCAGTTCCCTCAACTTGACGGAGACCCAGGTCAAAATCTGGTTTCAGAACAGAAGAGCCAAAGCCAAGCGGCTGCAGGAGGCAGAACTTGAAAAACTGAAAATGGCAGCTAAGCCTATGCTGCCTCCAGCTTTCGGGATTTCCTTTCCTCTCGGTGCGCACGTCCCCGCGTCATATGGGTCGCACCCGTTCCAGAGGCACTCGCTGCCGGTTTCCCCCATGGGACTGTACGCCGCTCACGTCGGATACAGCATGTACCACCTTGCTTGACAGTGACGGAAGGACGAGGGGCACGCGCAGTGGGACACAAGGGGGTTTAGACTACTTTCTGAGGGCCCCGAGCGAGGGGGGCCCTTCGGACAGGTGAGGCGACACTAAATATTAAATGAAGAGGCATGCTGGCACTGAGCTCACTGTCACACCTTGACAGAGGGGCCAGAGCCTCCAAACAGACCCCCTTCTGAGGACGTTGAAGTTTATCCACTTCTCTTGACCTCGCCAGTAAGTTCACACACTGCGAAATAATCCAACTTTATTAGTCATTTACTCTTTAGTCTTAAATGTGGACTAAATGATAATGCCAATCAAGAACGTTTTGAGAGAAATGTTATTTCATAGAATAATCTGACCGCGAGACTTAATGACTTTGAAGTGGACATTTTTGCGGTGCAGTGGTGGAAAACAATTTAGTACCTGAATAGACAGTCAAGTGGACCAGGCTGAGTGCCTCAGTGTGTCAAAGATAGTTTCCCCTTAACCTTCATCAGTCAGGTAAAAAGGTTAATAAACCAGCTTCCACGTGAGGCAGAAACTATTTCGCAGCTTCACATTTTGCACCAACACACTTATGTTGGGCTGTCATCGCATCAGTGCACTGCAAAAAAACTACATTTTTGCATTATGGGTAACTAGTGGGTTACTGAATCCAGTGTCAATGAATGCTCTTTGTGAATTTGGAGAACCACCGCATTTGTTTTTATAACAGCACTGTCTGTTGTTGGAATGATTCCCTTCGAAAGGGATATGTGTACTGTAAAATAATGTATATTTGAAGAATATCCTCATTTTTATTATGAATATATTTGTGACATAACTTAACAATAAATTGTTTATTCTTTTTCATTAAGCAGTTGTTCGTTTTGACTTTGCATGGTGCCTGGAGACTATTTCATTTTACAAATATTTTTTTACAAAGCAGCAGGAGAAACTATCCCTCTAAATTATATGTTCTTATTTTTAATGAGAACTTCAGGTAATACTTAGTATTTTACAATTCTGTATCTATTTTTACGAGGAGGTGTGGGCCTGTTTTGAGTGTAACTTGTTGGATGTAGCATCTTGAGACAAAGTCATGGGCAGAAGCTGAAGTGATAACTACTACCAGGCCTGTACAACCGTGTTAAAAATAGAAAATAGCTAAATTGGTCAGCATTTATATAACATCATGCTTTAAGGAATGCCATCGAGGAGTCTGAAGGCTTTCTGTGACCCACGCCATAACAACATTGACAATATAATGTCCACATTTCTTCAGTTCAAACACATGCAGTGCTGGTGTGCAGCGTGCATTTAAACTGGTAACATATCATTTGGAGGAACGTAATGCTACAGCTGTTGCCTATTGCTTTGAGACAACTAACCTAGATTTTGTTGGCGCCAGAAGAATTTAGGGGGTGGAGATGTGAGGGGGGGGGGGGGGAAACAACCAGTTGTGCGTACTTCAGAACACACCGATAAATAGTGGAGATTGCTTCTCTGGGTTAAATTGCTTGTAAACTATCCACTAGAGTGCCATTATGGAGTGTTTAGGGTGTAAAAGGAGCCAGGTGACATCCCATTATGGAGACGACAGGGAGTTATAGAGCCCATGTGCACAAACATATTACCTTACTTGCGCACAAAAAGGAAATATTTCATCCTTCAGAAGACCTCTCATTTTCTGCCATCAGGAAGACTTAAATGACAAAACAGCGATCCGATAGGGAGAAAATTACAGACCACTCCAAAGCAGTTTTAAAGGCTTTCTGTTGAGTTCTCTGCCATTCAGGCAGGGGTTAAATTGCAGTAAAATAATTGCTGTAATGAGCAAAGGCAATCTTCCACAGGCGGAGGCCGGCTCCAGCGAGGCTGTAGCTCCAGGCAAGGCGGAACTTTTATCATTCCTAAAATGTCAACGGGGGACTGGGACGGGCAACACTTCTCCTCTCTGCGCTGTGATTTCCCTCTCAGCGCTGACAAGCTGCTGTCCTAAACTGATTTATTCAAATACACACACACACACACACACACGCACACACACACACACACACACACACACACACACACACACACACACACACACACACACACACACACACACACGCACACACACACACACACACACACGCACACACACACACACACACACACACACACTTCTACTCACACACTTGTTGTAGCCTATATAAAATGAATTTCAACTCGGTGTTTTCTGATCTGTTAACTTTAATTCGTGGTGGATGTTGGTGGATTTTGTTTTATTTATTTGGTATTTTATTTTCCTCTCACCATCTACGTTCCATTATATCCACGAGACATGAATTGATACATAAATCCCTGACAATAGGTTTAAATCACACGGATGGACGCTCTATCTGAAAAGAAGAGAAACTTGACACAAAAGAGCCAAAGGGGATCCGTCCATTCTTTCAACTCTTTCATTCTTTTGTCCCCGGCGCTCAATCTTGCCAGGAGCCCAGCAGAAAACAAAACTCACTTGTTTATATCATCCAAAAGATCACAGGACGCTATTTGACTCTGCAGTTAAACCCCTTGATCCCCAACAAAAGGGAAAATGGGCTATTAGAAGCCGCCTACAGCTGAGATAAATTATTATAAAAGCACAGGACTGAGTGGGTGTTTAATAGACCTTCACCTTTGTCGTTTTTTCCTCTAAGACACGTAGAGGATTCCAAGATTAATTAATATAAATGATTAAAGAAAGTGTGCAGCAAAGGTTTATTTCAGTTTATTCTTTAACAAATAGTCTTAAAAAATCACTTTATTGCAGAATATTTAACCACACAAAAATCTGGATAATCTGGCCAAATATATATTAACCAAAGTATACCAATATACAATTTAACTTGACCATTAATGAAGATTTATTCCACCTAAAGTAGCTTTTTGTTTTTACTATAGCCCTAATACAATAATTTGACACGTGAGTTATTTAAAGAAAGTTGCTGTTAGAATATGAACGTCATTTGGCTTTTCACAAAGAAGCCTTTTTTAAGCATCAATGACCCTATAAGCAATAAAATGTCTGCATATTTAATTTGACTTGTACTGAAATAGATCACAGCCTATGTTGATATTTATGATGACCTGCTACTCGCGTGTTGCAAAGGTTCAGGTTGGCTACTATCCTTTCATTCACAAATATTAGACACAGTGTTGTCTTGGTAATGAGTAGATCCTTTTATAAAAGGATGTATACATTTTTAAAACACTAAGCACGTCCATTATATCCATTTGAAATGCGGGTGAAATTGACCTTACACTAGATTCAAGCCAAGGTACATGACTTAAACAAGCTTTGTGTTTCTTTCAGATACCACACCTCCACCTTCTGTTCAGAGTCGGAGTAACATAGAGATGCTCTTTCGTTTCATAAAGTATGAAATTGCAAATATTACCTCACTAAACACTAAACATCGACCCTAATAAAATCATTTTCAAACTGTTACCCACGCGCCAAGCCTAAATGAACATGTATTATAACGATATTTGAGTATAGGCCTACACTTTGGCTCTGGGCCTTTTATTCAGCTTGTTCAGGCATTTGTGAACAGTGAGCGAATAAACCAGAGTAGCCTAATAATAAAAAAATATTCGTGGCAAAGAAATGAATTAAAACTATATGCTTGGAAAAACCTCTAAATAGCGGGGCCCTCTGAGAAAGTGAATGTAATTTCACCTTCAGTAGCTTCATGACGAGATCATTTCTTAAAATGTACTTGTCTGCTTATTGAGAAAATGTCCTCAGTTAACGTGTAAAAGAAAATATATAATTATAAATATATATAAATATGAATTGCCTACTAAAGATTAATAGGCAGAACAACTTGAAAGCGCAGGACACGTCCTCACTGATAAAGAAAAATACGGTTCGAGCCCTCAGTCTGTTAGGGCCACGTGCTGTAGCTATATTCTATTAACAATACAGCAAGAATGTTATTAATCAATGTTCAGCTACCGGCAAAGATAGCCATCACCACCAATTTCCCTGCTGTTTTTTATCAAAATGACCTATAAAGTCTCCTGCGGAAAACCTGATGTATAATGTTTGTAAACAGTTTAAAGAAATATTATAGAAATGACATATTGAAGAAAAATAAATGAAATGCAATAATGTCACCGTGAAGTCAGACTATCATGCAATAAAAGACAATACAAAAGGCAAGAAATACATTATTGAGTTGGACATTTTATTTCCCGTCAACCCAACCGGCCTAAACATGCTGATATGGGCGAATATCTCAACACTATGAAATAACAAAACACATGGCTTATAACATTTATAGCTACACTAAATCTGTTCATCAGCTTGAATTATTTCGCAATGATGGGACTACTGCTTCCTATAGCTTCCTATAATGTTAAGACACATAGCAGCCTATAATGAAGTGTACTTCAATGGCTTACAGTGTCCACTAGAGGGCAGTGGTGTATTGGCCGACTTGCACTGGGAGTTTTGTTTTGGTTGACCTATACGACATAATCACACCTTAGGCTGCAGTTATTAACCACTGAGATACCGATAGAGTAATCTCACAATGATCGATTACATTTGTTGATATTTAGCTTGATGAACTGTATTCTCCTTCGTCTGCCATCAGAAGTCCTCCGGTAACCATTCATTGAATACTTCAGTGTGCAAGTCAATGGAACAGTTGTTTACAGTTGACAGCAGGAGAAGCTTTGGTCTAAATATGTGAGAGTTTTAAATACCAACCAAATTTACTGTGCAGCGTAAATACAATGGTGTAATCATCTATTAGAAATGAAGGGGGGACACATTTCTTATGTGGACTAATGAGGCAACATTTCTTTTAAGATGCAATAAAAGTGCTAATTGTGATGGAAAATTGCCTGAAAACCCCCATAAACAAAACTGCATCACAAACTACATCACCGTTGCTTTATTGTAAATAGGTTTTTGATCCGTCGTTTACAAGGTCATTTATTGCAACAAGGCAGAGAATGATTACGGTCACCCTTTGGCTAAGTTTTTATTTTTTTATTGTGCGGCATTAAACATTTTTGGTGCAGTGTCACAGCATTACATTGTTAAATTACCGAGCCGCCTGTGGTTTTGTTCTTGTTTTGCCTTAATGAAAGAAAATAATGTGGATTTTTGCACAAGGTTTGTTGATTAAAATGCTGCGGCATTACAACATGTTTAAAAATCTTTGTGAATCCATGTGTCCTTGCTTATTAATGTCACATTTTGTTTCGTCCTTTGACTGAAACATTGATAGCAGGAAATAGTTTGTACCTTTTCAACTTAAAGGCTGCAGCTTTTACTCTGTTTTACCAGATTTCAGAGCTGCATCACTGACATAAATTTACATCTAGAAATAACATTATTAATGATTACTGTCGCTGAAACAAACACACAGAGAGAGAGCGTATACAGTGTAAGTTCAGCAGCATAAAATGATGGAAAACCATCCTCCTCTGATGTGGCAATACGAAACTACAACAACCAGCACCACCTTGTGACAGACGAAGGCACTGACAAACTCCTTCTGTGGATAAACCTGCAGTATTTCCAACAGTAACTGGATGACCGTTGCATGGGAACCCTGCCTCAGCCTAGATAAGTGTCTGATGGGCCTGATCCAGGAACATAACCTGCACCTCAACAACCCTCAAGACAACTGAAGCATTTGAAGTCTGCAGGCCTAAGCAGGGATTAATGGGGGTCAATGCTTGTTTGCGTAGACATACAATGATATCAAGAATCCATGTATGTTGTGGGAAAGGTAAATTCAAAAGACAAATTATTCACAAACACGGGAATTGAGTGATTGAAATGATTTCTTTCATTTAATGTATTGCTGTTTTGCAGCTAAGTCGGTTGGAATGTATTTCAATGGACCAACAGGGAGAGTTGTCAAACAAGACCTGCTGGCAACTACGCATAGCATCATCAACAAGAAGTTAGGCCTCGTTTGACAAAAAGAAAAGCTGGCTGAATGTTCACTGGCCTAGATTACCTATCGCAAGTAAATTCAAGTCTACAATTCATTTTCATGCATGTATCTTGGCACTTTGACTGGGGGCCTGAAGCGAGGCCGACTCAACACTGGCTAGTTTTAGTCTACTGAACCGTACGACACGTAACTCTTAACATCATGACCTCATTAAACCAGGTATATTTAAAGCATAAATTAAATCCAGGGTTGAGCAAAATGCAGCACATATATGATGAAATGTCTTGGCCTGTGTTGGAGGAGAGCACATATTTAAGGGATAGATGGCCCTAACCCTAACCCCAAATCACAGAATACTTTGAATATGTGTATAAAATACACTTTACACAACTGTCCTGGCCCACAGAGGGCAGCAGAGGCCATAAATGAAATCAGAGAGGAAGCCTTGTTGCCAAACCCAACATGGAAACTGCATCATTATTTGCGTGAGTGGACTGTGGTTTGTGTAACAACCACATTGCTCCACTTACAGCTCACTCACATTTTCAAAACACAAGAACCCGTTTATTTTGCTTTGCAGAGGAAGAGTGCTTTTGTACTTGAAATGCAACTGTATTTAATCCAGTGGTGACAAAACTTCATATTGTCTCAATACAAATGAAATACATCAGTAATGGTAACATGCTGAGTGGAAACCAGATCATCAGTCAAAGAGAAAATAACCTCAAACATGTAAAAAAAAAGAAAAAGAAAAGAAAAGGACATCATGCTGATTCAGACTGGACGTGGGCCAGTTTTCTCTCACTCGTTTGTGTTTCCCAGAATCAACTGGCAGACATTTAGGAAACTACTTTAGAGAATAAAGAAAGTAAAAGCTGATACATACGGAGACGTTTTATTACATACTGTGAGACATAACGTATGTACATAAAAACAGGCATATGCCTAATATGTCTAAAACAGTGAGGGCTCGGTCTGTTTTACAACCATTTTTCGTTGGGAGCCAAGACAATATTTATTTTGTTCAGCTTCAGCACACACACACACACCAGCACGGTCGTAACTTTTTTTAAATCTAAAATAGAAGTAAGAAAAATAAACTTTCTAAGTGAGACAATTGTGAAGGAGCACACTCTACAACGGAGTGTGAGAAAGGAATGCTTCGGACATCTATTTCTTACATAACCTTTTTTCCACCACCATGTTCAGCTCTTCAAAATGTTTTCAAAATGCTGTATAATGCTCCTTTAAGACCTCGTGGGCAGACCAAGGGTTATGGCAATGCAACATATTTCTCTTAATGACACATGAACCTTTGATCAGCCCTGGTAAGTAAGCAGCGGTTAAGCCCAGCTCACAAGCATCTCTTATTGCTTTATTATTCCAAGGTTTTCATCGGCATGGTTGGCATTCAGCAAATTTCCTGTGGAAAGTTCTGCACTCCTTTGCTGGAATGTAGCCACACATGTCCACTAACACGAGTGTGCGGCTAACACAGAGCCAACTAGGCACAACATGAAGCGGCGCTCTGTGTATTGTTTGTGATGCATCTAATACAGTGCAGGCTGCGGTGTGTACGTGCGTTTGCCATTCTACATATTGCTGATGTGTTTGTATGAATGCAACGGACCCACGTGGGTCCGTCGTCTGCTTTGCGCGCTGCTCATCTCTCCTCTTGCAGGAGCTGAAGCCTGTCCTCTGCATAGTGAGGCCTAATGTGTCCGGTGTCAATAGCCTCACAGTCGTCTGTTAAAAACACCAGGTCCTGCCAAGGAAGCAAAGACAATGCGGTCAACAAACTGGATCCTGAAAACAACAATGTTGAGGTCAAAAAACACTGCGGGTGTTTTCGATGCTCTTACCCGATAACAGACTGTGGTGATGATGGTGTACAAGCTCTGGATTCTACGTTTCAGCAGCACCATTCTGGGAAGCTCTCTGCAGTGCTGGTTCGGATGGTTCAGCACCACGTAGAGAAAGTCACGGAGCTTGGTTGTGACGCACGAGTTCTAGGAAGATAAAACGGCTCTTTTAAAATGTCCTCGACAACTATATACACCGTTTTTTAAAGTATTTACACTTCTTGGAATCTAGAGCACTCAAATAACAGGTCAGATATGATTTTGTCTCGCGGTACACATCGATTTGCATTGGTTTGATTGATCTTTGCATTAAATTAGCTTCCTGAGCACAGTGAGAGTGAAAGGATACAGCTCTTATCTGGGATTTTGTCAATTTGTTGATTTTGTATTAAATGAACTCCCTTAGCTCTTAAAGGGACTAGTCTTCTTACCTGTAGTGCTATTTATTAATCTAGATTGTTTTGGTGTGAGTTGCCTAGTTTGGGAGATATTGGCCATAGAGATGTCTGCTAGTTTTAGATAGATAGATAGATTGGCAGTTCCTACATGAAAACTGCTCCCAAAAAGGTCTGTTTTCTTGAGTAACCGGGTCATGACTTCTGGAAAGAGACATTGCGGTTGAGTATTTCAAATGTATTTTTATTTTTTTGGCGCTTTGAGCACCACAAACCCAGTGCCATATAGTCCCAGTATATTCTAGAAAATGTCCAATTTCCCTGGGAACTCCTCTCAGCACCTCTATCCACATATTGCATTCTCCCATTGATTTAAACTTACATGCACATCAAGGAAGATCGTGGGTAGAACATCAGCACACGTTTTCTGCAACGCAACAAACATGACCGTTACACGGAGCGCCAGTCAAAACACAAGTTTACACACACACACACACACACACTCTGCACAATGTGACAATGCAACCAACGTCAGCTCGCTTACCGTGCGATGGTACGTGTGTATTTTGTCCAGCAGGACCATGACTTCTTTGCTCAGGCCGAGCGCTCTGGAGTAGCAGGTCGGCGGCGCGCAGTCCGACAGACACACGAAGCTGAAGAAACACGCGAGAGTAGAGAGCCCCGCGAACCTCATGTTGGACAACAGTGCTGCTGCTCAGGACCCGCTTCCAGCTGCTGGGACAGTCAACAGGGGTTTAAATGGTAAAAGGAGGAGGACTGGCAACAGTTTTGAGTGGAGAGGACGGGGGAGGAGGGAGGGGGGGCGATGACGTAGAAGCGAAGCGTTTGGGACACTCATGTACGCTCCCAAAACACCACGGGCGACTGAGCTTCTCTTGGTGATAAAACACAGCCAAACGTGTCGCAGCTTTTGCTAAATTTTGTAGCTTTTCTTAAATGTCAATTTCTTAAATAATCGATTTCAGCCATGTTCATTATCGACGAGGGTCAACCACGGCACATGTCAAAAACAAGAGTTTGATTTGTAGTCACGAGGTTCATCAATGGGAACATAACACTCTTGGTTTTACTAAATTCATTTAAACCGTTGCACATGAAAGAACTTGGGATTTGGATCCATTTCTAATGTCCCTGTGCATCTTGAGTTTAGTGGTATCCTCACATCAAACCACAAACACGCATATCTGTAGTCTTGAACATGAATAATAATACTCTTTAATACTAATGCAGTACACACTAATACTACAGAAAAGGATTTTTTAATTGTTAACATTTTCACT
Organism: Pholis gunnellus; assembly: GCF_910591455.1. Lineage (NCBI taxonomy): Eukaryota > Metazoa > Chordata > Actinopteri > Perciformes > Pholidae > Pholis > Pholis gunnellus. Next base: position 19,510,408 of record NC_136529.1, on the reverse strand, counting down.
TTTCCCACCATTTAAAAAGACATCTATTCATCGAAAATAATGAACCGTTTGTCAACTACCTCAGTATGACCAACATGCAATATACATTTAGAAAGGCACAGAAAAAATGTTTTGCTCCACAGCAAAAACTATAGGTTTGATTTGGATTGTAACACTATCATGGTAAAGTACCATCATCATAAAAAAAGTAATTTAAAAAAAACTTGCAAAAGACAATGTTTGTAAGTCTCAAGGTAGGTTTGTTGGAGCCACTGAGCCTTTCTTCAGATTGAGAAAGTTTTTTTTCCTTTTTCTCCTTTTTGCACCGGCACTGACACATGATTCAGGTGGATCCCGGAACACGAACAACCTCTCTCCGGCAGCAGTGCTGGCAGAGGAGGGCATCATGTATTCCTCTGCCGTGCTGTGTAATGTTTCATTCACTGTGTTCGCTGTGAACCTTTCTTTTGCAGTGTCATTTTGCTGCCGTGTAGCTGTGTCTTCAGTGACGGTAGCTTTATAAATAGGCCGTTGTGCTTTAGTGAAACCGCCCTCCTTTTCTTTCTCTTCAACCAGCAGTGGTGCAACATCTCTTGGAGCCAGGACACGGGATCTGGGGAGCAGTTTTTCCATCAAACTTTGCCTCTTTTCCTGGAGTCTGTGAGATTTGGAGGACAGAGGAGCTGTTGTTAGTGGGACTGGAGTGTGAAAGTGCTTACCTCATGCATGCGGTCACTGTGGCCCTCCCATGTAACCGACAAAAGGCATATTACAGATCAATAGAGGACTTGCCTAGTCTTGACTATAGCATAATACATCTTTATGTAGCAGCTAAACAGAAATGTGTTGAGCTCACCTCTCTCTTTCCACAGTGCAGCTTGGCATATTTGGCATATTTTTATGCAACACGTCTTCTCTCAGTTTGACAGGAAGAAGTCTGTTCAACCCCCCGGCACACCTGGTCAAAAAGTCATCAAAGGATTATGAAGCTGGTAGCTGCGATATGATCTCTGCAGACAATGATTGGCTTTGATTAAAGCATGGTCAGGGATGCCTGGCTATCTGATACGCTCTAATGACTTCTCGTTGGTTTAGAGGGAGAGCTTTGTGATCTTTTCCACTAAGATAAAAGATTACATATTTAAATTCTTTCTTAGTAGGGTACATCATGTTAGACTTGTCTAATCGTTACGGATAATTGCAAGATGCAAATGCAAATGCAAGATCACACAAGACTATTTTTCTTGAAGAGAATTAATATTTCAGATTGCCACTAAAAGGTAGAAGTGTAGTTGTTTAAAAACCAGGTTGCATGGCTCGACCATCTTTTGTGAACAGAAACAGTGAATCATGTGCATCGTCTTGTTTATGTGAAGTTCTCAGTAGTTTTAAAAACAAATCAAGTACAATATCTTTCAGCTGTTGATAACAATATTCAGAAAAGCAAAACGGAAAAGTGCATTTTGTCAGTAAATAGATGTCATGTCATTGCGTTCTGGGTATTTCACAAGTTACCAGCGTTTGATTACATACGGAACAGATGTTATAAACACGTCTGACCACACCTACCTACAAATGAGAGCTTAGAGTAAATGATTAAATTGGGGGGTAACATACTGTACCAGAACAAATAAAGGAAGGACGCAATGAGCAGGAGGGAACAGAACATCACAGGACAAATGTCTTTCTTCAAATAATTAGAGCTTTGATGTATTACTCTGATGTCCAAATTAGCAGGACAAGGTTGAAAACAGTGACAAGACACACAAGCCAGACAAAAAAAAAAGAATCAGAAGTTGAATCTGTCAAACTTAACCTTTAAGAACCCACGGTGACACAGTTGTCACTGACACTTTCAGAAATGTGTTCCATGTGGTCCATCTGGTCTGTTTTATATTCCCTATCATTTTCCTTTTAGGACAAATGGGTTTGGGTTCTTATGGGATAAATGGCAACTTACATGGATCATTCTCTCAAACACAGCTGCTTGATCTAAGCAGGTAAGAGGTACATGTTTTTGTCCTCTTCGACTGTCTTTGATTATGTATTTCGTGTTTTGATATAGTTGTTTAGATAGTACAAGTGCCAACTCTTACATTTCATTCTGTTCCTCTCACGGACACAAACGCGTCTCAGTATTTTCTCTTGTGCCTACATTCCTCGCGTCTCTCTCTCTCTTTCTATATATATATATATCATGTAAGTTGCCATTTAAATCACCAGATTGTCGTCTCAACTACTGCAGTAGGCACACGCTGTCTCCACTCCACCTCAATTCTCTTTTTGCCCTCCAGTAAACCCTCTTAAAAACTTCCCCCTACCCCTGCGTCAGTGGGTCCACCGAGTACCAAGGTAAAGGTTTCTGTTTTCAGACAACTGCCTGGCGATAGATGAAGTGATTTGATCAAGAATCTAATCTAACAATCTCTAAATATTAAAAATCCAGTCACTGCTGTAAAGAACGGGTAGACTCTATCCTGCAAACAAAAAAGCAGAAACAAGAGCTGAAAAAGAAAAGAAAAACACATGTCTTGCATACTGTTCCAAACTGAGCATTTTCATTTCCTTGTCTTTTGGCCAGACAGCTCCTTTCCTCATGCACGACACGTTATTCACCAGCAGAGTAATTCAAACTCAGCGGGGGCCAGACATGAGTGTTCCATTGTATCAGGAAATTAAATGATGAGTTTAATCCTTTATCCCTCCCATCGCGGCTCGGGGAAAACAACCCCTGTGGAATCGTGGTCAAACTGTATTGAAATTTCAGACAATGCTCGGAGATGTGTTTGTTTCAGCCATTTGATTAAATCAGTGACTTCACTCAGTAAACTACTTTCTTCAACCACAGAACTTGAATCGCTGAGACTCTGGCTGCGTACTTTGGGCTAAAAGGTTTTCCCTATATTCAATTTGTTCAATTATTTTTTTTCCCTTAAAAAAAAAAAAAAAAAAAAGCAGGGAAAGTGAATAACATGGACGAGACTCGTGCATGACAAAAGGTTTTGTTGGCTTCTGCACATTAGTTGGCAACCGGACTCAAAACTATGTTGGCAAGTTGGAAGAGCCAGACAGATTTAGTATGATGATAGGTAATCCTTCTGCTGCACAGGGCTCATTAAAAAGTCCAACAGAGAAAGACTTGGACCTAAAAAATACAGTAAAATATAAATACTAACAATAATTATCACCTCTCATGAGTCAAACTAGTTCACCTCATGAACCTGGTTCTTACCCGGATTGCTCCTGCTCTGCAGATGAAGAGACGAGGAGCTGTTTGGGGCAGAGGGCGTCAGTGATGGAGAGGAGTTCGCTTTCAGGCAGGGTGGGGAGGAGGAGACGCAGGGCCTCCAGGAGAACCTCAGCAGACGCCTGACTCTGCTTCAACAGCCGAGATGCAAACTCCAGATCCTGAGATGAAACACAGGGCGCGGAGGCACCTTCAATACACCTTTTCCTCTACTTTCTCTGGCATGCACACAGAAGTGAGATGTCCCTGTATTTTTCCATGCCATTTATATTACATTGTGAAAAAGATCTATTTATAAATTCAGACCTGGTCGCAGTTTGCATAAAGTCTCCTGAGCTCCATTTGCTCTTTTAAATCTTCCGTGGCTTGGTTGCTGCCAGTCATCTCCTGAAACCTGAAAACACCAGAGAGTTTCAACACTGTAAAATTCAACGGCCTGTGTCAATAAACAAAATTCCACATTACTCCTGAGATGACGCCAACACCACAGCTCACCTCTCGGCCAACAGCACGTTGATCTGATCACTCTTGTAGAGTGCCTCCTGGAGGATGGACGTCATCCTGCAATCCTGCTGCAGCTGAAACAGTCTCTCCTCTTCACTTCCCTCCTCAGAGTCCCCTCGCTGTGCTGGCTTTGACTCGACTCTGGATCGCTCTGTCCTCTCCTTTTGAAGCTGCTGTTCAGCTTCCTCTAGGCCCTGTGGCAAGAGTCGAATTACACTCTAATAAAAGTCTACACGGTCTAATGAGAAAGTATTACTCTCAGAGGAGACATGAGAATTTTTCCGAGAATGCCACATTAGTTTGAACCTTATGATATGTCCACGGGGGTTAAGTTGGAGTGAAGCTTTGCCTACCAAGCAGTGGTTGTGAATACTCTGTGCCATGTCTTGTCTCTCCAGGCTCTTTCTCTCTCTGAGCTGCTGAATGAGCAGGCTGTGCAGAGCAAGCATTGCTCTGGAAGTCTCCAAGACTTTGGTCCTCCTCTCAGCCTTCTGGTAGTGGATGGTAGCCATCTGCATCGCCAGGCTGTCGCCCTGAGAGCGCAGGTCATCCTCTCTCTCCCTACGCATCTCCTCCATCACCTGCCAACAAGAGGATGGATGTATTTCAGTCATCTCGTACCAACGATCCTAATCTAGATATTAAACTTTACACACAGATAGAGATTCACTTCAAGGGGATGGCTTCTGCTACTGAATGAGCTTAGGGTTTGATGTGATAGAAAATTCACACACTGGTCCCTTCTGGCCTTTCAGTAACTTACGGTAAAGCTCATTTTCATGGCTTTACCTTGTTCATGACGCCACTCTCCGTCTCCTTCTCCTTCTCAAAGAGTTGGATCCCGTCTTCGAGCCTTTTCTGGAAAAGCAGCAGGTCAGATGTGTCTGCTTTCTGTCTGGCCTCGCTGGTTTTCCCCTTGGATTGCATAGAAGTCTGCAAAAAACCAAAATATCCATACGTTGGTTGGGAAATGACTCCAAGAATGCTGTTATGATGTGATTAAAATGAAACCACTCTGTGGAGCCCGGTATTATTTCTAAATATCAATGTGCACTCATCCAGCGGCCACACAATTGAGGCTGATCGCCGTGCGGTCTGCACTGGCGGTCGCCATTCTCCCTTTCTTACGCATTAGAGACAATATGAAATGCACCATTATATCCTGCTGTAGTTTAGTACATGTGGGCTTTAAACTGTAATTGCATCATGGGGAGATTTAAACAAGAAATGGACCATCACTGTGCTAACTTTTAGCACAAAGTATATAATTTTAGCACATACTATAAAACATACGGAATACCTGTGGATGTTAAGAATGGGGGATTTACGCTCTTTTCCGACCGCCATGTTGGTCTACACTCATAGTACGCGGATTCAATGATGTGTGGTTTGGATCACTCTCTCTTCTTTTTGTATTCCCTTCCTTATAATTTATTTATTCAAAACATTGTTCATAATCAGTGCAAAAACCACAAGTTACTTTATTTTACAATTTGTTTTTGCTCATGCCTTGGAAAAGGACCAACACATTCATTTTATTAGCATTTCAGAGTGTTCCACATGCACTTTCAATCAAATAGGTTGGATGCTATATGAGCTCTTGTTGACGGCGACGTAAATACTACACCAAAATGAGTGTAGCAGTGTACATTCCTGTCTGCCACTGTGACTGTATTTTCTTATATACTACCACAGCTAGCAGTAGCCAAAGTTAGAACTGTTGTAATTCCCCACACACCGGTTTTAACAACATGACAACTGAATGCAGTAATGTGTGATTATTTCTTCACCATCTGTTGCTCGCTTTCCTTCCTCCAAGCTGCCAGAGCGGTGTGGAGTTTGGTTCTGGAGATGGCGTGGGGCAGCACCAGACACAGGTCCATCACAGACAGACACTTCTGAAACTCCAGTTTCATCCGCAGCCGATCATCTTCAGACAGAGTCAGCTGGGACGAACACAAACAGCTGAGACAGGAAGAGAAAAGGCAGGCGGATAAACACACTGGGGTTCCACCATGAGACCTTACATGGCTGTGCTGGGAGTGGAACAACATCTATCTACCTCTCCCAGGACATCCAGGGCTAATAGGACCAGTACTGACCAGTATTATTATATCACTGACCTGAAGAAAGCTCTGCAGTGCACCCTGAGCTCCCTCTGCTCCTGCAGCTCTCTCTCCATGGCCTCCCTGAGAGCAGCCCTGGTGCAGCTGAGGGTGTGTAGGGCTGCCTTGCCTTCCTGGTGCAGCCTTTCCTGGCCCTGCAGGAGAGTGCTCGCTCCTTGTCCCTGGGCTTGTCCGGCTCCCGCCTCTGGTTCCACCTGCGGCAGGGCACGTTGCGCCCCTGGAGGCAGGAGCGTTAGCAAGGCCTGAGTTGCAGATGGCTGGATGGCTTTGATTTCGGCTATGGCACCCTGAATCACACGCATGGTCACCTATAGAACAGGTGAGGGATCAAGACAACGTTTTTGTGCATCTTTCACAGTGATTAGGTCACGATGTGTGTGCCCGATGTTGTGCTGTTTAGAGTGGCACCTTGCGGATGTCTGCAGCAGCCTCCTCATCCAGGTTGTTGATTAGCTCTGCCAGCTCCAAACTGTGAGCCATCAGTAAGTTCTGCCAACAGTGCAGGTGCTGAGCTACATCTCTCCTTCCCTCCAGATCAAAAACCGACAGATCCTTCTGTCTCTGTTTGTGGACCCGCAGCTGGAGAAGGCAGGGAGATGGAATAAAGATGGTGTAATAGTTAAGGTATGAGATGAACAGATTCTGTGTTTTATATATATATATATATATATATATATATATATGATGCAGTTGTTTGTAATAAAACCTTAAATATTCATGATCTCCTCACCAAGTCAGAGATGAGCTCCCGCCTCTTCTTAATCAGTCCACAGCGCATGGCTCTCCTCTCTTGGCTCAGAGCCTCCTCCAGTCTCTGCCTCACCATCACCAGCTCTTTCTGGGCCTTCTCCTGGAGCTGGTCTATCTGCTCTGAAGGCACACTGCTCCCCCTGGTGGACAAATTAAAGCATGTCGGGTCAAAAAACAACTATAGTTCATCTTACTTATATTATGCGAGCTTAGCACTGACTACAAGGTTGAACTGCTAACAAATGTTCACATTATGTACACATTCATCACATGATGCCATCACTGGTAACTGGTAATAAGCTCCAACCTCCTGACGTGAGTGAACCAGCTGTCCAGACTGCTGGAGGTGCTGGAGAAGCTGTCAGAAATCAGGCTGTTGAGGCTGTGAAGGCTGTGCACCAAGAACTTCCTCTGTGCATGGCGTTCAGCGAGCACGTAGCGCTGGTTGGCAAGGACCACATCCAGCACCTCCTCCAGCTGATCCTGGTCAGAAAAAAGAAGGACATGTCATCGAATGTCTTTTATATGTTTGCTTCATATGCCGATTATCACGAATAGAGACAGCTGAAAAGTTGAAGAAGAGAATAAAGCAACTATATAAATGACAAACGCTGTTTTACATGCCCCGTTGGCCATGTTTGCAGGTGTCAATAACGCTCAAATTATGCATACATAACATGTTAACTTTGAAAGCAAATTTTGGTTTCTCACTTGACAGACGAAGTAATCGTGCTGAAGACTCTTGGCTGTGCTCTTCTCCAGCTCGCCCATCCTGGTGGCCTCCTCCAGTTCTTCAGAGAAAATCTTGTGCAACTCCACCCGACGCCACTCGATGATCTGCCTCTGGACCTTCCCTGAGGCTTCCTCGTGTCTGACCAACAGGATGCGCTGGAGCTGACTCTGGCTCAGCTTGTGCAGCTTCTCTAGGAGGACACTGCAGCGGAGGAGCTCCTAGTAACAAAATGAGGTTTACAGTTTAGTGATAGTATGATAATGAATGCAATACACTCTCAGATCCAGGGGGAAAACAAACAAACAAATGACTGTTTATTACCTGTTGGTCTGCATGTTGACACAGCAGCTCGGCCTGGGCCTTCTCAGCAGCTTCTCTGCGGTGCTCGGCTTCCATTTCTTCACGAGTCTCCTGGTTACAGTGGCCAGCCAGAGCAGCCATGCGGGCCCCTCGCTCCTCCTTCAGCCGACCCTCCATGCCCAGCATCTGTCCGTGGAGCACACTAAGGAGCCTCTGTTGGGCCTGGGCACTGGCCTGGCCCCGGGAACGCAGGCCGCCCAGCAGGGAGGACATCACGTCCCTGTAGATCTGAATCCGAGTGGCCTCCAGGTTATTGGTGGCATGCAGCAGTGTGGACATTTCAAGGCTTAAAAGGGATGAAATACAGAGTAAGCAGGGTGAACCGGTGCGTTGTGGGTTCTTAGTGAGATGTATAATACAAATATAACATTTGTTGTCCCTGGTGGATTTGATAATAACATTTATGACAATAAAAACTGTAGATTAGAAAACACCCGATTCTGTGAGGGAATTAGATGTTATAATGATGACTGATTTGAAAAAGTGGCTCGGTAGAAAGCAACATAAAGCGCCGGTGTGTCTTTCTTCCGAGCTACAACCGGCACAACTGATTGTTGAATTTCTTGACTCGTCTACTCACTTCTCCAAAGCCTGGTACATGTTCTGGGGATCCTCCAGCACCATGGTGTCCACCATCTTGTCTTCAAATGCGGCCTCGTCTTTTACGGTCTCACTCATGTTGCAGTCTGCATACTCAGGGTCGGAATCACCTCTGTTTCTCTGAAGCGCGACCATATATGCACATGTGATTTATGTTATAGCTGAAGTAAATAATACAAATAAAAAATCAATTAGCTAAATATACTGACAGAAATTTGACAAAACAGTTCTTTAAAATTACTAAATTAGTTATGTTAACTGAAACGTGTTGAAATATGGTTGGTCAACAAAACTGATATACTGCATATTGTTAGGTTGGACAAAAATACAAAATTTCCTTTTAACAAACAAGCATCAACAACACTTTTATAACATTAACAAATACTGTAAATTTACCGTAAGAAATTAAGAAATGAACCAGTTTTTAATAACAGTTTGTCCTTGAGCTTAACTTGAACAAAAACCCATTTGAATTTGTGATACCCTTTGCTGAAGAAGGCTCAGCCTGGTTCGGAGACCGATCAGGTTCATGGCCAGAAACCCCAGCGACAGCAGCATCAGCGCAACAAAGAACCCGGCAACAAATCCAGCAAAATGCACCCCATGGTTAGGATGAATCTAAAACAGTGGGCAGAAACACCAGACTTCTCATCAAATCAATTGTGTACAAAACAAGAACAAAACATGCAATGCTTGAAGCTGAAAGTGTGTTTCCAGTTAAGGAACTGTCCACAACTTACCCTGTCGGTGGAGTTGACCCTCAGGGTTAGATTAGCCGTTAATGGACCAAACATACTGACATCATTCTGCGGAGCCAAGAAAAAAATACTCTGGGTAAGAAGAGAGAAATTGTTCTTATTGTACTGCAAATGCTGTTAAATAGAGCAGAAAAACAATACCTGTGAGGCGTTAGAGAAGGTGAGGAAAGCTGGAAGGTCCAGGACTTCACTCTTATGATTCCTTATGTGAGCAGTATAGTTGACAACAACTTGGGATCCAGCTAAAGAAGTAAAATCAGTATAATGGTATTTATTGTGAATGCAGCGAGGAGTTCAAACCACAATAATCTTTTAAACAAATTAACTGCCAGACATACCAGACAGTGAATCAATGGCAAACGTCTGGTAGCCTCTTTCCACCACACGGCCTTCAGATTTTAGGGGCACTATTCCAGAAATGGAGTCCCGGATAGCCACCTGAGACAAGTTGGTGCCACCCAATGGCCCCATGTTGTGAATCAGCAGGAAGAATGTCAGTTGAGGAGGATCAGTGTCCAGCTTCACCTGGGGACCACATACACGATCGAGCAGAAGGAAGAGTATGACTCACTGGATGGACTGCAACATGTTAAAAAAATGGTCCAGTAAAATACGTTGAAATTAAAACGCAGATAAATGAAATGGGCTGTATTCAAGCATGTACCTGTGCACACTTGTGAAATTTGACCCCAAATGCGGATGGAGGTGCCACACTCTGAGTCTGCAGAAATATAAAAACACACTGTATATTTAGTTTCTTCCAACACAATTCTTTGTTAAATCACCACATACATGAGAAGGTGCATTGCAATGCTACATCTGCATACTCCACGAAAGTGTACAGTGATTGAAGCGACCAAAAACACCTCTTAGAAAACACACCTGAGGCAGAGGGAGGCTCGGGTTGTATCTGGTAAGAGTGCTTCTGCGGTTCCGATGGTGCAAGATGTTTGACATGAAGGTGAGGGGCGTGTAGAAAGAGTGTTCCCATGGACCAGCAGATGCTGAGGAGGAGAGTCGGCCCTCTGCAGGCAACGCCATGGGCCCATTGATTTCCATTGTACCTGTCAGGTTAAAAATAGGGTGTTTGAACACTCAGTTACAGAGGATGAAATTGACAATAAATGAATACTATGTATGCATAGACATACTGGGGTTCTGTATTTACCGGTGTACTAAAGATGTTCTGTATAACAGTGTGTATATCATATATTTGCGACCTAAAACTATTATGGAATTCTAACGTTACATCATCTGTCCGTGTACAGCATGGCGTACAAAAAAGACTCATATATACAATTGTTGGTGTCACAGAAATGAGTTGTGTTGTTATTACTGTATTGTTGATGCACAGACTTGAGGAAAATAAGAACAAACCATCCATCCTCATAGATGTCTGCTCTGCTGATTTCCCACCGGGCTCATGTTGCATTACACGGATACTGGAGAGCCTCTGACAATGGAAAACATGTAATATGTTATGCATAAACAAGGGTACTGCTCAAAGACAAAGCCTGATTATAGACATGACAAGTGAATCAAAATATGAGTTGCTAAAATAAGGGTTAAGGATACAACAAATTAAATGATCTCTCTGTGATTTCCACCATTGGGTCACTCACCTCCTGTGGTGGTAGAGTTGTGGACCATGATGCATCCTGAGGAATAACGTTACCGTTACAACAGCGCTGATGCTCAAATACACCGGCACACCGAGTTAACGTTACATCGCGACACCAACGGAAGTAAACAGCGGGTGGAAACAAACATGACACTTGGATATTCAAGAGAAATGACCATATTGTGATCCGCTTCCCGATAAAGTCTATCGGAAGCATTCGTAAGTTGGTGTGCCACTCTCACCAAAGGAGAGCCGCTAGCTAGCTGGCTGCATTTCTGGTTGTTGCCACTGTTAAAATCCTCCATGAAAACATTCCCAACGCTGTTTCTTGGAAAAATTCCCTTGTAGCAGCGTTTCCGGCGTACAAGAACATTTGTACTTATATTATGCAGATATTTCAAGATAAAACTACGGACGCCTTTTCAAAGAGGTGTACACGAACACAAGGTCCACGATCGTCGTTGCTTCACAACTTCGGAAAACATTTCCAAAACTTGGGAAGAATGAGCAACTCTTCAAGAAAAGGTTAAAAACAAAGTACATAAATGTGTTTCCGGTTATGACGTTCAAAATAAAATGTCATGGAATTTTCGGAACTGTGGGTACATGAAACAATATATAAATATGCAAAGAAGCCATACAAATATTTAGTGTTTACACATTTGACCCACCTGTATTTGCCTTGATATTTTTTATAGGGGCCTACTTTCTAAGTTCTACCAAGAATCATTATTGTGCTTTTATACTGAAGGCAAATTCATCTCTTTTCTGGTTAAATTCTAGCTAGCTCTTCTGTCTTGACGCAGCTCGGTCTTTCTCTTATATATTCGTACAACCATTGGCTGAAATGTACACTGAGTTTTCTCGTTTTGAGGAAAAGTGTTTTTTTGGCTGGAAGAAGTTGTTGCATATTGCAGGTTTCTAATGTTTAAACATGTAGAACTTTTTAGAGGGAAGACACATTTAAAATCATACGCGAGCAAAGAAACGTCGGTGTCAACAGCAAGAAGAAGCTAACGTTACTCTCCTCAAGATGTGTTGTTAACGTTAGCTAGACGTCATCGACAAAAAGTCTTCCTACAGTCCGAGGAGTAATGACGGAGCAGGTCCTGATGGCGGGATGCGCCACTGATGTGTCGATCAGCTTCGCCGAGTCGCTGCACATATACACGGGACTGTTAACGGTGGCGACGGTGTGTGGAGGGCTGTCGGGAATATTAGCTGCTGCTCTTTTATATGTCTTCTGTCTGAAGCCTTTGCTGTTGACCAGACAAGTAAGCAACATACCTGTTTCTCCTACACACTCAGTCGTATTACAGTGGCATTATGTGCCATCCTTTGGATGTACAGTAACGTATTTCTCCCGTGTCATCAGGGTTACAACGCGAGGCGGCTGCTTGAACCTGATGATGGAGAATTAGACAACAACCAAAGTGACTGTGTCAGCAACAGCAGAAAGGAGCCTCCAACTGGCACCGTACATGATAAAGTATTATTCTCTTTAACATCTAAGACACGTCTTGGACTTATTATAACTTACAACAGGTGGATGTGACAGGAAATATATACTGGTAAATTGATGTAAAATACCTGGATTTGACTGCCAAACATGTTTAAGTATATGACACAGGTTACCCATTTCTGATGTTTGAAGTTACTAATTAACATCCCACTAACTAACTAATTAAGTCTGTTTACTCATTGTCCAGGAGAAGAAGACGCCACCACCCATTAGCAGTGATGTGGCTGCATTTGCATCCAGAGCAAAGGTGGTTTATCCCATCAACCAAAAATACAGAGTAAGTCTATCATACGTATACAGCATAGCACCATCATAACATACACCTTCTGAGGGTAATAGACTCTTCACAAAATGACTGAAATAAAAGCTTAATATAAGGGCTTTTTTTAAGCACAAATAATTGTATCATTTATAGTTTGACTTTAGTAAACTAAACAGTATTACATCAGAAAAATATTGAGCAATATTTGTGCTGTTTTATAGAAGTGGTCGCATAACATAAAATAGTAACCAGTTGCAAACCAATCCATGGGTTAGTAAGGTATACTATAGTAAGTTGCAATCAATTGGTTTAAGATTTACTTCACTTTTGCTGAATTTTGTCAGCCTTTAGCAGACGGAGCGTCCAATCCGTCTCTGCATGAGCACTCCAAGTTGCCAGCAATGCCTAACGACGAGTCGTCCTCGTCCACGGATGGAGAGTCTGTGAGTCAAGAGCAGGACAACGACGACAGCAGTCAGTTTATCTCCTCCTCGCTGTTCCCCAAGAGCCTGCAGAACCAGAGCTTCACCAGGGTCTCTCACTACCCTCGCACACTGACACAGCCAGGGTAGGAACCAGTAGTCTCTAAATGTTAAGCCATAACTATGCACCTTAATCTTACAGCAAGTATGCACATATCCCTGTTTGTTGGAGTTAATAACATGTTATCTCTTTAGTTTTGAAGGTAGGATCAGCCTTTACTGTTTGGCCCTGCAGGATATCCAACAACATTGCTCCCAGCTTCAGGATGACAAATGCCTGGTGAGTTTTTACCATTTTTCTTTAACACAGTATTATAATATTTATTATGTATATTTCCTTAAATGTGTCAATGTTTTATTTTCTGTTATTATCTTTTTCCTGCTATAGATGTTTCTCCAAATGGGGAAAATAATATTCAGCGGTCGATTTCCAAAAGACAAAAATGATGCTGACTTCTCCAAGAATATTCTTCAAATGCAAGAAAAGGTAGGGCCAGATCAGATGTCTATTATACATACATACATACATGCATACATACACGCATGCATACGTACATACGTACATACATCTGTTGTCATCTGTCATTTCAGGAACTGAATGAGCTGAAGAAACAGTTGCCGACAGGCCACACTGCCAGCGAGAAAAAGGACGATGCTCCCTGCACGTTGGAGGAAATAGAGCGAGCTCAGAAAGATCTTCTTGAACGTGGCCTTCAAGTGGTAAAAATGAGGAGAAAACCCCAGAGAGCAACTTCTTTAACAATCAACCTGATACTCATTATCTACTAAGTCTATTAGAACACCTGTATTTACACTGACAGTTCTAAAGGGAAAGCTAATATCCGTGTCTCTTCACAGTCCAGATGTTTCAGCAAACAGGTGGAGGACTTGTGCCAGCATCTGCTGAAGAAGACCAGCATTTTCTCTCCAGATGAAGCACAGGGTGTGATTCTCTCTCTCATCCAGACTCTTCTGTTAGTGGAAAACCACCTGATGAACACGCAGGAAGCTTATCTAAAGGTAAAGCAATACTTATTCGTTGGCACACCATTCATTTTGCTGCTCATCCCTTGCGTCATCGTGCGAAGAACTGGATACGCTAAAGCAGAAGTTGTTTTTCTACTTCTCGCAGAGTATCCAGCAGAAGCTGTTGTGGTGGGAGGAGCTGACGGGGCTTCTTCAGTCCCAACCTGTCTTGCTGAATCGGGAAGTGTCTCTGAGGCAGGGCTTGATAGCAACAACACTGGAGCAGCTGACGAGCGATGACGTCTTGACTTTTAGCCACATGGAAAAGATACTTTCAGAGGTTCAGGCCACTCTGACCGAAGGCCTTCAACAGTGCACAGAGGGTAAGACGTGTCAAGGGAACATTTCAGTTTCATCTAAGTCAATGCACTGCAACACACTATCGGGTCAAAAGACAATAGACAAAAGGTATGTTAGTCTAAGCATTTTGTGGGTTCAGCAAGTTGAAAAATAAGTTCAGTAACACAGTTATCCAAATACTGACACAGTGTGAGTGTGTGTCTTTTTCTCACATTTCACTCAACTAGTTTCTGGCTGCAGGTATCAGTGGACAATGTCTAGCCTACTTTTCAAACTGAAATCGCGTTCTCTCTCAAAATAGACCTTTTTCTGTGAATCCTCTTTATATCCTAAAATAAGGTCAGGTTCTTTCAGGACAGCACAGAATATCTACTGCACTATTACTGTACCCTAGACTCTCATGCAACTAAGTGCAACATTAGTGAGGCAATGTACTTACTTTTCTGGGTGTATTTTACTTTTCTGTTGTGTTTTTTTTACTACTCTTGTGGGTAAGTACATGTAACTGTGGGTATTCTGAATATACTGTCCCTCACATACTACTCATTCATTACAAGAACAATCTATGTTGTTAATGATCATTCTTAACATAGTCGTCCAGCCGGCTTTACAAACTGCAGTTATTCTCAAAATGCTCAAACTAGTCCAGCTCACACAGAAGTTGATCGATCATGTTCCAGAGTGCACGAGAAAGACAAAGGAGCTGGTGGATGAGAAGTGCAGCAGAATGGAGTCCAAGAGGAAGAAGCTTTTGAGGAGCCAGACCAAGGAGAAGAGCTGCGTCCTGGAGCTGAAACAGACTCACAATGACCTAAAGCAGCTCACCAAGGTTGTAACATGTTGCCTCTCACACCTCAATATGTAGCTCTGGGCTTACTGTTTACAATAAACGGGCCTATAAACTGCTTGCAGACTACACTGGTATCTAAAGCTGAACTGTAACCGTTCTTTCAGGTGTACCAGGAGCTGCTGATGAAACACAGGCAGCAGATTTCTGACTTGGAGCAGCAGCAGGACAACAGGGTGGCTGAAGCCCTCTGTGACCATTGGAAGGTAAAAGATCGAATGCTGCATTTTTGTATGAGTGTGCTTACTTCTGCGAGAGTATTTATGTTTACGTTTTTTTTTCTTGTGTCTGCAGAAACTCCGTGCCTCCTGGTCAAAGAGGCTCGGAGACCTAGCCAAGGATGTTTTTCTCACCTCTGTCCCTGCCCAGTCAAAGGTCTCCGCTGAACGCTGCGAGAAGCTGTGGTTGGATCTGGAGCAGGAGCTGGTCGCACAGCTGCAGCAAGCAGAGTGCGCTACCAAGCTGCAACTGGAGGACATGAGGGCTCAGCTGGACGAAGACGGTCAGGTAGACACCATCTGGGGAATCGGATACAAATGGATGTACATTAGATATTTGCAAGAGTTTAATTAAACTAAAGGCTCTCCGTTGTTTCTAACTGAGCCTCGTTTGCTGTAGGTGTGGAATGAGGAGCTGGCTCTGGTGCAGGCCTGTCTCAAACACTTGAGTGAACAACAGATGACGATCCTCCGGGCCATGGTGGCCAGACAGAGCTACACACTCAACAGGTGAGATTGGAAAACCTCTGTCAAAAAGTATTGATGGGCGTATTGAGAGTGTGAACGATTACCTGGTGTAAACAAACAATGAATCCTCGCTGGGAGCAGACTTACAGCGCAGCAGCCACATCCACTTTTGCAGTATTTAAATCAATGTTTATGAGTTACTTGGAAATGATGCAATATGATCTTCTTCTCAGCCACGTGGGAAGGTTGATAGAGAAGAAACACGAGCACCTGTTGGTGGCGGTGCAGAGGTACTTTGTGGTCAGGCACTTCTGTCTGCACATGCTGAAGGAGATGAGGCTGTCAAAGCTGAAGGCACTCTCTCAGACGGATTTCAGAGCTGTGCTGATGGAAGATCCCAGTAAAAGCCAGTCCTGTGTCAACTCAACTCTCAAGGTGGGAAAAATGTATTATTTTTATCAATACATTCTTTTAAAGCTCAAAACCACCACACAATACAGTATGCCTCCTATTCACTTGTCCAACATACTAGCCAAGTTCACAGCAGATTGAACAGCGTTGTTGTCCCATTGCAATCACAGAGCAGCAGTGCCAGCCTAGCAGAGAGGCATCTGGGCCCAGAGAGTCAGCTGGTTGGCCACAGCTTCCAGCAGGAGTTCCTGTCTGAACTGGAAACGGGGATGGAGCTCCTCCAGAGCCACGCACAGCTGGTGGTAGGCAACACCCTGAGCCACGCCATCCAACAGATGATGGAGAACCCGCCCACCGAGTCGCATACTTCTCCAAAACAGGATGATGGCTTGAAGGTCGGCGTTAGAACCATCTTTCTACTTAAGGTTTGTTTGCTAAGCACCTTGGAGTAACGTTTGTTTCTCATCAGCGCCACCTGACAGAGGCTGCCTCGGAGAGCGTGTATGTGACCAAAGATTCTCTCACCGCACTGGTCCAGAGCTACTATTCCCACCTGAAGGACGTCATAAAGAAAATGGAGCAGGATCAGTTTAACATAAACAAGGGTGAGATGACAATCACAACACACATGTTCACATCTGTATAAACTCTGATTTTGATGCCGTTATGGCTGCAACCTTAATCCTTATCTGGACAAGATGTATGTAGTTTACAGTATTTCATTAAGTCATCGGGACAATTTACAATACAATTGCACAATGATGACCAGGATTGTGTTAGACTTGTTATAACCTACTTTGTAATCCTACTCCTCACTGCTAAGGCAACTCATTGATTGGACAGTTTTGGCTATAGTCATCCTGCATCATCAGGAATCACGTGAGGAAGTTTATGCAACACTTAAATCCTTCTGCTGCATATATTAATGGTCTTTGGTGTCACTAAGAGTGCACGAAGAAATGACAAATCAAAAGCGTTATTAGTATTATCAGACTGCAAATCGGCCGCATGTTGTCAATATTCACTAACGGGTAGAGACGGGACGAAAAGGAGGCATCTTGTACAGTAATGATTATTACTGTGGGATCGCTGTCACACACTTTTTAATTGATTTAATGAACTGATAAAGCATACAGAGTTGGATTAATTAGGGAAAATACCCGCGCTGACGTGCATGCGTTTTACCACGGTTTCCAAATGATTTATACATTGCCATAAACAGATAATTTATATAGTTGCATCCTGAACATATTTCATGGTCAGCAGATGTATTTATTAGTCGTTTGGCTTTTGAAATCATGCTAAAGTCGCATATCTACTATCGTAAGATAGCTGTGGTTGGTTTGGTTGGTTTGTAGCGTGAGAAAGAGCACAAGAGTCTGCTTTGAAGCCGACAGAGACCCGCTTAGATTTACAAATTCTACTGTGTGTTTATGT
The DNA here is from genome assembly GCF_910591455.1 of Pholis gunnellus. Taxonomy (NCBI): domain Eukaryota; kingdom Metazoa; phylum Chordata; class Actinopteri; order Perciformes; family Pholidae; genus Pholis; species Pholis gunnellus. Next base: position 19,492,757 of record NC_136529.1, on the reverse strand, counting down.
TACTGTTCCTTCAGAGGTGAATGAGAAACAAGAGAGCAGCAGTCAGCTGAGCAGATCCTTGCTGAAGGAGCTGGTGAACTGGGGCAAGAAACCCACTTCTGCTGAGTTTCAACAGAGGTGCAACAACCGTGCACTACACCACCCTTCAGCACTACACTCTTTGTCTGCCCGACACACTTTTGTCTTAAATGCATGAAATAATAATAATTTAGCTTGTTACTTATGGTTTCTTTGTGTCTCAGGGTTGAACTCCACAAAGGGAGGGTGTTGGAGCAGTGTGATCTGGACCAGGAAGTTATATATGAGGAACTGAGGCAGAAGAAAGTAGCCCAGGATCAGAACATGGAAAGGATCAAAGCACAGCTGCTGGTTAGTATGTTTCCTGTTTTCTTTACTTCCCTGCCTGACTATAGGTTAACGACTTCATTTACAATCTTGCACGGTCATTTCCTGTAAGCACTGTGTTGTTGTGTCCATTAGGAGGCAGAAGAAAGCTTCATAACTGAGCTGGCAGCCTCGGCCCGGGTCTCCCTCCACAGTCCAGACCTAGAGCCCAGCGGTGAAGAGGACAACACTGGTGGTAAGCACCCTTTTAGTCAGATAGTAAATCTATGTATCCACCATTCCTCTGTCTCGGTCCTTCATGCTGTCATATTTCAACAGGTAATGAGAGTGCAACTATATTGGACCTGCTGTCCCTGAACCCAGCATTAGATCCAGCCTTGAATCCTTCACTCACGCCAACCTTTGTAGCTCCTGTGGTGAAATCTAAACCAAAGAAGAAAAGAGACAGAGAATCTCATCTCAGCTGAAAGCTGAACACAGTAATGTTTACATATTTGTCATGTCCTGTGAAACCTTTACTCTTATTATAATGCCAACTCTGGTCTGCTTGTACCAACTTTGTCGTTAGGAAGGTACCTTGGGTTTGTTTGCATTAAGCAAGAGGGAGCTTTCCCGAATGTATGTATAAGTAGACTGTCCAGTCTAATTTTAAATGTTTCTGTGCTAGATACTGAAATGTTGCAATAATGACAACACAATCAGTTTTCCTCAATTAGTAGATACTTTTGTAAATGCCAAGTGCAGTGAAATAATAAAAAAGAGAAGAAAGCTGATTATGTTTTGAATACATTATTCAACTTTTGTACCTTTTTTTCACCTGGTATACAGAAGCGCTAAGCTACAGGCCTGACAGTGATGCATTATTGTCCTATACCTACATCCACATACCACGGCTCATTCACTGCATTGATTCCCAGTGATTCCTGAGTACATGGGATGATGGATGGGCTCCTCTGTGAGTTGTCAGATGTATTAGAGATGTCCATTCTGATTGTAGCGGAGTGCTACCACTCACCGATGAAAGCCTTGCCCTTCTCTTGCTCTAATGGAGTTTTAAGTACAACCCTTTATGGATGATAATACAGAGTAATGGTGAAAAGTCTGGGAGGGCTGAAGTCTGGCAGACAGTTCTGTGTGAAGGCAGCAATCTAGCAGGTAATTTACTTCAGCTCTTGTGGCTTACTGTCAGTTTGGAGTGTCTATTAGCAAACATCAATTTTTAATCTGCCCTTTATTCTTATGCTCAATTTGCACACATAACCAATTATTGCTATAGCACCCTGAGAAAATATGCTCCTGGACCTGACCTACTCATATACACTGCTAACAGGGTGTTTTTCCTCCCATGTATCAATCAGAAATGAGGGTGCACTGTTGACTTTGCAAGTGTCGGCGCTTGTCTCTGATACGGGGAAACCATTTGGATGTATTTTAAGGTCCCTTAGGGGACTGCAAGGACTTGTGGGTAGATGACCTGATTTCTAATTTTCTCCTCTCCTGCCTGAGCTGTGGGCTAGTTGCTGCTACAAACATGAAAGCAGTGTAACAGTATGAGCAGCCCCGGATCTATTTGCAATATGGCCTCGCTATCGGTGTAAAACTGGATTTTATTAGTCATTTTTCATGGACGCAGGACTGACTTTATCCTTCATCAGATTCAGGTAAGTGGAAATACTCATTGGCTCACCTTCGCTTATACACCTTTGGTAAGATGTTAACCCAAATTACATTTGCAACACTGACATGTCATTGGTGTTGTCCCAGCTGATGATACTCAAAAGGGGATCGGCTTGCAGTAAATATTATTGCTCCTTCTCCAAGAATATGTCCAGCCCTGTCCTCGTCTTCAGACCGATTTCACAGGTGCCTGGAATAAAGCTACTGAATGCATGATGTCAGTATATTCATCGACACACATCTAGCACGTGTTCAGTAAAGTGGCCAGTCTGTTAATAGAAATGAGAAGATTAAAAATGTCCAGTGAGGTAAAGTTGTGCGCAGTGTGACGGCGTCATCAGGTCAGATGATCGGTTATTTTAGGTTCCAAAAATAAGGTCACTTTCCAAATTTCCCACTCAAAGGGCTTTTTCCATCCGTGCTGAAAATGTCTTATCTAATCTTCTAATTTCGACCAATTACATAATTATATGCTGCCTATGAAACAGTATCAGATCTGAAACACTATTGATATTGGACCTAAGTGAAACTAATACAAAATAGAACTGACAATTTTTTTTAATTCAAAACGTGTGTACTACCAGCGCTTTATTTCTATTATTAACATGCTATATAATGAGGGCATGGGTAATAATCTATATTAGACCTATATAGTTTTACATAATAATACAACAAATATTCAATACATAACAATATCCCTTGCTTTTTTATTCTTATGGACATGCAGTATACGATACTATAAAACATATATTATTATTATTAGGCTATTATACTTTCATAAAGAAAAGATCTTTTTTTGCATCAAAGAAAGAGAGAAGGCATTAAAGATTAACATGCACTTATCTTTTTTCTGTGTGTTATATTGACTTGTTTTTCTTTTATATCTTGTCTTAATAGCTATGTATGTGTTTTGTAAATCATTTTGAAATATATTGGTTTTGAAAGGTGCTATACAAAAAAACGTCCTTGGCCTCACTAACTGCCTAGTTTTCTCTCTCAGGTGAGCAGCCATGGCTGACCTGCAGCAGGAATACCCTGAGGTCCTCCTGGGGATCCTGGAGGAACTGGCCAATATGCGCCAATGGCTGACCTTCCAGGATCTTTGTCGTATGGTCAGCACCCGCTTTGACCTGGAGCACCTTATCGAGCTCAGGAGTCTGCTGTTTGCTGCTGCCAGCCAGGACCCCTGTTTCCCAGCTACTCTCTTCAGAGATCGTGTTTCCACAAGAGGCCAGGGGCTTTCACCCATAGGCGTCGCTGCTGACATTGTAACTATCTTCAATCTTATTCAGATGACGGGTGGCTCCCCTGATGACAGCCAACCAATCAGAGCGCAGACGATCCTCCCCGTCGACCAATCCCCAGGCCCCAGTCTGCCTGGAATGCACCAACTAAACATTTCTGGTCGAGAAAGGGCCCGTGCCCACTCTGACTCCAGTGGCAGGCCTATCGATCAGCACTTGCTGTTTCCGAGATCTAATTATTCTGCCCACAAGCGAGCAAGTCTTCCCCCCGATCCCATCTCACTTGTGTCCTCCCCTCCAATCAGGGCGAGGGCTGTGTCTTTCGACTTGCCTCACACCACACTTTTGTACCCTAGTGGCCAAATCCCCAACGATGTTATGAAGAATATCTACCTGCCTTTGGAGACGGACAGTGAGTCTAGTGGAGATTCTGCTCCCATGGAGGTGTTTGAGGATGAACAGGGATCGTCTGTCGAACAGAAGAGAAACATCTTTAAGAAGGACTTTCATAACCAGCCACCTCTAATACCCCAGGTGACTGTTAACAGTGAGTCTCCCAGTCCTAACAATGTTCAAAAAGGCATCGACAATCACAGCTTTGAAACCATCCCGAATCCTTACCCATCACCAGCAGCAGTCAACCAATCGCCAGAGCGGAGGGCTAAACACGAGAGCCTTAATGATCTACAGGACTCGACTTACTTCGGACCGCGGCCGATCCCAGAGTGGTCCGCCCGGCACCTTCAACCTCCGAGGACCAAGAGGCCCATCTGGAGCAACAAGAGTCACAGTCTAGAGGACCGGATAGGCCCGGGCATTATTGGAATGGGGATGGAATCACAAGGGGGGCAATTTCCAAGACGATCAACCCCTGCTATCAGCAGATTGGGGGGGTCCATAGGAGGCGAGATTGGGGGTAGTGGATTGATAAGTGGACGTGATGGAGTCAAAGCTCAAGGAACCCAGACAGACCCTCCAGACACCCGGCGCCTCCGTAGCCTTGTCCACGCTGACCGCTTCTCCTTCATGACCTCATTAGACGACCCTGACATTGGCGAGGATGACATCAGTGCCATCTTTCGTTTCTTAGATGACATAAGCATGTGTGGTTCCACGGGAGTCCTGCACCCCAGCGATGGATCAGCGGCCATTAACCAGGACACCCACGAGGCCAGACGTGGCCGCCTAGGTCAACTCCAAAGGCTTTTCCACTCTCTGGAAAGCAGTGATGATGGGCTCAAGGCCGGCGTCTGTAAGCTGCTGCTCCGTATGAGCCAGATAGAAAGACAACTGGATTCACTGAATGATGTAAAGGCTGAGATTTCCCAGGTACTGTCTGCTCTGCAGCGGCTGGATGAAAAGATCCAGCCGCCTATCAGCGTTGATGGACAAGGCAGCGGTGGGCGATGGCTGGAGCCTCTCAGCGGTGTCTCCTCTTTCATGAGCCACCCAATAACCCCTTCTGAGTCATCAGAGCCTCAGCCTCTGTCTGTGTCTGAGCATCTGTTTCCAGGGACCAGCACTAGTAGCCTGGACTGGAACCGGTGGAATACTTCCGTGGAGCAAACAGAAAGCAGCAACGGTCAGGCTGATTCAAAGGGGGGGAAAGAAGGGAAGAAGGATGCATCATCTCGTCGTGCCTCCAAAACCCAGCCTGAAGAGAAAAATCTGTCTGATTCAAAACAGCTGAATGTTTCTAACTCTGCAAGAGACTGGAAAGTGTCATTCTCCAGAAGTAAAGAAGGCAAATCTTCACATGAAAAGGTAGACTCATTTTACTGTGCACAGTTTATTCTATTTACAATGATACATGAAGAAATAACTGTTAGATGAGAGATGAGTGTCATCAACAGTAATCCATTTTGAAGGCAAAAGTACAAATCCTCAAACCGTGCGTATAACGTGCGACCACAAAATGTGTTTGGCCTGAAGCTGGTGTGATTTAGTGGTCAGTTGACTAATTATCTTTACAATGAACACTTCAAGTTTCAAGTTGTTTACTGTTATATGCAAAATAATTACAAAGAAGCAGTTGTTAAAATATAGGGATAAAATATAATATGCTAAATATTGAATACATCTTTATATATAGTCAGGGCTGCAAAGAAACGTTTTAAAGAATCAAATAGATTTTTGTATAATTCAGTCTATATACAATCTCTGTTTGGCCCATTTTCCTTTTAGGCAGATCAGTCTGACAGCACGACTAACCTAATCTCCAAAAAGTCCTCCAGCCTGGTGGAACAAGTGTTTAACTCGTCCCTGTTCCGCCACAAAGACAGCAGTCTGACTGGTGGGCTTAGCTCTGGGAAGATCCTGGACCCCAGATTGTCTGAGGGGAGGGGAAGGCCCATATGGACTGTAGACGACAGAGAGGCACGAATCTCCCCTTTGGACTTACAGGTAAGAGTTGTTGACTTTGAAAGGGCTACATTAGTTAAAAACATTGAATCCAATTCTGTTTCCTAGCATATCTTTTGTATAAAGTCGTTGGTTTTAGTCTATAAATGAGTTTTCCTAATTGATGGATACATTTTTTTTATATCATCCAAGTTCAAGAAAAGTGGGATTAGTAAAATACAATTATTGTCATGAAATAGCACATCACAAATGAATGATTCATAGCCGGAAAGAGCAATTTCCTTTAACATCTTAGATTAGGATTTGTATTTAATCTATACGAGTGTATAACTGCTTTAATAATCTTTACATGGCATCATGTCACTCAGACCCAGGAGTCTCTGAATCCCAACAACATGGAGTTCTGGATGGACGACATTTACACTCCAGGCTATGATGCTCTACTCAGGCGTAAAGAGGCTGACCTCCGCCGGGCCAGGGTCTGCAAGCTGCTTGCACTCATTATGTCTGCAGTGGCTGTTATTCTCATCATTGTCATTCCCATTTGCACCGTGGGGTCATGAAGACCTTTACAGCCCACATTGTTGCCTGCCAGATATGTGCTGTACCTAGGAGCTTGCACGCCATTCTCATGGAGATAAGTTGCTGACTGACACTAAGACCATAAAGCTGGATTGGTGATCAGTTAACATTCAGTAACTCCTTAGAGTTCTCTGCATGCAGCACCATTATTTATGACTTCGGAAAAACAGGGAGATTCGAACTGTAGCTTACAGTCACTCCCTCGTGCAGTCACAACACATTGTAAATAATCTCCCATGTTACGTTTTTCCCCCTTTACTGTCATTTATTTCATGATTTTTGTTCTTAATCATTTCAGATGGTTGCAAAAGGAAGCATTATGAATGTTTTACATAATTGTCAAATATCTCTGAGAGGATATGTTAAAACTAGTAATACTGAGCCAATGCAAATTGTCAGTTTCTTTTTTTGTCTCATTTTGCCTGCTCTTTCTGAGTAACGACACTTTTACAAATGCATTGTGAATCAGCTTCAGCTTTGAGTCACTGCCTGACTTTTTTGCCACCTCAGGGCTTATTTCACTTCTATGTAAGAAAAGAGTTTTATCACTACATAAGAGTTTTACATCCTCTGTTCATAAATAGTAATGGATTCTCTCGACAGGAGCGTTTCCACTTTCTTTTAGGTTGAATACTCTTGTCCTTTCCTTAAACAAGAAGATATAGTGCTCAAACAAGTTTAAGTCAATAAAAAAATAATATTTTTATAAAGTTCTTCCCATTTTTAAAACTGGACAACATAAGCTATTTAATCCACTCATGAATGTGTTTGCGTTGGAGTGTTTACCAAGTTTCAGGTTTCAAAACTCGGAAGGTAAAAAAATGTGTTGTTGTTGAAGCGGTGAAGGAAAGAGGGAGCCTTTTCCAGTAAACACTCTCTGAGTGGGAGATTCCACTTGTAATTCAATTGATGGGATGTTTGAAGTGCACCTATGCACATGCATTATCCTATCACTATACTCACTTGGCCAGAGCTTTTCCACATACCTGCAGGCTCACTTGGCACCAACAGATTCCTCTGACGTCCTTTTAACAGTTGATGAAAATAGTCTTGCTAGTTGTGTGACATTCCATTTTGTAAAAAGCATCCCGTTAACTCGGTAGATATTATATTAAAATCCACTCTTGGTGCCAGACTGTGGGTGGGTTGACACAAAATCATGCACACTTTTAAAATATGATTCAATTCAACCTAATATGTCCACAGTAAAAACTACATTTGCAGAGTTTGTAATGTAAGGCTGTACAATGTGCATTATAGAGTGGTCACAATAAGAGGCACACTTTACAATACAGTACGTGTAATCTATTACAATTCTATCAGTCACCAAACAGTGAAATTCAACACCTGACACTATCTCAATAATAAAAAGGGCAAATGTATTGGATTGCATCACGTTTTTTAGGTGTTCATGTTTTTTGTCCACTCCTACTTTCTCAGATATGGATGATTTTGTTTCTGTTCAATAGATAAGCACTTTTTTCCTTTATACACCAAAGTGGACAGAAACTAACGTGCATGAAAATGCTTGTTTCCTTTACCTGTATCCAGACCCTTAAACTTTGCTTTGCTTTGTGTGCACAGTTATGCAAAGGATGTATAGAGGATGTGTTGTGCTAGCATGCATCCTCCTAAGTAGATGTATATCTGCCAAGTGTTCCCCATGAGGCTGTTTGTGGATCCATTTCCCTTCCAATGGTGCCACTGAGGAGGCCTAAGCCTTCGTCAGCACAAGCTGCCAGTGCTTCCTCTGAAACTTCGGTGCATAAGAGCCTGCTGATACTTTTTTCATTCCTCAGATGCACTTGTAAAATGTGGACCTTGCTGTAGCCTATTATTCATGCATTTTCTAGACAGACATCTATACATCTGTGAACTCATTATTCAGGTAAACACTCTGTCTTAAAAACTGCTTGTGAATTAAAGAAAATGTTACGTTGACCTTTGTTGCCTGTCTGAATAAACTCGGCAAAGTGGTAACATACCTTTTACGATATGTTTGATCTGATAAATAATAAATTTGCACTATGTTATAAACATACATTTAAGAGCAACTGCTCTGGTTTGCAAAATGAATTATTTCCCTTTTTTCCTCTTGGCGTTGCTCTTGATGCCAGAATACAGATTAAAGCAGAAAGTAGTAATAGTCCACTCAGTTTAGGAAGGGGAGGCAATGATTGATGTAAAGAGAGAATTCCGTCAGTTAAATGATCTGTGACTGGAGGAAATGTACATATAGAAATAAATAATTGACTAAGACAGAGACTGCATATTGACTGACAGATCCCATTATCCCAAATCACCTCTAATGGACATGCGATATTTACAACACACACGTGCACACACAACGTTCTGTGGACAGGTGTGATGCTAAATCCGCCTGCCAATGCATTTTAAAAACACAAGCACACACAAATCAGTTATAGTCTATTTGTTTTTTAATTCTAATGTGTTATGGAAGCACACATGTAAGTTGTTTGCAATTGATTTTGTATGTGTGTGTGTGTGTGTGTGTGTGTGAGAGAGAGAGATACCCTCATTAAATGTTGCACAGTGCTGCTGCTGCACCCAGATATGCCATCCGTGGCTGATTAATGATGTCGTTGTGAGCATCCCATGTGCCAGGCCCACAACACGACACAGTCAGTGAATGTTTCAAAGGATTTTACAATTTGACACATAATTTGTCCCTACTCAATTGCAGGAGCCACAGATCCTGGACTGACGCACCTCAATCGAAATACCTTTTAAATACTTTTGTTTATTGTGCAAAAAATGGCATATATAGAAAGTTATTGTTGCTATTAATGGGGTTCCTGGGTATTAAGTTACCTCAAGCACAGATCTCATTTTAAAAACCTCTAGAGTTTCTTAAAACTCCAAGCACAGCTAAATGTAACACTTTTGAGCCAGAGATCCTGAAATGTTTGTTGTCTTTCTATGCAGCAGATGAAGAGATACACTGGGTCATTATAAACAATGTCATGTATTATGTATGTCTTCCTCTAATGTATGGAGGACAGGAGGACATCAGAATTCTTGAAATAGTTATAGCGGTTCAGTAATTCATAATTCATTGAACAATTGAAAGACAGATTAATATAGAAAAAAATGACTATGTTAACCAAATCAATGTTTGATTAAAATAATACTGCAGTTCATGAATTGATAATGAACCGGACAATAGAAAGATAAATTCCTATTGATTTATTAAACCAATGAGTAAAATTGAAATGAAACTTGTATGATGGCATAATATTGATATATAACTTACATATTTTCTTAATAGACCTACTTATTGACTGTGTAATATATTCATTTTTAAAATGTTGTATTTAATTTATGTTCATATAGTACAGTGACATTCAGAAAATGCTGCGTATTTCTATGACTCCTATAATAAAATTATGTTTTGATATTATTACACATGCATCACGTTGAGACATAGGGCTACCTTCTAGCGAATTGACTCCAGGGGATGCTTGGATTCCTGTTTTCGGAACCAGAGGACACGAATCGCCACAACCCCCTGCAGTTACAACTCTGATTGTGTGGGGGCGATAGAGCGCTGCAACTTCCGCCAAACAGCCCACGAAGAAGAAAACCGGCGCTGATTTTAAACTTTGAGGAAGAATGTGAAAACTTTATCAAATAGGTGTGGCTCTGCTGTTGCTGGTGTGGGAACTAACCACATAACCTTTGCTTTAAACATTGGACGTTGACCTTACATGTCAGCCACACTATCACAGGAAAAACATTGCACAGGTAACGTGTTTTGTTCTTTATTTGGACCAACGTAACGATAGTTAGCGAGCGTTAAGTCAACATAAACTTGCTAACGTTACTGTTAGCATGCTGATAGCGTCATTTTAGGTGCAGTAACGTTAACGTTAAACCTAGCGTAACATTCACTGTGCTAACAAGCTTGAGAGTTGTTTCGCAAACAGTCATGTCGAACACAACGTTAACGTTGTTTTTTCTTCAGCACTATAGCTACTGTAGGCATTATTTTATTTCATGGTTAACCTACCGACATGAAATGTAGTGTTAGTACCACTAACTGGCTAATTCAACGGGCTAATAAGTAGGGTAACATTTACTGACATTATTATCAAACTCTCCCATCTCTCCCTACTAATCTAAGTAGCTGCATGCAGTAACACACGATGGAGTCGCCTGTGGTGAACCTGTACAACCAGTTCCAGAGTCTGAGAGCCCAGGTGGACGGTCTGAATGAGGGCATTGAACCACGTAAGTTATTTCCACACTTGGTTTTGGTATTTGCCACCTCTTTAGAAGGCGGTCAGAGCTTAAGTACTTGTGTAACATTAGTCTAGTTAAGCTTGTCAGCTATGGCATGGTGCTAACGTTAGTAGCAGTGTTATTGGGTGCATTTTGTATCCCAAACTGTGTAAGTTGGTGCAAATTCAGTAAAGTATAGAGCCTTTGCCTTAGTAACTAAAGGTTAGCAGAGCCAGGACTACATATTTGCTGTGGAAATTGTTGGTGCACCACATGTCACACATGGGGGTTGAAATAGTTATTGGGGTGTAGTAAAAATTACCATTTCAATAGTCCAGATAATGCAATTAATTTCCATTGTAACTAACAGGAAAGCACTGTCACTCATTTGTTCACTTTACTGTCCTTTTGTCCTCTATCTTCATGTAATGTACATCATTGCCACTGCAATGGCATTTTGGAGGCTTTTCAGGCATTAACCACCACAGAATAAAATGTATATTATGCACAGTAGCAATACAACAATCTCCTCTTCTATTGTCTATTTACAGAGTTCCTCCAGATGGCAGTTAACTTTGAGGAGTGCCGTAAGAAGTGGATGCGAGCAGGTGAGGAGCTGGTTTCCTGTAAAGAAGTGCTGACCAAAGCAGAGACTGAGAGGGGATCCCTGGAGGTCAAGCTAAAGCATGCCCGCAACCAGGTGGATGTGGAGATCCGCCGGCGGCAGAAGGCGGAGGCAGTTCATGAGAAGCTGGTTGGTACAACACTATTTGGGAGTCTTGTACATCTGCGTGGTTGCTATTGGAATATATAGGAAGTTAGAAAAATAGAAATTAATTTCATCTTGTAAAGGGCTCATTGCATGGGTGGAGTATGGTCTCAAAAACATATAAATTGCAGTCTGCTGACAACAAACCTGATAAAGATCCATGTCGGTCGCAAGACGTTGGTCATTTTAAATACATATTGCCAAAGGCATTATGATTTTGCACAAATCCTACAGTGTGCTATGTATTACTTTTGAAGGGTACTTGCATTTTATAGTTTTTTGAGATGATATTCCACTCATGCAATAAGCTCTTCACAAGATGGACTAAACGCAGCACACCAGAATGATCCAAATAGCACCTGTATGTGAGCCCCACAAACATCCAGCGTCGCTTCTACTCCATTGTCTTCACAATCTAGAAGTTAATCTTCAGATAATGCCGTCACTGTGTGTGCATATATCTTATCTAACTGAAGATTGTTAATTATAATGTATTTGTCTTTTTTTTAAATATATATATATATATATATATATATATATATATATATATATATATACTAATCCATCCCCGTCAACATGCTGGTTTGTGGTTGTAACAGGAACGTCAGCTCCAGCTGATCCGAGAGCTGCTGATATCGGAGAACAACGGTAACAGTGTCTACCTGAGTGAGGAGCAGCGCTCCGCCCTGGCCTTCCTCAGTGCCCACTCACAGACGGCACAGGCTGCTAAGACCAACCTCAACACCAGTCGAAGGTACCGTAGGCTACCGATAAGGCAACAACGATGATTTCAGGTGTTCATCGAAGCACAGTGTCCCATCCTTGTTTTAACATTCACATATACTGTAATAAGGGTACTTTACTGGTTCACCTTGTGAAGTTAGTGAATCCACACTGTCCGCCATTAACTGTATAGAGGTGCAGCACATGTACTTTGAATTATATTAAATTCAATGTGTAAAATATGAATTCTTATATTAAAGCCTTGTATAACTCACCAGAATATTGTGTTATATTCCACTTCCGACGGGAAGATTCAGTGCTGACATGAATCTATTTTACAGGTTAACTATCATTGATGAATCCGCTTCTTTGCTGTCAGACATCAGCTATGACCAAACGGACGACTCTCTGGTATTTTGAACCATTTTCTTAAACGTGTCGCTGTATATTTTAGGAGAACTTCTGATTTCAGATACAACCGCATTCATTGAGTTAAGTTCATTAAGTGCTATGGTTTGTGTGTCCTCTTAACCTGCAGGACTGGGATTCCTCCGTGATGAAGACTGTGCGACTGCGGAAACGCCAGAAACGAGTGAGTTTTTATCGTGTATTTTGAAAGAATGCCTCCTAGGTGTAAAGGCAGTCAGTGGTTTTGATTCATGTTATTTTACTACACATCAGCACAACTTTGTCCTGCTATTTGGTGTACAGTCTTCAGCAGCCAATCCATAAAACGTGTTTTTGAAAGTTACTTACATTTTAATCTGCAGCGTTCCTCCAGAAAACTCTCTGAGGTTCCTCCACTGGCAATGAAGAAACCTCGCTCCACTGGACGAACAGGAGAAAGGGTAATGCTGACCTCCTCTAAAGCTAAATGTACTATATAACACTAACACTTGATGTCTGTGAAACAGCTTTGGGTGATTAAGTCTCTTTCTATTTAAATGGAAGACAACTTAAATGTCTGCCGAGTGAAAGTAAACCTCACTATTGTTTTTGCGAAAGCAACTCAGATGTCCATCAGTTTGGTTGAAAAAAGCAATTAATATATATTTTTTTAATATATGGTTCAGATGAATGAGTCTATAGTGGCAAAGACCACCATCACTGTCCCGGTGAACGGTGGTGCTGTCGAGGCCGTCTCCACCATTGAAGCTGTTCCTTACTGGACACGCAGCAGAAAGAGCGGTGAGAATTTTCTAGATCTTCTGTGTGGTTTCTCTTTCCGGGACCCTTTGAACAAAAGCAACAAAATAAATTACTATAAAACCAATATATGCTCGAATCATTTTTGACTTTCTTCACTGTTTTGGTGATGTTTCCATCATGTGATTGCGCCTACAGTTGCTCCAGCATGGGCTGATACCACCACTACTGACCAATCTGAGACCGCAAGTGAGGCTCCAAGCACCCCAGTCTCCACTTTACCAGCCCAGCTCCGAACCCCCAGACCTAACGGAGGAGGAAAGAAGCACCACTTCACCCCCAAAACAGTAAGACTGTCTACCTATTGTTTCGTCTGCATCCACACTAACGGCTTGTTCACCATGGGCACTGCGTTCCTCCTCTAAATAAGGTGATCAAGTCTGAGTTCTGCATACCGTGTGGAAGAAGAACAAAGTTTGGCAAGATGTACCTTCGCTGCCAGGATTGTAAGGTTGTGACCCATCCAGAGTGTCGTGACTACTGTCCCCTGCCCTGCAATCCGCCAGCCGTTGGCACTCCCATCATGACCGCAGAGGTACATACATGACACATTTAAATATTAATTTGTGTTATGATAATGTTTAGTTTAATTCTATGTAATCTTTGTGCAGAGCACCTTGGCTGACTTTGCACCAGCCACCTCCCCAAAGATCCCAGCGATGGTAATCTACTGTATTAAGGAGATTGAACACAGAGGCCTACATGAGGTGAGACCGACTTTATTGAAGTCCTTGTTTACTTGTCACCTTCATGTAATGCTCTGATCCTTTCCCCCTGGGCGGTTACAATAGATAATACTTTGTAATTAGTTATCTCGTTCGGTGGCGCGGTATCACAAGCAGTCAGACAATGAGAGCCGTTTATCTTTCCCGTCGCCCCAGGTCGGCCTGTACAGAGTCTCTGGCCAAGAGCGCATGGTGAAAGAGCTGAAGGAGAAGCTGATTAGAGGAAAGACTCTGCCTCCACTCCACAAAGTGGATGACATTAACGTCATTGCAGGTGTCCTCAAAGACTTCCTCAGAAACCTCCCAGAGCCACTGCTGACCTTCCACCTCAACAAGGTTTTCATGGAAGCAGCGGGTGAGTCTTTAGGACTAAACGGTCTGTTTACGCAACATTATTCTTTCCAGAACAAGCATTTACATTAGATGAATTAAAGAGCTATTAAATGACTGGTTTTAATGGTTTTTTTGTGTGTAGAAATCCAGGATGATGGCAACAGTCTCGCCGTGATGTATCAGACCATCAGTGAGCTGCCTCAACCCAACCGAGACACTCTGGCCTGCCTTATGATCCATCTGCAAAAGTAATTGTCATTATATTTCAATAGCTCTATGAAGCCTTTTTGTTTTAATCCCATTTTTACTCTAATCTGTTTGGCACTGCCTTCCGCCCATTAGGTCGTAGTAGCAACTACTTGTAAGCCTGAAGGACTTTTGTCCAAAACGTATCCGGTTTTAGTCGCGGATGAGCAATTGTGTTGTAACCTCCTACATCTCTTTAGTTCACACTGAAATGTTCTGCCCTTGTCCTCCTCCCAGGGTCTCTGAGTGTGTGGATACCAAGATGGATGTGAACAACCTGGCCCGGGTGTTCGGCCCTACTCTTGTGGGTCATGCTGTTCCCGACCCAGACCCTATGACCATCCTGCACGACACAAACCGACAACCACGGGTAAAGTGAATGACAATACACAAATGGATGGGTGTGCTTTTGTTTACTTCAACATCAGTGTTTCTGTTCTCTGAAATGGTCTTGACTACAACTACTGGATTAATTTGTTTCTCTTTCTAGGTTGTAGAGCGCTTGCTTAGTATTCCAGCAAACTACTGGGGCCAGTTTGCTTATCCAGATAATACCGGCATGGACGATGATCACCACACCGAAACTCCAGACTTCAAAGGTAAATCACTGTAAAGGGATTACCAAGAGTAAAAGTTTCTTAAAAATGAATAACTTGAGACAATGTGTTCTACTTTATTTTAAAGAACTGTTTGTAAATAGTACACATGAAACGACAGATAAGAGATCAGCACCAACCTTTTTCACCTTTTGAGGATTAAAACTTGCTCAATGCTCACTCAGCATCTTAAGTTGAAATAATCAACTGTTTGTGTTTTTCTTTAATGTATCTGCAGTGAGCATATTGGGACCAGTGACTACTCCAGAGCACCAGATGATGGCCAAAACACCCTCCTCCAGCTCGCTGTCTCAGCGCATGAAGCAGACCCTCTCCAGCACCACAATGTAAGCTCACTCATACCAGCGCCCTCATTGTAGAAGTAGCAAATGTACAATGCGCCCATTGGTCTTAGAATGAGGTGGGGTCAGGTGCATTACTGCTATCTTGAGGAAGCAGAAAGCAGTTCAGCATTGACCAACAAAAAAAATCAGGTCTAAAGTCAATGGTGCAGTATTTTCCTGCTGTTTAAAAGGGTTGGTTCACTACTCTGCTTGTTACACACACACACACACACACACACACACACACACACACACACACACACACACACACACACACACACACACACACACACACACACACACACACACACACACACACACACACACACACACACACACACACGTACGTACACACTCAGTTGGATAGGTTATCGGAGCCTCAGAATTAGAATCCAGTGGTGTAAGATAGTAGGAGGGTTGTTTCTGACTTGTGTGATCTAAACATTTCCAAATTGTAAAGATTTTTTTTATCAATGCCAAATTTTCACAACATATTTTATCTAACAAAATAGTCTTCTTAAATCCATGTTTGCTGGCGTTTATTCCTTTTAAGCGGGTGCAGGTGCACCTGGCTGAGGCTTAAACCAACGTCTTGTGTAAACAGCTGGACAGTAGATGTCAGGGGTCTGCTTTAATGTGAAAGAATCTCTCAAATGTTAACTCTGCATGGGGGAATGCAGGTTGAATGATCAACAGTCAAATGAAGCAAACTGAGTTGTCCACATGTAAAGATTGGATTCCTGTTTCTACCCCCCCCCCCCCCCCCCCCCCCCCTATCCTTAGATTTGGGAGCAAGAGCAAAGCATCAGCCGCCTCTCACCGCCAGGGACACTTCTTCGCCTCTCCACAGCTGAAGTAATGGTGAAGGAGAAAATATAATAACACCCATATTGTATTTCTGGGTTGCTTACTGCAATAACTGAAGATATATTCACATAATCGAGTGAGCAAACTACTGTGCAATTTTAGCATGCAACAATTTTATTGCTAAGTTGTTGTTTTTTATTCACGTATTTTATACAAGACTTTCTAACCTGATTTCTTTGAAAAGATTACTGCTTGAGTGTGTTTTTATATCTTTGATTACTAATGATTTATTATTGACCAAAACTGTGGTGACATCTGTATGATTGTAAGAGGTTTGAAGGCTTTGACCATGCAACCATCCAAAAACAATTTAAGGATCATATGCTCTGTTTAACACGGGTTTGATGTTGAAAAGCTCTGCAGTCACAGGTGTTGGTCTCTCTTTGAACCTGTGGTTGTAACCACAGCGACAAGGGTGCTCGAACACGCGTGAAATACACATCTGCATTTGACAAAGAGGAAAGAAATTGTATTATTGGCCAGTGTCTCTTTGTCTTTTGGCATTGGTTGCCTTATCATTGTCCTGAAACTGACATCTTTTTTTTGTTTTATATTTATGTTGATTGTGCGCTATGATGTATATGAATCATGTCAATTTATCTACTTTAACAAACCTGTAAACACTGATACTGAATGGGAACAATGTTGCATTTTGCACCGTCTATGTGACAATCGGGAGTCTTCCTGAGAGTACACGCCACTAGAGGCTGCTGTTGCACCACTTTTGATATGCAAGCTGTATCTAATGAAGATGATCTACTGCATGTTATGCACACAACCAGTGAGTATTACTGACACTCATTACAATCAACAGATCATTGGAAACACTAAGTTATTCCTGTGCTCGAGGGCAGTTCAGTGAAGATTTATCTCCATCACAAGCCAGAGGTCTGAGACTCTTTATCTGTGTGGTCGTCACAAAATACGACCTGGAGCTTCTTTAATTTAGGAATATAACTGATTTGCACAGTTACATCTCCAGCAATGCACAAGAAGTGCCTTTTCCTCTGAGGGCATTTTCTCTCTGCTGCCATGTTTTTAGAAGCTCCAGGTTTTAGCGCGATGATGACATTACTGATACAAGTATTAGTTATTTAGAGGAGAAATATTTATGTTGACAAAAACTGATAAACAGTATTTAGTCATTAAACCAAATCTAACCATGTTTTGTCTGGTGATTTAAAAAGAAAATGTGCATCGTCGGAGATTGTGGGACTCAACTATAACTACTGTTTTTTACATTGTTGTACATTTATTTCATTATATGGATCTATTGTCTAACTGATGTTACCAAAGATTGGATTGAATGTTAACCTTCATTTCTTTGTCTTCGCTCCAATAAGATCACACAAAAGTCCATGTTTGAGCTACAAATAAAACATCAACGGCTGGTTCTTTTGTCTTGGTGGGTGTTCATGCATGAGCTGGGCATGTGGGGTGAGGAACCCGGCTGAAATCATGTGAGGCAGACACGTATGATGTGGGGCTTCTGTTACCAGCAATTGAACCTAAAAACCCCCTTACACCTGGAAATGGATTAGTGTTACCGTATTAACTATAAGTGTGTTATTAATGTCTACTTCACGCGGCCTAAAACCTCATCTTCATCTTTCTGGTGGAAATTGATTGTTGGCCATTGTTATTCAAGATCTTCAGTGAAAGAGCGAAGCACGGCGTCGGTTATTCCAAAGCTGATGTGGCACTGAATGATAATGTAATTTGGCTCATTGTTCCAATAGTCATTACAGCTATTTCCATAATCTATTGGGCTGAGTGGGCAGGCGATGAGGTCCAACATTATTATGAATTAAAGTGGGGACCATTTATACATTGTATAGTTATTCCATTAACAGTTACTTTGGAGAGTGCTAAGCCAGGCTGAACCCATTGACATACATTTTGCATTGCCTCATTCAATACGGTGCTTCAACAACACATGAGGCCTGTTGACATCGGAGTCCAGCGGTTTGGGGGAGAAATGAAAATATGATGTGCAGAGTTCATCCAAATTTAGGTTGTTTGCTCTTCCTTTCTCTCTCTCACACACACACACACACACACACACGACTGCAGAGAAGACCCTTAGAAAATGTTTGAATTTCAAATAAACATTAATAGTTCATCAGACTGAAATAAGGTCTCCTGTGTTTCGATCTGTCCTCATGGGGGTGGGGAGATTGTGTGTTTATTTATGCTGTATGTTGCAGCATACGCTCGGCGGCTACAGACTTCAAACAGCTGGCTGTGTGCAGTGAGTCTCTGTAGCTCCATATTCCAGCATGCCCCAGTGTGCAGTGATGGAGCTCCACTCTGCTGTGGGACCAACGAGGGCCAAATGAGTAACTAGTCCAATTAAGAGCTCTTAAATAAATTACAATGTAAGCTGGTAAACACACGACAACAGCAGCACTATTTAATTCTTCTATTTATAGAATGACCTGCAGGCAGTGATGCCAAAGGAACTAACAGGCGTATTACCATCTCTGGAAGCTGAATACAATCAATACATTATTCAATTCATAAGGTTTGGTTAAGTTATTGACTAATTGGAAAGACAGTGCATACATGTCTAGCGTTGCCTGCGCGAGGTCGGGGTCAATAATGCCAGCACCTCAGAGATGTCAACTCAATAACTGCCAGTCAAATCCACCCATCTGATCATGTATCTAATCAATACAGTTATTAAAGCAGAAAGCCATGTTAACCAGTAAACAAATAGTTCTTTCATTTCTTTTTTTGGATGCACATTTGCTACATAAAACGGCAGTGCTTTGCATATTTTGTCACTTGCTGGGGGGCATTTCTACGTTCCTGCTGTGCTGTTGTAGAATCTGCTTACTATTTTTGGAAGATTTACTGCTGGATTAAGCTAGGCATCATGCAGATTTGCTTTTGAAATCGCATCAAAACGGGCAGAGGAGAAGGAGCAGTTTGTCAGGTTTAGAGAATAAATGCAAATTCACAAACACAAGGACCGGGACCAATATACTGCCTCCTTAGCAGGCGAAGCATGTGCTTGAAAAGTGGTCCTCCAGATTTGTTTCTGACACAGTTTTCAGTGAATTATGTGACAGATTGTGTGATCAATATGCTTTCCTTTTGGTGAATTATACAGTACATACAACACTAAAATACTAAACTGTCCTGCACTAGATCTATAAAAGTCCTGAAAAATAAGACTGGTCGTCGTCCAATCTACACCCACCTAAAGCCAGTGAGTTTTTTTTTTTACTGCAAATAATTGTATGGCTTGTTGGCTTTCAATGCTCCTGCTCTCTCACTTTATCTCTTCTTCTCTTATTCCTTCTGTTTTTTAGCCCCCCTCCCCTCTCCACCCCTCCTTTGAATCGAACCGCCGTCTTAGCTGGCTACCATGCATGGTCGATACCTTGTTACCACAGAGAAATCAATTATCTCGACCAAGCAGCAGGGGAAAGAGGCAATAATGAAAGAATGCTCCTCCTTCCCAGACGATGGCCACGGTCATTAAATATGAATTTATCATTGGCTGAGGAGATTTATGGAGCGAGATGTGGGCCCCGAGTTCACGCTCCCTTTGCAGCGTAAGTTCAAAGTCTGGTTACATATTACTGTAAGCTAAATGGGTAACAAGTTGTCAGGTTGGTGAGGTTATGTGTCCTAAATCTTAAACAAGGACGTTGTTATTTCAGTCACTGTCATGTGGATGCAACCGACACAGAGATGTGACATTAAACTGTGCTGTCACACAACATATGATGTCTCTCTACTTCACAACACCTTACAACCACATCACACCCTCAGGGTTGACAGGTAGGTGAGCATGCCTACCACACTTTCCTGTGTTGGTCTGTAATGAGCTTGTCTGACAGCTGCTACTTAAAGTGGGGGAAAAAACAGACCACTACTATCACCAGAGAGTGAAAGAGAGGGAGAGGGAGGAGGACAGAACGTAGAATGGAAAAATGTGTAATCTGGGTTTGCTCTTAAGGCAGCAATAAATTCCATTTTAATGGGGCACCACAAGCAGTAGCAGGCACTCAGCAGTCTGTTGTGTTTGATGCCAAATTGTGCAGAATAAACAGATTTGCTGTGCAGCTGGTCCGAACACACAGGCACTCTCTCTCTTTCTCACTTTCTCTCTTCTCATCCCCCACAACACACAAACACACACACTATCTCCACATTCCCCAACTGCCTCTATATCTCGTCCCCCTTGGACGTACCAGACACGAATTAGACAAATCATCACAAAAAGATGGCAATTGCTTTGATTTATTTTTGATTTATTTTTCCACTTAACGGAGTACTCATCTCCAGCTGTCATACACAAAGTCAGGGCAGAGTATTTGTTTTAACAAGGAAAAGAGTGAGCTGCATGTCACTAATGAGAAACAACATGCCACATCTGGCTCATTTTCTCCTAAAAAAAGCGTCTTTGTTCAGAAACAGCAATTCCCACGGACCATTCTGTAGGCAATGTAAACTGGGACAATACAACGGCAAATATGACTTTATGTGAGGACAAGAGAAGTTCAGAGAGAGAAAAAAAAGGGTTCTTGGGGCAGTGTCCGTGTCAATGTTAATATGAAATCAGGGCAGCAGTGTTTCTAGAGTATCAACAAGACAGAGTACAACCAGGCTAGTGGCTCTGTGAGGTTGTACTTGGGGCACAGTGTTCAGCATGCTAACATGCTCACAATGACAACGCTAAAAAGCTAATGCTAAGCAGGTATCGCGTTTACCATGTCAGTTTTGCATGTTAGCGTGCACATTTGCAAACATTTCATTCAAACCCCAAAAATGTCAACCTGCTAATGGCACTAAAGGAAAAGTCACTGGCTAACCCATGAGGTAGAGTTCATCCTCTGGGGGCCATGAATGTCTGTATAACATGTGAAATCCAATAGTGGATGAGATATCTGGGTCTGGATCAAAGTGGTGGACCAACCAACAGGCAGACATTGCGGTCGCTAGAGCCATGTCTCTAGCTTTGCTAAAAATAATTCTTCAAATAATAAAGATCTTTAGTGACAGGTTTCCTGCCAGCAGAGTGACATCATGGTCTGTTTGACAGCGTTGTAGGCATCCACATCCCCCCCCCCCCCCCACACACACACACATGCACACCATTGACTGCTGCCATTGTTTCCATGATGTATGTACTGTTTTTATAAGCCTCTCACATGTGGATGCACACACACATATGCACACCTAAAATACCTGTATGCATGCAGCTGGGTGTTTGTGTGTGTGCCCTCCTGCATGAGTGCATCTGAATTCATGTAATTGAATGTGAATGTGTGTGCACAGGTGCATGATATGGAATAGTGTGAGAGGGGTTGTGGGCATGAATGGCTGAGTGTTTTCTAGTGAATGTGTGCCGCGACCATGTGTGTGCAGGTATGTGTGTGCCTCTGCCTCAGAGTTTGGGATTGTTTTTTCTGCATGGATAGACTGAGCTATAAACACTGTATACATAACAGATATGATATACTCATATTCTCTAAACCACACAGCCTCAAGTCTCATCTCTTTTGTAGTCTATTTTCACTTGTAGTATACCGCCACACCCCTGGCACTACTAGACAACTGTTTTTGTGCGTTTGGTTTAAATTGAATCTTAGCAAGATTAGTGAAACACGGCTATAGGTCACGTTAATCCGGGCCTCCTCTCATGATTATTCCCCACGTCTAAATCTGTAGCATCAGAAATGAAAAAGCCTCAGGTCACATCAAGATCATTTGCAGAATGTAATCATTAAAAAGAGCTCTTCAACATTCAAACTAGTATTGAAAGCCCCACAAAAAAATATTTGAACCAAAGCACACTTTTTTTAAAGACTTCCAGTGATTTTTCCTTTTGGCCACTAGAATGCACTGTTGCTCCCTGTAATCAACGTCAGTGTCACGATGCAGCTCTTCTCTAGCTGAACCAGCTGAACACACCCATTAATTTCACCCATCTCCACAACTATATCATTACCGGTTCCCCTGTGGTTGTAAAGATATGGGAGTGGTACAGTAGTGTCAGTATTGGTGTCATTTACACCACTAAAGCTTTAATTTGAGCAGATAAAGTTTTGCCGCCTGCTCAGGTGACAGGTATTATTTCACCTCTAGGGAAAATATTAAATTGGGTAGAATTCATACATAAATGTAAGCTCGACAGGGACCAGTGTATGTTGGAGCCTTATATCACATGTAATTCATATGTTCGTAGTTTTACCTTAACTGTACGGTTGACAGCTGTTTGCATACATATGCATTCTCCTTATATCACACTCTGCATTTGTAACTTGATGCATATCACTAAATGTTCAGAATCCAGCTGTCGTTATCATCTATTTTCTTGCGAACTCCTCTTCTTGCTGAAAATGGAGTGCAAGTAGTAAATTGTGAATTGGCTCCGATTGCGCTGTGCTGTGTTGCAACATTCAACAAATTCAATATTTGAATTTAGTTACAATATATCTCAACATTATGTTTCTAGTGTTAGATTCAGACCTGCTGATTGTGATACATGAGTACATGGTTTTAGGAGAGTACCCTGCATTTGGAGCACATTATTGATTACTGAAGTCAAGTCAAAGTTGTTCCATAATTGTCATAATATCGCCAGAGTATATCAAGGTTTTTCCTCCTTATATGCTGGGTTTTGAAAATGACAAAATTAGACAACTAATTTATCTAGTGTCCCATTTTTGTGTTTGCAGATTTGAAAAGGTGTATGTATGAGATTAACATTTTCCGATGTTTTAAAATGAATGGCAGTTATACTGTATACTAGTACAAAATAACTATGAAAAGTATGTGTTCATAAAAAAAGCCCCCATTCAGCATGCTAAACACAACCCACCAATTGCACCATTGACTCCTCACATGGACAAACACCTGTTGCTTTTCAAGGCTTCGTGATTTAAAAGGTCAGAAGTGGTCTGTTCATTTCCGTTTAACAGCTTGTGGTTGGTAAAGGGATATGTATATGAACGCAATCCCCTTAAGTCCATGCCCCTTTCATACAAGCAACTGTGGAAGCATGTGGTGATGCAGCTGCAGAGGGCTGGGTTCATCGGGCCAGGCTGTTTGGTCTAAGAGACTGTCGCCTGGGATGTCAGTAGGGTCCTGTGGTCAAATAAAAACATGCAACAATAGCATAAAAACAGAAAGTACAAATTTGCAACAGGCAAATGTAGACAAATAGCGCACTTGAAAGAGATTCTTGCCGATCAATTTACCACTAGATTTGACCAACCTGGTTCAAGACCTTAATAAATTGATTCTCTTTTCAGTTTGTGACAATTTGGAAGTGCATAAAGATTAGCTATGAAAAGGATGTAAATCAAATTGACCCATAATTAGTTTTTCACATACAGTTAAAGGTGAGTGATTAAGAAATTTGGCCTCTATTATCTGTCTATCTATTTGCTAATTCTAGTCTTGCTGACTCATATCGAGACCTACCTCTAAACTAAGCATTTCCTCAATCCAAAAACCAACTTCCTTCCTTTTGAAAGATGATAAAATAACCCACATAGCAACGACATATCAGACAGTGTATAGAGACTCTTGGCGTTGTCAGAATTGCTCAACATGGCGCAAGAATTGGAGCTTTCTCACTACGCCACTATAGATGAGCTTCGGGGAACTAAAACAAACCACGGTGGAACTGACCAGTCGGGTAAGAGCACAAATAAAGAATCATTTATTAAGAGTTTCAGTTCAGGGATACTGCAAAACAGCAATGTTCATCAGGGACACATCAATGATTGTTTCTTGTGTTCTCTATCAAATTTACTCAAACTACCTCAATGCTTTAATAATGATGTCAAAATGATGAAGACTCAGGAACACTCAACAATGATTGGATGAGTTGCTCAGATCATCAACCTAAAGCAACTTTGATTTTAGTAAGAAGACCAGTCATCGTACATCCAGGAGTTCAGATAGCAGTGTCATTATCCCGAATAACAGAATGATTGACTGTACTGTGTATGTATGTGTGTGTGCAGGTGCGACACACAGAAAAAGAAGACTTCTCAGAATTGGGATTTTAACTTTAGGAGTGTTGTGTATCGCACAAGCCACTCTCAATATCTCCTTGCGCCTTGCCTGTAAGTGGTGAATAACAATATTTTGTCTTACAAAATGCAAAATAACCCACATGTTGTAATGTGTTTGGAACATTTTGTAATTATAACCCGTAACTTCTGTTTTTTGACAGTTTTTTCCAAAGAAGATACAGATCAGTTTCCTTTCAACAGCTCCATAATCGCAGACATGTGCCAGAACGACCAATCTCAACCGAATTCAACCCAGTCATGTTTGTGCTGCAGGAACCTGCTGAGAAGACTACTGAGGGAATATCAGGCCTTGGAAACAGAGAGAGACATCTTACGTGACAAGGTTATTCACCTGACCTCACCTAAAGTGAGAGCTATAGAGGATGACTATTACTCAGAATCTGGGTCTGGCACGCAGGAGGAATTCTTCGCTCCAGAGATTAGCGGGTACAGCTAAAGTTCGATGTAGACCGCACTCAAGCATGAGGAGACTTCAACTTTTTTTTTTTACATTATGAAACCTAAACAATACCATATTGTGATGTGATGTCATTAAATGTGTCAAGTAGTACTGAACAATTTCAATCAGTTACAACTTCAATCTTTGACTGTGACATGCAACGTTAATTGAATCAGTGTAGTTTACACCCACAGCAGGCATTTATCCGAGACTGTAACATTGCTGTGATAGATGTATTTAAATTGAATTTACATGTTTTTGAATACAATATATATATGATTTTTCCTCTTAGTGTGACAATGTGCAATTCTGGATTTTCTTTCTCCAAATATCCTATTTAAGACTATAACAGCTCCTGATTGGTGTCACACCAATCTTTACTCCAGAAGAGAGAAGTGAAACAGACAGAATTCTGGGGAAGACGTTCTCTGTGGTTTTGAGAGGACTCACATCCTCTGAGAAAATGCTGGTTCGACTGTTGTCTCGACCAGCACTGCAGTGTCAGTCACACGACATATTGTATGGGTAAGAAACACTGTTAGTATCAGTGCAAAAGAATCCTCATTACCTTCTGTATCTGATGGGCCTCCTCTGATCCTTCTCAATGGGGTGAGGTAGATTGATTGTAGGGGTGTGGCCCATGACAGTTTCTATGGACCAAGCATTCCCCAAAAAGACTCCCTGCATACATACATCCAGAAAGCTTATCTGTGAGCTTAACTTAATTGGAATGTGAATTATACAATGAGGTTTTGCTATTCCCTTCTTGTATCAACGACAACCTGCATTTCATGGTAAATAGCTCTCAGTGAGTGGAGTGCAAAGGAGCTTTTCATGTCAAGAATTCCACTTGGAGTTATTCTCGACTTTTTTGAAGTCGTTTTTTGAAGCATTAAAAACACATAGAAATGATGAGGAATATAAAATTCAGGATTTCATGTTGCAAATCTGAGGAAGCCATAACATGTGGTTATACTCGCTACTAATTTCACATTACTCTGCATGTGTGTATAAACATGTGTGGTGTTTTTCTGATTTTCAATTAACTTTCCTTTGTCTAAAAACTTTAGAGTTTTTCTTTGCTGATAAGTTTGTCAAAGGTAAACTGACAGAAACGAGAGCTTCAACACATTCACTCATCATTTCTCATTAACACTGCTGGCTTTGTTTTAATTAGCCGTTGTGACTGACACCTGTGTTCCTGTGACACTGTATTCCAGGCTTGTGTTATCCTCCTTCCCAGCTGTTGCTTGTCAATCATCCCAAAGTTGTCTCTTGTCTCTATCTCTCAAAATAGCAACACGTAAAGCTGCCTGAGCTGTTAGCTGGCCCTCAGTGGCAGCAAGGGATCCATGTCTGATACACACAACACCACAAAACAATACAAATGGGTATTGAAATACACATTTTCAAAATATGTCACTTGCTATACGTCCCGCAACATTTTACTATGTGCAACTGAAGACATTTTTACTCATTTTAGCCTATGACCAAAAGGAAGTTATTGTAGGATTCAGGTTCTGCAGAAAAAGCACATGATAGCCATCTCCAGGCTGTGTTCCTGTGCAAACACAGCGGGCTCACTGTGAGCCACTGCCATGCTGTCCAAGTCCCTCTGAGGGTGGTTAAGCACACCTGCAGATGGTCAAGCATTTTGAAATGACGCAAGTGAGACTAATTTAAATAGTGATGACAGGATTGTGCATTTGTGTGCTAACATGGACACGGAAAAACAGAGCCACACATGCGCAAATACATAAGACTCTGTTGCCAAATCAAACACACAGAGGAGCTTTATGTGGTAAAGATAATGTGTAGAGGGGGGACAACTCTCGTAATCATTGACTAGTTAATGAAAAGAATGTCAGATGACAACCCTTTCGTGTCAGTTATTTTTATATGATAAACTAATGCCATAATTCAGAGCATGCAAACGGATTGATCAGGATCTATTTAAATACTTTGCTAAACCTGAGGATTGATTGTTTACCAAACCAAAGGCAGGTCAGTCCAGCTTTGGATTCCTCTACGTGCCCGAAACTGTTTGCTTGTGACTCAATTAAGAGCGACAGTCAGCATCCGAAGAATTTTGAGGACAATGACAGTCTAGCAGATTGATTTCTAAATCAATGACTAAAACCGTTACTGCACAAAAGTTGAAATATGTATTCCTACCGTAACCTACTGCAGAACAAAACAACAAATGTTTTCATAATGTCACTAATGCCCATAAAAAGGTGGAGAAGGAGCGCAGCTTACACATGCCCACAAAGTTACTATGAATCTAGAATTGAACTAATTCTGAGAGGGAAATACATGAGAAAAAGTCTCACACATTACATATTGTGTGCTATTCTTGTGCTAGATACTATTTTTGTGAAAGAAAACAACCCAATCAACTGAGAGATTCTCAAACTGCATTTTGGGGATGGAGATGATTAAAAATTCAAGCGGCAGCTTAATGTACTAGAATATTCCTCAGCATGTTATGTTTATTTACTAAACACCAGCAGTTATTTATGATGGGAGCGGGAGGTTGTGCGTTGATTTTTGTTTTCTTGGGTTGAGAAGAGGCAGACAGCTTTCAGGTTCTTTTAATTGGCACAATAATATCCCTCCAAATCAGACTTACAGCTGAATTCAGTCATGGTTTAATCATAAACGAGGGCTCGCCGTTTGTCTTTGGAATAACATTTTTGGTAAAGCCTTGATAGAATATTCCATAATCAGACTTGAAAATCCCATAATCTCTAAAATCATGCAATCCACAACATGTCAATATAACAATAATGTTGTAGCACAGAGGGCAAACATTTACGAAAAGGTCAGCAAGTTGTCTGGATTTTTATCTCTCTAAGAATATATAATGATATTTAGTTTTTCAACAAATACCCTCCTCTTTTCTCTCTCGTTTCTAAATGTCAAAATGCTGAGGTGAAATTCTAACTGTACCATGTGTGGCCTTGCCTCTGACACTTTTGTAATAGTAAGCTGTAGTCAGCAGAGAATATACCACACCGGGCTTAATGAACAAAATCAGATCACTCTGAAGAATGAAAGTACAGCAGGCAGGGTCAAAGTTTACACCCTCCTTTCGGCAGCTAATTGGCTGAGCTTGTGATTTCTCCCAGAAGGTCCCATAATCAGAGCCTTCATCTTTTACTTTTAGCCCTCTTTCTGTGACAGCTTAGAGTCAGCAACGGACCCACATTTACTGTATGAATGAGCATTAAACAGAACTGTAATCTCTATAAAATATATAAGGCATGGTCTGAGCTCCAACAGAAGAGAAAGGAATTATGTGCGGGATATACAAGGGTCTATAAGGAACTATGTTCCCAAGAGAACTTTCTTCCTACCCTTCCTTGTGTAATTACTTTGTAAAAGTGAAGGCCTAAACTAAACAGGTTTGACCTTTACCCTAGCCACTACAGCTCTAGAAGACTTTCACAAAAACATGGTTAGCACACCCACAGCACTAGCTTAATCTTGGCTTATGTGGGCTCCTTTCTGTCCTCACTGAAGGAAAAATCAGGAGCTGACAAGAGGTGCAGAGCTAATCTTCCCACAGTCAGGTTGCAGGGACAAGCTAGAGATAAGACGGGGCTATAGATAAGGCTGGAGACCCCTACAGCAGAACCACAAGCTGCGAGGGGGGTGGGGGTGGGGGGGCGATCCCTAGACCTGATATAAAATGAAAGGAATAGGCTCTGGACCTCTCTCGCCAAGTCCCCGACAAAATTAATTACACAAACGCCCCCACGCCGCCATCCTCAGCACCTGCTGACATTCTGCCCGCCTTCATCGAGTGCCTCGGTCGGAGTCCACAACAAGCTGTCGTGGGGATTTGTGTGTCAACAGAACGGGTTAAGCTGAAATCTGATGTTGGAGAAATCAGGTTGGCACTTGAAACTTGCACAACATAAAAAAAGGTTATTGTGAATCTTTCATGTTTTTCTTTCCTGTCCTTTAACATAATAATACACATTGTATAACAGCACATTATGTACAATTTTGCTTCTCAAGAGTTAAAAAGGCAGAGTCAGACATTGATGAGAACTTTGAAGAAGTAGGCAGCTCTGACAAGCGGGATTCCCAGAGTTGTGTACAAGACCAGCGTCGTACCAGTATCCTTACATCACACAAATCAACACAAAATCAAACCAGTCCACCTCTTGTAAAAGGAAGCATTTTGTGCCGCAATGAGCACTGAACCATAATTGAATCTGGCATCTTATTGTAACCCCGCTGCGTTTGGCAATAACCTGTCGCAGAGCGGAGAGCCATATTAGGTCATTATTCTATAACCATTGCTATTCACACTTGCCTTGTTTAAGGCCCCCTCCCTCCCTAAAAGTAGCTAGCGCCCTCACTTTGCAGACGGCTTGCATGTACATGCAGCAGTGTTCATACAGGTCCCACAGGGGCTTATTAGAGGGAATGGTAGGGCTTCTCACAACCTCGCTGGATCTCTTTACAGCAGCCAGCAGAGGAAGGGGGAGAGGGGTTCACAACTAAGATCACGTCACCCGGACTTCAGACACGTTTTCACTGCAGTGGCTCTGCAGCATTGAGCAGAAAGGTCACTGGCTTGTTTGAAATTCTATTTTCAAAGATTCTTATTATAAAGCGGAATCCTCATTCATTGCCATCATATTTTCAGTGTATATGAAGAGAAAGCAACCTGTCAGCATCTTGTTAGCCTTAACCGATGGCAAAATCTGAAGATATCCGTCAAAGTAGAAAAGTAAGAAAATGAGTTATCATGGAAAAGATTTTTCGGAGGAATTTTTAGGGATTTGACAAATGACAGTAAAGATTGACAGGAAATGGATGACAGGATGAGAACAAATATAATGACATACAACAAAGGACCTGTTATATTAAAGTAATATTAGAAAGAAACAACAAGTGAACTAAGGCTTATTCTAAGCTAGCCAAGGGTTGATCTTTCAATCCTCTAATCTGTAGTCAGACACGTTACTCACTTTGCCACTAGCCCCACAGACAGCAGCACATTTGAATCATTGTGACGGACACTTTGAACTTCTGTCGTCAACTGACGGAGTAAAGACCATTTACATCTTTCTTTGTAATAATGAAGGCAGTGACATGAAAGGGCTATGACAGGGATAACTTAATAGTAAATGCTAAATGCGACTTTACGTTACTATGTATATTTTAGCATAGTGGCTTAACATTTGGGAGTATAACAGGTGTGTTGGTTTAACACAGGGTTTTGATGACTAATTGCCAATTTAGGGGGCCAGCATAGAACAAGTGCACACATAAGACAAAGTATCTTGTCCATCTCACTTCCTCATTAAACTGATAAGTTGCCCACCAAAATTGCTAACTTTACAGCAAACAGTTCTAGCATTGATGGCATACTATGACTATGACTTTGTATCTACATATATGTAGGACTTTATTATGACATACTATAACATTTTCTTTTGACATTTTCACGACATATTTATGACATATTATATAAATACTATGCCTTTTTTATTATTGGCAGAAATGGAATATAATATTCAGAACTATGTCTTCATGAGTGTATAATCATTTGTAACAAAGACTCGTGGTTTATTATCTTAGAAAGAGCTATTTATATCTACATAGGGAGCGGGTCATCTTCCACAGAGTTCAATTTATTATGTTTTTTTTGAAAAGTGAAGCCAATGCAGATGTACCTTAAACATGCATGCTCTCTACTGGCCATCACTGGGCGAAAAAGAAGTCAGATTGTATGGAAGCCTATGAGAAAATGACCCCACTTCTCACTTTATTTTTCAACCTCAGTAAACATTGTGAACATGAGTTTATGGCCTCAATCGATAGTTTCAAGTGTTCTTCAATACAGCATGATGTTCAATTTAGTAAACTATGATCCCAGCAGCTATACGTTCACAGATGTCACGTTACTGCTGCCGTCAAACTCACCATCACACACTCTCAACTAGTCGACCGCTAACGTTACACCAAGCTTGCAGTATGGTGGAAACTCTCTGACTCTATTTCAGGCAGACACACAGCTGACAACCTCACAGCTTAACTAACTGATCGTGGCTGCCAACTGTCCCGGACAGGTGAAGTGGAGACTGTCTGTTAAGATGGTTTTAACCTGTTTGTACATCAGGTTATCGTTGCTCAATTGACAAGAGGGTATTTTGCCGTAGTGGTATTGGTTGCGGTTGTATCGGTGTAGTTTTGCAATTACAAGTATGAGTACATGAAAACAGTATCAGGCCCGATAGCGGTTAGGACCTTTAAATAACCCCTGAGCACCCCCCTGTGGACAAATGAATAAGCCTGTTTCAGAAAGTTTCCTTTTTGCACCACCAAAAAGTACTGTTGTTATTTCCTTCTTGTTGGAAAAGTTATTAGCTCTGTGTACATTAGTTTGTTTGTATCATTTAATGTCTTTGTAGCTCAACTTAACTACAGCTTAAAGACCTTAAAGGCAGTAACTTTGATTTCCTAATTGAGCAAGCTAAGCTCTCTGTTGGTTTAATATGTCCCTGTTGGGAATCTTATACATCAGTCAAATTCATATATATTCAATGTAGCTATATTGAAGTGTATGCGGGTAGAATCGTGGCACGGAGCATGAATTGTGTTTTAATTAAGGCATGTTTTCCCTACGTTCATTATGTTGCAGAAACCACACGTCAGTTCACAGATATCAATCTAAACTCAGTATAAGACAAGAGTGGCTTACGTTATATGCGTGTGGTAGTTAATAAAGCACCATTTGAGGACATCTTATTCTCCAGGTCTTACCGGACTGTCTGTGGTGAATGCAAATTACGTCAAGCAACTTCATCTAGGGATTCTTTATTAGACAGGAGGTCTTAAGCTTGGGCTCAAGTAACCAACACGTTCTCTATCACACCACCCAACCAGTTTTATCCATGAAAATAAAAAAACTATCTCAACAAAGATCTATGTTTTAGCTTTATTGGTGTATTATACCTTGACGACATCTGAACCTGTAGTCTGTGTTTGGAGGGTGCCACAATACAATTTTTTAATGACATACTATACAATGATTTTTTTTTTTAAATGTCATACTATACCATGACTTTCTTTAAGACACATCATATCCCTTTTTTATGACATACTATATTATGACTATATGATGATTGTGACTTTTTTTTTAAACTGCTGCTGCTGTTGTTGGTGTGCAGGGCTGGTGGTAGTCGTGGGGAGCCTGAACTGGACTTCAATTGCAAAAGATGAAAGAAGATAGTGGAGGATATCGGCAGACTGATGATTAAAAGGAGAATTTAGGAATGATTTCTTTACCTTACAGAGTCTACTGTATTCATTCAGTCAGAAGCAAAATAAACATTGTTGAACTTTTTTAAGACATAATCTACTATGACTTTTTTAATGAATTTCAATAGACATATTATGCTACGACCTTTTTATGAAATAATATGCAAAATATGGCCTACTTCAATGGTGCCAAAATCAGAGCATATAATTGACGGATTGCTTACTCATTTTCTCAACATGGCGACGGCTGAGCTGGTGGCTATCAGCTTACGGTGCTAGCTAGCCCACGGGGCCCGCACACTGTTAATCACTGGCTACCTACGGACCGGCTACGGAAACAAAGCACAGAGAAACTCGGATTAGAACACACACAGAGGGAGTGTAACTTCATTCTCATGCTCAGGATGCCATTACTATATCTTTACAAATAGTTTAGTGACTATTAGGTCTATCTGAAGTCCACACTACCGTATGTTTTTGTAATAGGGGTCAGAGCATGCCAATTTTCTGCAAGTAGCCCTGACTGTATGCTGGAAGATGCAACATGAAAACTTGTTGGGGCACAGTGTTAACGGTCGGTATGGTTAAGATAAGCATTAGGAGCATCTTATCTGTTTTGTAGAGTTGTCTATTCCAAGTTCTTTTTTTCAAATTAAAGATGGACACAATGGTAACAACAACTGTTGCTTGTTCATTGACCTTGATTTGGCCTGTTCAATATATTGGTTAAAGAACTGTGAAGGCGAAATTCAGTTTGTATTGGTACTTTTTAATGGTAATAATTTTTTGCCAGCATCATTTTCTCTCTTTACTGCTCTCCCTTAAATATTCTTTAAGTCTGGAAATAGCATTATTGGTAATGCACATCATGGGCATTTTGACAAGAAGACTCAAAGGTAGCTGTGAAAATGTACCTTGTCTAGATAAAGGGGTTTAAATGGGATATTCAGTTATGTGCATTCTGGTTAATTGGACATCAAACACTGCATGTATGTGAGAGATTAGACTTCTGAGGATATGTCAGAATAGAGGAGACTACCGCATTTGCTCTCTATCAGTGACTTTGTTCTGAATCTGTATTATTGGACAAGAAAAGCTTGTAATTCAATTTCTTACTTTAATTTACTAGAGGAGGATTAAAAGCAACTCCTGTGAGATGTTGCAGGATTATGCTATGGCTGGTAAGTTTTTACTTGCTCTACGAATGAGCCATGATGATTGCTCTTACAGCTTGAGAGACCAAGACAACGCCTTGGCTTTTCATTTCTATACTAGCATAACGCTTTACAGATACAAAAAGGTGAGCAAACCTATTTATAAATAATGAGAGCTTTATTGATGGTTCATTGAAAATGTCAGAAGTGAAGGTGGTAAGTAAGTGTAGCGAAGGAGTTTGCACACAGATATTATGCAATGTTCCAAAAGGACATTTTGGCCTGATGGTTGTGCAAGAGGCAAGCGAATTGATGTTAAAAATAATAAGGGTTCATCCGTTGTAATCTGCCAATTTAATTTTTAGAATGAGGATTCTGTCGATTGGCCAGACCAGACCATTACTGTAAAATATCACATCAACTATTGGATGGATTGGGATGAAATCTATGACATTTATGGCTTTGGTTTTGAGTGAAATGTCTAAATAACCATAACATTTGGAAATGTTTCCAAAACGTTGGCTTATGACTACATATTTGCAAAATGAATGGCAATCCCATCAGTCTCAGTTGGACCTTTTGTTTCAGGCTAATTAGCAAATGTTAGCATGGTGATGTTTGCATTTTGCTAAAAACACCGCTGGGCAAAAGGACAGCCTCACAGAGCTGCTAGCATGGCTGCAGTGTCCTAGTCTTGTTAAATTCAAAATAATCAAAATACAAACATGCACATTCATACATGCTCTATATAGAAACATTCACACAAGCAGGAATGTGCAGGTGGGGGGGGGGGGGGGGGGGGGGGGGGGGGGGGGGTACACTAATCGGAACACATACAATATGACACTACCTCAAATAATACCACAGAGCTGAATCAGAACCTCTCAAAGCCAGAGTCTAAACAAATATTAAACAACCATATACAACATATAAGCTTCACGGGGCTTTTGTATTGGGTTGCATTATATTCCTAGGGTTTTCATATTATTGTGTCCAAACCTGTAGTTGTACCTGTCTTTATTTGATAAAACATTGTGCCAGCAATGCCCATATACACACTCCCTTACTTCTACTGGATAGTGTTCAGTCCTCCATAACAAGCAGACACAATTCTGTGCACGAACACACAAACACACACCTTTCTTTGCTGATCCTTCTTAGAAAAGCGTCTAAACTTTCCCATTCCCATTTCCACAGGGCCCCATATCTCACTGTGGGTAGGGAGAGAAATAAGCAGCGGCGTAGTGCCTCTGCCAGCCTGTCGGATTTGAAGTTTATTAAGTATATCAAACCAGGGCTGGCCCCCTCAGGGAACATTTGCAATCCAAAGCTCTGCTTGCTGTTGCTTCCACCAGCATCAAGCTGTCACAAACACTCCACTTAATTTGCAAAGCAGTGCACAAAAAAGGGGGGTGTAAGAAAATAGGAAACAAGTGTCATTTTCCACCATGTATGAGGACAACATTTGCATCTAAATCAATCTGATGAAAGTTGTTGGTTTTTGCTCTTGGGGAGAGGTGATGCATTGGGCTGATAACAGCACTAGGTTTTAGTTTGTTGTGCTGGTTTTCACGTTTTCTAAAAAATAGCTATATTTACTTTTAGATTACATTTACCAGCAAACATGCACAAGTCAATGGTTACCTGCAGTGTGTAGACAACATATATGTCTAATATCTATTACTGATACCCAGTCATAAGAAAGCTTACCTTAGTGGTCAGGATGTGTTCAATTTATGGTACTATCTAGAGCTTTATTTATTGATTGATTTTGAGCCGCTCATGGCCAGCCAAGCAAACTGCTGCAAGTGAATTTGTGCATTTTTAGCTGACACCCCCACAGCCACCAATAGCATCCCCATCATCCTACGGTACACACTCACAAGCTGAGCGCCTCTCAACTCAAAAAACTGACGGACCGTCCCCAGCTCCACACTCCCAGACCAGATATGCAATTTATCAGCTGGAAAACATGCAGGAGGGCTAAAGGTGAAGAGCCTTCTATCTAGTCTCGCTACACCAGCCACTGCTCAGTATGCTCTATCTGGGCTCATTTCACCCTCCAGCGGACAGGAGAGTCTATATGGGCCCCTCTGTAAAAGACCTGAGGCACTCCCACCCAGAGTCCCTGCACCTCTGCTCCCCTCATCGCCTGAGGGGGAGATCAGACTGACAGGGCAGGACAGGACAGGGAGTTATGATGCTCCTAGCTTGTGTGCATGATTGTGTGACTGTTATTACCGCTGTGCGTTCATGTGTTAATGCAGGATTTGTCCATCATTTCTTTCGCGCTACATACACTTAGTGTTCAACAAGCAAGTCAAACATCTCTAAGAGAGGATGTGTTACAATGAGATAATAGAACTTTTAAGCAGGAAAACGGATTACTCTCGCTCCAGAATTAAACAATTCATTACCGCCTTTCTTTTTATAACTACAGACTAATTACATTAGCCAGGATGGTTATGTCATAAGTCTGTCTTGCTGCTTGCACAGTGCAAATTGATGAACTTACTGGCCATTTTTAAATTGGTTCTGGGAAACTATAAGGCAAATGTGTAATCCTATAGAACATGCTATAGCTCGAGGTTATGATACTGACAAAGCAATGATCTTTCAGGCTGGTCCCACTTCCAAGATGTAAGTCATGGGAAAGAATTAATGTCTTACAAACTAATTTCTGTCTTTTATCAAATGCCAATTCAACCACTGTCTCTTGGTGGAGCTTGGCCTTGTCTTCAGCTGCTACAGCCGCCATCTCCAGGAGTGACAAATTGTGTCTTCTG
Source organism: Pholis gunnellus (assembly GCF_910591455.1). Taxonomy (NCBI): domain Eukaryota; kingdom Metazoa; phylum Chordata; class Actinopteri; order Perciformes; family Pholidae; genus Pholis; species Pholis gunnellus. Next base: position 19,456,771 of record NC_136529.1, on the reverse strand, counting down.
CCTTTTAAGCTAAAGTATAACATGTGTATATACAGTAATGCTGTATGCAGTATACACTTCTACGTAGCATGATTTATTTTCTCCCTTGTGCTTTCTGAGATCTGCTTTTTAGCACAGCCCTAACAGTGTGGCTCTAGGGATGGTGATGTCTGTCTGTCAGTCAGTCAGTCCACCATCATGGTCCAAAATATCTCAACAACTGTTGGATGGCCATTACATTTTTGTGCGGACATTCAAAATCTCTCGAGGATTCTCTCTCGATGAACTACTGACTTTGCTGATCTGACTTTCCTTCTAGCGCAAACATGAGTTTGACATTTGTGACTTCTATTTGACTGGATTGACATTCAATTTGGTAGAGACACATTCTCCACAAGATGTAACAACTCTGGTGATCCTCTGGCTTTTAATCAAATGACCAAATAATGGCATTGCCAGTAGCCTAAACTGTACTTTTTTAGTGTTTTTAGTGCGAATTAACAAATGTTAGCATGCTAACACGCAAGGTAAACATTATAATTGCTAATCATCAGCATGTAAGCATTGTCAGCATGTTGCCTTACTAGAATTTAGTCACATTTAGTCACAAAGCTACTGGCATGGCTGTAGACTTTTAGCCTTTTCTTCAGCCGTTCGCTATTGTTCATCTCATGCCTATACATACACACCAGAGTAGTAAACCAGACACTGATGATCACGATGTCCTTGTCTAAAAGTCACACATATTTGTCCCAATTTTGATTTACTCAGTGATTGTTAAAAGAAAAAAATCTGAGTTGTTTTTGGTGTGAGTCATTTTTGTTAACCAGGTGGTAGAAATATGGAACTGGTCAATGAATATAAACCTTTGCTTTTCGGAGGATCCTGCGGATGATTCCTGCTTCTTTGGCTGTCTCTCTCTGTCTCTCACACACATGCAAAACTACTTTCATGCAAAGCTCAAAGTAGCATTCAATAGGCCACAGTATCAGTCTGCCTTTTGGCTTCAATAGCAACGAGATGTAAGAATTTACCCAGACATGCCTCCCTTTGATCTCTCAATAACACAAGTGTATTCTCCTTGTCACACAATGTCAAACCCTTAACCAGGTTCTGAAAAAAAACACACACACACACAGAAAAGATCTTCGCCTGAAGCCAACGCCAGCACTCAACAGAAAAAGGAAACTGTCAACTTCCTTTGGTTTTATTTTTATTTCAGAATGTTGAATGGAGAACACCAGTGTGGAAAATCAGGCATTCATGAAAGGGGGCGCTGTATGAAGATGTGGACAATTTCATCTGCATTTGAATATAGTGAACTTCAATGATTTTAGTGGTAAAAACAAGTTTAGGGCCAAGATGAAAACAGGTGTATTGCAATGATTTTACTTGCTTAAAGCTTTGATGTGCTAAGATGAGCAATGTTAGGTTGCGCTATGTCAACAAACGCTTCATATATAGTACAATACATTTGTCATGTAATGTGATGTGCATGCTAAACATTTTGGAATTCACATATTAACGGCGCAGTTCCAATTAATCTACAGCAAGACGAGAGGGGCTATTTGCATAAGGCAAAATGTGTACTCACCCATGAGCAAGTGTCTGCTGTGTCTGTTGGTTTTCTTTTAGTGAGCAACCCAAGGCAAGGGTTTGCCTCTCAGCAGGTTTATGCATGCAGATGGATGCTAATGCTTTTGAAGCAAAATTATGCATTGTTTTACATTTTAATACCAATAAAGCTAACAGCGTAGGTATGTTGCAACATGTGGTGGAGTGTTGACTACGGAAGGGTTTGAGTAAAATTTTTCGACACAGCTGGGAATGGCAGAGGTTAATTAATCTCCAGTGAGCAACATTGTGGCACATTTCTTTTTGGATTTTTCAAAGCAGTTAAAAATATAATAGTTTCAGTTTTTGATGGTGTGTTTTGTATTTCATCAAGGGTTGCTGTTGACTATATAAACAAAATGATAATTGACAATTAGCATTCAAAGTCTTTCATATATGAATGTAATTAAGTGCCGTACTTAAGTACATATTTTAGGTTCTTGTAACTTAAATATTTCCCTTTCTTGCTACTTTACATTTTTAGCTACTCTACTGAAATTCAGAGGGAAATGTTGTACAGTTAACTACACAACATTTATCAGCTTAGTTCTAGTTACTTTACAAATCAAAAATGTACATACAACATATTACTGTTATAGATTAAACAACCATTCAATAGAAAAGTTCAAATTAACTCCACCTCAACAGTAAAATGTCACTTACACATTAAGCACATTGATGCATCAGTAATATTAATCTAATGTTATATTTATATTACAACATTTTCAGGGGCCATTTTTCGAGTTGTAAGTAAATTACTTTTAATACTTTAAGTTCATTTAGCATATAACACTTATGAACTTACTTACAGTTTCAATGCCACCAGCTCACATCAGCAAAATCACAATCTCACTCAACATTACGATATTGCCAGTACCACAAATGTTTTGATCTGTACTGATGTCGGTTCAGCACCTTCATTTCACGATGCCATTATCACCTCACGTCAACATCTGCTCTCAACCATCACGCACCACTGGAAAGCCATTGACCCCTCCGCAGGAGGTGTTGACTTGCGAGCTGAGACATCTCTCACCACCATGCTGTTTGGAGTGGGAAGCCGAGCCGGCTGCTTGGAGCCGAGGCTTGCATTGGTAACACCACCACTTGTATTAATGCGCAACCATCACTCTCCCCTGCATCTAAATGTTTCATTACAGCCTAGGCGCAGACACAATTTCGCGGCCTATATGGGGCCGCTCACCAGCAAGTATGCTCTCTTAAGGGAAAAGTAAAGCATGACAAATTGAAATAAATGAGAGTGGGAGAGAGGAGAAGAGGAGTGGAGGAGGAGGACAAGGCCTTTTCTCCACATGGCCTCGCAGGGAGGATAACTCATGTATTTTCTAATATCGTTCTATTTTCTATCTCTTGGCAGTCAAAAGTCCTCTCTTCTGTCCTTTGTCTAAGTGGTAACCAGGCTACTTTTATCAGTTGTCCTTCTATTGATACAATGATATTTTTGACAAGATTGACTGCGAAAAACTGAAAATGGAATTTAAAAAATGAAATTTATGTGCACCCAGGATCCTTCAAAGCCCCTTAAGATGCTCAAGATTTCAAAGTATGACAATTTTCTGCATCATACATGGAAGCTGTCTACCAAGGTTATCTTCCACTATACAGTCAGTATAATACATTTCTGTGACAGGTGATTTTATCTTTTTATGATGCTAGTGTGCTGGGAAATTGAAAAATGGCTGTGGTAAAAAGCCAAACAAATATATCACTTCTTTATCAGTTGTAAACCATGTGGGATTTACCGAATGATAAGTTGCATTATACATCCTTGATCAGTGCTATCTGTGTTTCTTTATCAGCTAAAGGGCTGCGACCCTTGAAGCATCAAGGAAATGACAACTCAATTCTGATAATCTGTCCTATTATTTAGCAGACTCAGGACTGTGAGAGGACAATCTGTTCAGCCTTCAGGTCAGTCTTTGGAGAAGTTTTGCTAAAACTGGACTTGTGAAACAATACGAGTATCTGCAATGTTTTTATGATGTTTTCATAGATTTAAATACTATAAGACATAAGATAATAATGACGAAATTGCAACATAAAAAAGCCAGACTGCCAGACATATGAATCTATAAAAATAAGGATGGAGGTAAAAAGCTAATCAGAATACTAAATGTCTGGTATGTATCATCAGGAGCAAAGAACAGTTGCAGAGACATTGACAGAGGCAGTGATTTCACAGGAGCACTACAAGTCACTATGTAGTGGTTTGTTTGCACACGACACTCACACACATTCACACATTCACACGAACAAACAAAAGTGTGTGAGCTCTCCATCCACCCTCACTCAAACCCCCGTGGCCTAAGACCCTATAGCCCTCATATCAATGAAGCCACACCAATACTCCAGCACGGCAGGTGTGTTGCCGTAGCAACAAGACCCTTTCATCTCCTGATTCCTCATTTGGTATGCATATTCCGTATGGCGCCACCATCTACCCCCCCCCCCCCCCCCCCACCCCACCCCACGGCCACCCCATCCACACCAAGCCAGTCAATCACACTTTGGTCTCATCTCTCTCCTCTGATTGGCTTGTTCCTCTCATGCCCTCATGACCTTCATACACGGCTGACTGCTGAATGGCAATGAGGATAGAATCACCTCTGCCGCTCCCCGTGCATGAGAAAGACAGTGAGAGAGGGAAGGATTGGCAGAGAAAGCACACCTGTTGCACGTTTGAGTACCAAACCATCGGGGCTCAGGAGGCGCTTGAAGCCATGCTGCTCTTGAAAACAAATGCCTTAGTTGAGAATGGGGACCACAGACAGAGAGGCTTATGGATTTTTCTCTATACCTCTCCTTCCATCTTCACTTATATTTTTTGCACCTGAAAGCCATGGCATAGAGACGAGACAAGAGGACAGAAAAGGAACGGTCGAAGTGATAAGTTTGTTCGGCAAATCACACTGCATCTTGCTCGAAAGCATGCTGAGGACGACATCTTGTGTGCGACTGATGTTTTTGACGGTCATGAATAGCAATGCTGTACTTTGGCTGATTGATCGATCACGTTTCACAGCGCACATCTGCACGTGCCTCTGTAGATGTCTTATCATCCCCGGGTCTCTTTTGGTGGTTTTTTTATGCTCAACTTCTTTGGAGGTTCCCAGGGCAGTAAGAGGTATTGACATTCTTCTTCTCTCCTCTTCCAACCTGTGAGCTCAGGTTGTCTGCTCCGCTGAGCTCCAAAGCTCCAGCTGCTGCAGTGTGGGAGGGGAAATGCGGAAAAACTAAGTCCTGATTATCTGGTCAGTTAGCTCCTCTTATCTCTCCACTCGCCTCATCACTGACAGCAACCTTGGTGTGTGGATAGTCAGCCGGAAGATCTTTTAGCAGCTTCTATTGGAAATGCTTCTGCTGATATGTGCTCTGAAGGCAGCAGGTTGGTTAGGGAGGCTTCTCATTGGTTCAATAACTGTTTGTCGGTATGACACTAATTGACCCTTGCACAGTGGTATAGCTACTTGATCGGTCAGAGATGCATGGTAAATCTAGTGACCAAAAAGCTACAGCAGGTTACAAGTTGTTTTATTTCATCCAAATGTTTGAGGCTTTCCTCTGGAGGCACGTATGAAACTGATCCACTCCCCTATGGGGCTAATGTAATGTTTCACAGGGTTGTTTAGATTCTTGATTTCGCTGGTTATTGCTATTAATGACCAAAACATTACATTCAACATTTAAAGCAGTTTAAAGCTGCTTTAATCAATATTCATGTCATATTCATTCATGTCCTGCTGCAGCTGTCAAACAACAGACAAAGTTAGCGACTGGCTAGTGGATGCATCAAAGCATTCAGCAACCAAAAAGTCAAATATTTCCGCAGGAGTTGGTTGAGAACAAGACGGAGCTAAAACGAGAAAGAATATCGGACTTATATTGATCGGTCGGACACAAACACAACTGCAAATGAATACTAATGTTGCTCTTTCAATAGAAATTGGTGGTCTGATCAATTATCCGATCAAATGTGCGTGGTTTGAAGTATCTACCCTATCTCATCCAAACGTTCTTGAATATGGCTAAAAAGCATTTCAAAATACTTGTTTTGCTTGATCTACATAATGAAATTAGGTTGACTCTACATGCATATTTATAATCACTTTTCACGTGAAGACAATGAAGTAGTTTATACAAAAACTAGTCTTGCTTGATCTCCGTACTGATCTGATGCAAAAAGTTATTACGTAATTTCTTTTGGTGTAAGACCTGAGATTGGCTGAATGTCGACGGCGGCTCATATCCAACGGTGCTAACAGCGCAAACTACGACGAAAGTGCTGACAGATCTAAAAGTGTTTAGGGGGAACAGGAGGGTTGCTGCTACGCTTCCTCGACGACCATGCCGGTCGGGACGGGATCAAATAACCGCCGTATTATTCAATTACATCTTTACATAGCAAATAGTTGTTTGCTGCTATTTTAATGTTTGGAATGTTAAATACAGCTCCTTTAAGAAGATCATGTATATTTTCTTTTATCAGCGTGGTGATAACATGTCAGCGTTGTTTATCAGCTTGTTGCACTACTCCCAAGTGGGAAAAAAAATGCAGATTTCTCTGGGTTTTAATGGTTATTGTCAAAGGTAACGTATGTATTAACATGCTGGCTGACAACTGTTAAATGTAATTAGATTCACAGCATTGGATTTATTTTTAGGCAGGTGTTAACTCCTACAGTTTTACTGGCATGTCCATGGCAACAGACGGTTCCCAGTGTGTAGGAGACTGTCATTCTATCTCTTGCTTACAATTCCTCTTTCACTAGATTATCAAAATATTTTACCTGATTATTAGAAAGTGTGTGGCCAGATAGCAGGCAAACCTAACCCAATATGAGCAGTTGAAAACATTGTTATTTCCTTGCAAACGTCGCACCTTGCAACAGAATTCAATGAGTGGAGACATATTTTGTATTAGCTTGTATTGCCTTTGATATTGAGGCTTATAAACTTTGTATTTAGATCATAAATAAACATGCTTCCATTACTGATGTTTGAATATTTGAACCCAGTGTTTTCTGCTATCTGCCCTCATAAAACCTTAACAACTGTGCTGTCATCTTTGTCCACATTCTCTTAATCTTCACCCAATTCATTACCAAAAGAGAAAGGAACCTCAAACACCTCTCTGTACCCACACTCCCCCACTCTCACTGATCTGACTACAGATGTATCTGGTTTGGATTAAAGAAGAAGAAAAAAAAATAGATTTGTCGATACACTGGCTCCTGCATTTTGTGACAACAAGAGACAAAGGGAAAGAAGTGCTTTTTCCCATCCATCTCTGGTCCAAATAATCTGATCAAAAGGAGCCTGTTGGTTCGGTCATAGACGAACAAAATTTGATTCAGAGCAGCGTTTCTGAGAATTAAAACCAAGAGAAGAGCTAGTTTGTAAAACTTTGGAAGTAAGGTTATGTATGTACAATGTAGACATACATTGAAAATGTATTAAATATTTAAAAGTCACAATATATTTTTCTTCTTCATGATTTGAACTTTGCGTTTATGCACTTCCTTAAATCGTCTCTGTCTCTTGTTTTTTCTTTCTCTGTATCTTTCTCACCCTTTTCCCCTCTCTTCCCTCTCTCTCTCTGCACCACCTGGCTGCTTGTTGTTGACGGATGGGTCAATTTGGCCTAAACCTAGTATAGATCATAACATGTTAGGCTGTGCGATGTGACATGGCATCTCTTTATGAGCTCTCCAGTATCACACATACACACACACACATACACACACTTGCCAGTTTGCTCAAGAATCTGTCATGTGCACGAACTAATGAGACAAAAAAAATACTCTTTCTCTCTCCAATCTTTTTGTTTCTACTCCCTTGAATGACATTTAGGCCTACAACTAATAGGGCGGTTCTCTAAACTGTATCATGCATTTTCAGACTCAAATATTCAAACATTTTCTTTTTGCATGTAAATCTGAGTGTCCAGAGGCAAAGATTGGTGGAATTGGTTGTGTTGTCATCTCCCCGATTTGCTGGCTGAGACGTGAAATTATTCCTTGTCCCCCAGCATACAATCAGTTCTCATAGTCGAAACACGCATGGGCAAAGCAGCATGTCTTCCTATCTGTATACAGTGTGTTCTCACAGTGGAGATGCATACAGCTATAAAACGAATATTCAGATATTCTACAACCTCGGCCATTTTGTTGAAGTTGTGACTATTAAAGCTTTAGGCTAGGAAAAAAGTGGACATTGTCCAATGGAGCTAAATAAATGACAGCTTTATATGTTTTTAAATGACATGATGGGAAACGTGCTTATTCACTTTCTTGCGGGAGATAAGAAGATTGACACCACCCCAATTTCACTGTGTTAGATGTGGAGCTAGAGCCAGGCGGTGATTAGCTTAGCAAGAGGATGTAATGCAACATATTGTGGTTTAACAGTAAGTTAGATGCTATATCTAGGCAGGAAGTCACTTTGCCCAGTCTCAGTTCGCCAAGAAATAGTTGAAGCATGTATCGCCTCCACAAACCATTTTTACATATATAACATATGATTAACAGCATAATTAGTGAGCTAGAGGCGCTGTTGCCGATGTGAATGTGAAGCCAGGCTTTTCCTTTCCTGGCTTTAGATAGTTAGATTTATATACTACTATAATATATTTAGATCTACAAATGATGTCTTTCAGTGTAGGTTGGACATGTTTAAAAGCTGCCCGGGACTCTGACAGTCTTTCTAAGGCAAATGTTAATTACAGATAAGGGAATATATTACTCCACTTTTCTAGTATCTACACTGCATGATATTGTGAATGTCGTTTAGTGTCCATCTATGCTTTTTTGCAGGAAAAATGTGGGCTCTGCCCCTTTTACTACCGACACCTTTGAACTTCTCTCCTCTTCTTTGGCTGTATTTATTTAAATGCTTTCTAAAGAAAGCGAAGACAGATTTATTCACACAGGGTGCCATAGTAACCATTTGGTTATAATTTAACGTCTCTTTGTTGTGCAGCTGCTGAATAGAAAGAGAAACTCGCAGCTTGAAAGAAAATTCATTGCACCGCTGGATGAATTCTAATAATCTGTCGTCTCTTTTTTTTCTGTTCTTTATCTTGTATCTTTCAAAACCCCCCCCACGCAACCGTCTCTCCCTCGTTCACTCAGCTTTGTAAAAAGGGTCAAAGAGCAGCCTCATCAAAGGGTCATTTGTGAGTCTCAATGGGGAAGTAGGTTTTCTCCTTTCCCTAATGGGGCCTGGCTCAACAGATGCATTTTGGAAGGACCATGGAAAGGGTTTTATTCCCAAATGAAGCTTTATGAAAGGGTACAATGAAATCAAGGCACTTTGTTTCCTATTGGTGGACGGTGCCTGTAGGTGATTGAATTGAGTATGTCACCACAAAAATGTGCTAAGAGGCACTTCAGAGCAGAGACATGTTCAATCCCTTTTGGAAAGAAATGAAAGATGAACAGGAAGGGCGGCATTATAAACTCAAAATATTTGCCACAAAGTATGAAAATATTGGTTTAAAAATACTGTAAATAGGCTGATTCCACATTGTTGTACATGGATACATGATCATAGCAATTGCCACAATGAGAAAGTTTCTTTCCTTATATCATTACCACAAAGTCATTTACTCATTTACAAGAATACACACTCAGAAGCAGGCACATCCACAGACGGCAACAGCACCTCAGGCAACAATAATCAATTAGAATATCCTGGCAAAGGCTGGCTGCACCATGTAAATGATTTGATACAAATGAGCTTTTCCTAATTAAACGGTCTAATTTGCTAAAAGGGGTGTGAGGGAGGTTGGCGCTAAAGCCAGCTAAAATGTGCTGCAACGATATAACGCCCTAGGTGCAGCTGACGATGATAAATGTGAGTAAAGCTCTGTTTTTTAAATGAGCTGTTACGGGGAACATGACACGTGTATTCGTGTTTTATAGGAATGATTTATTTCCTGCAAACTCTATTGTAAGGACGTACAAGATGCTTTCATTATTGTGTACAAAACCAGCAACTGACATGTTTGTGCTTGAGGTCAGTAAGATTCACTGTGGTTTGTGCTCATGAAAAACTTCAAGATGATCAATTCCAACTGATCTACTTCTGACATCTCAATGTAAAACCCTTTCCTCAACAAATGCTTATAATTGAAACACAATACGAAATTCTGCCTTTAGGGGTCTCTCAATCAAAACAATGAAAAAAGACAGACTTTGATCACTTTGATGACATTGTGACATAGCACGGGATCATGGGAGTTGTAGTGTTCATTGTTAAACGACCACCATTGCTGATGCAAATGTATCTGACATGGCTGTGGCATCATGTTCACGGATGAGGTAATGTATTAAAGTTTTTTACGTTGCCTTAAGTCATTTCACTCTAATATAATAGCCGTATGTAATGTTGTGTGCTAAGCTAGGCTAATACCGTATGTCCCAGACCTACACACAGGACATTTTCAGATTTCCAATGTCTCAAATCCTAAACCTGCACTGTTCTCCCTAAATCTCATATTTCTGTGAAATAAAGTAAACCTATAGCAGCTTTATGAAAATAAACAAATAAATAATGACACAAAAATGGCCTAATCATACAGAGACAGAGAGACAGAGAGAGACAGACAGACATAGAGAGAGAGTGTGCGAGTGTGTGTGCGAGTGTGTGTGCGAGTGTGTGGTATATTAGTACAACTAATGAGGAGTAGTCATAGCATCCGGGGTGTGAGTTGCTGGCTGCCAGGTGATGTGATGTAAAAGGGCCTAGAGGGCACTGCTAGACATTTTAATAATAAAGAGATCTCCACTGAGAATGATGCATATGTGTGAGTGTGAGTGTGTGTGTGTGTGTGTGTAGAGCCTGGAATAAATTCTATATCAGGTGGTGTTACTGCACAGGGCTAACTTATATGCTTCTTCCTCATTCTTCCCCTCCATCTGTCCACCGTCCCTTCTTCACTCTCCTCCTCTACTGTCTCCTTCAAGACAAGAGGAGAGACAGGAATGATAGAAATAGAGGGTTAAAAAAAAATCAAGATGGAAAGACAGATAAACTGTTGTCTTTGAGGATAATGCTAATAACCGCAGGTGCCCTTTGTGTGTATGTGTGTGTGTGTGTTGTCTCCTGGTAGCTACAATGATGCAGTCTCCGCATGTGACAAAGATAATTCTTCAGAGGAATAAATAACAACGGCGACATAATTACAGGATCGCTGTTCATAATAATGATGAATAATTTTCATTCCTCCATCGCTTATTTATCAATATTTGCAATTTCTGACCCAGACTATCATTGTTGTTTTGTATGTTGTTCTCTTAAAACGGGGCAAATTAACATTCAAACCCACAAACGGTTGAACCTGCAATAACTGCAATTGCAAGAACATTGTGGCCAATGGAATGGAATGTGCATTGGAAACAAGTTGTTAAATAATACATATACTTGTACAGCGCTTTTCTATTCTTCCGACCACTCAAAGAGCTTTTCTACTTTCCACCGCAGTGCATGCGAGGTCCGGTACATCAGGACTATCTTACCATTCATACACTGAGCTATGGGAGCAATTTTGGATTAGGTGTCTTGCCCAAGGAACCCTCAGGTCTCAAAAGTCAACCCAATGCTAGTGGCTAAAACTTGCATTCTTTCAAATAGCCAGCATTTGTTTGCAAAAAGAAGTCCGACTGTAAAGAAGTCTATAAGAAAATGACTCTACTTCTCACCTGATGTATTGCCGCATGATTTTATGGTCTCAATCGCTAGTTTCAAGTCTTCTTTAATACAGCACGATGTTCATTTAGTAAATTCTGGTCCCATTTAGAGTAAAATAGACAATAAAGGGTATGCTTTAGGGCGTGGCTACTTTGGGATTAACTCCCATTTGGGTGTTTTCGTTTTACAAATTTAACCCTTTCACAGTGTGCTTTTCTGTCTATGAAAGTTTTATTGTAACTTATTTGTTTGCCTAAAGATGTTTTACTCAGCGTTCGGTTGTACTTAGCTCCACCCTCTCGTGTCACTTTTGCCGTCCCCATCTTGCCAAAAACCAAGATGGTGACGGCCAAAATACTGAACTTCAGGCTTCAAAACGACAAACCAATGGGTGAAGTGACTACGCCCACTTCTTACATACAGTCTGTGTTCTACATAATATTTTCCCTTATGTCTCTCACAAGCAGATACACCTGAGTTTCCCTTTCCACTCTCTTTGTCTCTCCATATCCTCTACATCACACTTTCTAATACTCTCCCCATCTCCCGCCGTATCAATAAATCATTCCTGGGCAGCTCCAGCAGACTAAATCAGTCACCATGTAAACATGGCCGCTAATCCATCGGCAGCCAGTCTAACTCCCACTCCCTTATATCCTCCTCTTCACTTTATCTAGCAGCATCCACAAGGGAGCTTCTGATCAGTCAAGCTGGGAGAAGAGCAATCTCTATCTGTTTTCACTGTCTGCAGTCTTCAGTAACCCGCTACTCACAGAGAGACATGAGAAACACAAGCTAGAGGACGTCACAGACAGAAGATTGATACATATCTCTAACTGTGCATGCAAACCTCGGTTATTTTACACATGAGTGATATCTATTTAACGCTGGAAGAAGAGCCTGAGTGAGAAAATCGACAACTACAGATAATAAGAGAACACCGACACCATAGAAAAGGGCGCCACAGTGAGCAAAGTTGAAGGGCCCAGCCAAACCAGTAAACAGTGGTGGAAAGTAACTACAATTACATAAAGTACAGTACTTGTGTACATTCTGAGATACTTATAGTTTACTGGAGTTTCAATTTAATGCTACACTTTTCTTATAATTCACTACTATTATTTATAGGTAGGCATTTTACTTTTCTTTTTTACATTTACCTGACACCAGTTGTTTACGGTAGTCACTTTGTAGATTAAGAGTTTGAACACCTGTGGTGATATTAATTGTAAATTGTTAATGTTATACACTGTTATAAAGTAATTTCAACCACTATATATAACACAGGTAAACTTAGCCGAACCCCAACTAGCTACAACAAATGCTTTTTACACAAAAACAAACAATACGTTTCCCTCTAAACGTAACCGACAATGCCGTTTTGAGTGTGAGGATGTCATTTTTTTTAAACAAGGCTGCATACAAAGACCTACTTTAGCATCTGATCCGCTATATTTACAACTTATTGAATGATAAACGGATATTGAGTATTGAACAACAGATATCAACTGAGTTACATACCCTATGTCTGCACACAGACAGCTTTAGAAAGATTCTTGTTTCCCAATGTTTCACTCTTCTGTCCCAAGACTGCAACATTTTCCCTGCAGGGTTTCCAGGGCTCGCATTGATTTTCCACAGGCTTTAGCTTCACCAGGCCCACTAGACGGCGTACAGAGACCAACAGGACATAAAGTCTAAAATAGATTATCCCAACGAAACTGAGCTAACAACACTGTGGATTTATCTTAGCTACACAAATTGCACCATGCCCATGGACACATACACATGCAGACTGAGCCTATAATGTCATGGTGAATCAAACCTATTAAACTACATTAGTTGCAGTGAGGAAAGGACAGAGGAAAGAGGTTTTTTTTTTCTTCCTCTGTATTAAGAGGGAGGGGTAGATGAATTAAAAGGAGATGAGTAGCATAGGTGCTAAAGCAGAAGAGAAGCAATTAAAACACAATTGCTACATTTTCAGGGGACTCATCTTCAGCAGCCGCCTTGGTTCAAAATATGTTTTGTCTAAAGAAACAGTAACAATTGCATATCTGATTGCACAGCAGGGATCTGCAGACAGATAAAGTGAAAGGACAGAAATGAGAGGAGAGATACAAGCTGCAGAAACAAAACCAGACTCTACTCACATGACAATATGCTCTTCAGAGACATGGGGAGCTTTGCAAACATGAAACAATGATATCATAATACTCTCGCTTCAATTTGGTGTTCCGTTTCTTCCAACTTGCGTTTTCTGATACAGTGTGTGATCCCATTTTTGTGTATGAATATATTGTTCAAGTGTATTCCACAGCAGTGTTGTGAAAGTAAAAATGTAACCTTCTAAGCTTTACGTATTTCTCATTCAACAATTTCTTAAAAAGAACATGCGTTTCAGAAGAGTTTCAGAAACTAGTAGAACATAGCCGGATGAGGATGATAGGGTCTCTCCAGCAAAGCAGTAACAAACCAAATATGTCTTCTAGAAATTACTTTTAAATACAACTAATTTGCAACAGCAAATATGTTTTAAAGGCCGGATAAAGTATATGACAAATCGCAAATTGTTGATACTGACTGAATCTGCAAAATGTTCAGTGATGATACAGTTCATTTGTTTTCCTACAATATACAACTAACGCATGATAAAACATATATGGTTAAGGTTGGGGTAAGATGTTGGTCTTGGTTAAATATTGAAAAAGATTTCAACTTCAAAACAGGTACTTAGAGCAAATTGCATGGCGTGTTTAATCTAACACACAATCTTCCCCAATCCTTAACTCCTTAAGTGCTTTTGTTACCCAGATCTAAACACACATGGAAATATGGATGCCATCCCTTGTCTCTGGAGTTGAATTCCTGCATTTAGTGTGCCAACTATCAACCCCAACCATTCACATATCACTGGGTTCCCTGGAAAAAAGAAACTAAAAAAGTTTCTACTGAACTTAGTCAATTAAAAGCTAAATGGCAAAACAAATTAGTAATAACACAAGACAGGGTTGAAGCATTTCACATCACAGATTAGAGGCAGTTATCTGTAGTCGACACATCATAATCTACAGAATGATACATAAGAAATACGTGATGTATATTAATATGGTAATTGAACTCAAACTTGAAAATAATTTAATGAGTGAGTCAGATGCAGTGGAAATAGAAGCCTGGTTTATAGGAAAATGTGTGCGTGTGTGCGCGCATGTGCCTAAAGCAATAAGGCGCGTTATGAAATTCAAACGAGAGGGCAGGGGAATGTGTCTCCTTTTCATTAGCGGACTGTTGGAGGTCTCATATCCTGCGGCGTGAAGCCAGTCAAGACTCTCCCTCTGTCTCTAACTCTAAATAACCAAATGCATTATTCAACGACTCCCCGCACCCTCTCTCTTTCCTTAAATATTAAACTTTGAAAATTGATTTATCTTTCAAAATTCATTCCAATCACAAAAGTCATTCCTTTGCAAACACTTGATTACTCACACAGATGAATGGGTCTAAGAGGAGGCGGGGGGAGGGGGGGGCAGTACCTGAGGGCAGATGTCGGGCATTTCTAAGGGCTGGCATTAAAACAGGAAGGCTGCAGTGGTGGCTGTAAACTGACAGGTGTTGGAAATGCATATTCACTTCAATGATTGGAGAGGGAACATGCATAATAACTTCAAATGTTTGAGAGTATAGAGGGCGGAATAGAAAATCTCCCAAATTCGATTTTTCTACTGCGGGAATATTTAATATGATGGAAAATTCACCAGGCCTGGAGCACTTAACCTGCCTGTTGCAGCAGTATTTGATGAAAAGATATATATATATATATTCAGTATCATAAGTGGATAACTTTGGGTATGATGATATCAAATTACAGTTATGGAGCCTAACCGTTCTTATGTAATCAACAAGAGTGGGTTTATGTCAAAATTTCACAAATGCCACCATTGCTAAGGCACTATTTCACTAAAGGGTAAATTAAGAGACAAAAAAGGTAATCCAATTAAAGTGTTATTTTTAATTTTAAGGGGGGGGGGGGGGATGACAAATGGTTGTAATAGTGAACTTGTTAGCAAACTGTTCAAGCAGACACAAAACAACAGTATGCTGCATGTTTCTGGGATCCATCATCTCCAACAACCTCAAGTGGACTTCCAACATAGACACCATCAGCAAAAAGGCCCAGCAGAGGATGTACTTGTGCCAGCTCAGATCAGCTCAGCCAGTCTTTTCTCTGCACATCTATCACTGTGTGGTTTGGATCAGCCACCAAGCAGCACAGGAACAGACAGTCAGAACTGCAGAGGAAATCATTTATGCCAGCCTGCCGTCCATCCAGGACTTACACACCTCCTGTGCCAGGGAAATAATAGTAAACACTGCAGACAGTCCACACCCTGTTCCAACTTCTCACCTCTGGTTGGCGCTACAGAACGCTGTACGCAAAAAATAACCAGACACAAGAACAGTTTCTTTACCGCAGGGCATCACTCAGATGAAGATGATGTGCATGCGTTCTTGGCCAAATAAAGCTGATTCTTATTCTGAGTTGTGTCTCTGGCTCCTTGATAAACATTCACCCTACTTTTAGCTCTGTTTTGGTCTCCACTAACCCCTGGGGAAACATCAGGCGCTTCAGTCGCTAAATACTCCACCGTGTTCAACAGTCTGTGTCTGTCAGCTGTTTGGTCCTGAGCAGGTAGTACACAGAGGCTTTATCGAAACCTTTTAGATGAAAACAGCTGACTGCTGCATCTAGAAATGATGCTGACAAGAGCAATGAGAGTAAATCAAAACAGTAAAGTTGCCGTAAAACCAAAACCAAAACCAAAAGTTAAAAGAAGCTGAAACTCCTGATAAAAGTCTGAATGCAAACTGCACTGTACAATAACATACCATGCTACTGCCAGTAGTATTTTGTCAGCTGCCATATCTGTATTGCATGTTGCAAATCCTATCTATCTAGTTCTTCATAAATCTAATTGGGCAAGCTTTTCTATTTCACATGAGACCAGAACAGGGGATTGAGAGGAGGCAAAGGATATTACTGTTCTCTCAATAAGAGCTATCAAGTGAACAAACTAGATCTTGTTAGCCAGGCTGAGTTCTCACACAGATGAGAATGTACAACAAAACAGTTTTCATCTGTTAGAGTTGTCAAACCATACTTTCATACAGTATGTTTGCAGAAGACTCATTTGAAGGATGGGATAGGTTAAGTTAGTAATTGCAAACCCTAGGCAAGGCAAATTATCTGAAACTTTAAAAGCTCATGTTGAAGCAGAAACTTTATGATGTGATGCGTCTTTGGGGATATGATCCAGAGACTCTCATCTGCTGTTGGCTGAATCTGATTTTTGGCCAATCTTCAAACGCATTACACTGATGTTACCTCGGAGAGCCTTAAAGAGAGACTGGAGATATGACCAATTTTCATTTGAACATTTTTCACGATATACTGCTTTGATTTCATTATCTTCACAGTGACAGTCTCTGCCTCTGTAGTAGGCCTATATTGCCACTGACAAGCATGAAAAGAAAATTCATTAACAATGGTCACTCTGCCATCGCAGCATGTATCACTCTTTCTGTATTTGGAGTAAATACTGGCCAAAATACCCATGGACTTCTTTCTTCATTTCCTCTCTCTCTGATTCCGTGCGCTGATGATGACAGTGAGATTAGCGTTACCCTTTGTCTGCCTCGTCACTGAGATAAATGCACTCATCAGCCTGGACCTTGAGGTCAGGCTCTGTAAGCTGCCATTTATTAAGCACATTGCTTCCAGAGCAGCTGGTATGAAGAACTTGGACAAACTGAAAGATTCACATCCATTCCTCTAATGAAATACCTTTTGTATGAGCTCATCCGTTTGTGTCTGCGAGGGTTAATGCTGTATCCCTCAGGAAGCTCAAGTCAATACTGTCCCCCAGGAGTGTCATTAGTACATTTGAAAAACTGTGGCGACATGAAGTTTGAGGATATGTTTTTACAGTTGAGCTCATTGCAAAGTCTTCACCAGACCTGAGGGAGTCTTGTCTCAAGACTTTGGTATGTTTGGTTAAGTGAGGTAGTTGTAGCCAAATTCAGGTCAGAGTCTTGGATATATTTCAACCCGGTACAATCAGACATCTGCAACAAATGGACTAATGTGTTGCATTAACATTGTGCATCATGACAGGATGAATCATGTAACAACCTTTCAGAAGATAATAGCAATACAATTAAGGACTTATCATTTTGAAGAACTTATATTGTGTGCGTGTGCACTTATATCTAGTTTGGAGAATGCATACAGAGATTTGCAAGTGTGTATTTAGGTTTAAAAATGAGTATTCACAGATAGCTGAATGCTGGTTAAAGTGTGTGTAATGGTATGGAAACTGGAGTAAATATGTTGCACGTTTTCAAACCAGAATGCCCTTTTATATATTTGTCATTTGCAGGTTATAGAATTTCAACATAAATGTTTTAATAGAAGCAAAATAGGGTAAAATGAAATGGATGTGACTGTAGAATCTGAACTTAATATGACACTGATATGTTAACCTTTGCCCTCTCATCTCATTTTCCATTTTCTTCCACCGTGACTGGAAACACTCCATCAGAGTCTTAATTAAAAGCAAAACCACTCAGATAAAGATCCTTGATATATTGTACCAAAGAAAATCAATGAGTCATCATTGCATTTTGCTACAGTGGGTGACTCATAAGGGCGTTGATGAGCACATCTGTGTCTGGCCAACACAAAGACCACAGCTATGTAAAGGGCTGTTGAAACACCCATTAACCTTTCTATCACTCAGTCACACTCAAAGAGAAAACTTCCCTAACTTTGACTCCCTGTGGATATTTCAAAAACTGGTGCTTACGTAATACACACACACAGACACACACACACACACACACACACACACACACACACACACACACACACACACACACACACACACACACACACACACACACACACACACACACGCAGTATCTCTCTGTAGCTCCCTGTCTCTCTCTTTCTCTGGAGCACCAGTGTATTTTTTCTTTGATATAAGCTCCTAAATGATGAATCGTACAGCATTCCTACGTCTCCCAGTGCCAATCCAACTGACAAAACATCAAGTGCCTCGTCCTGCTCCATTCTGTCACTGCATATCTTTTGATTAGTACACACAGCTAGACACCTGAGTGCATAAAGGATTTCTGCCTTTTCCATAAATTACACATCAGGGGTTGAGAGACCGGTTTTATGTGTCACCCAATCATAGCACGCCAGGATTTCAGCTCAGGAAGGAGTCATGTTTGAAATAGCATTGCTGTGCTTTTCATTAGGAAAAAAGGTGTCAAAGACAGGCATGCATTCTGTGGAGACGAGGAGATGGTTATCACAAAACTCATTATTGCATTTTTAATCTTAAATCACTCGACACTCAGTGAGAATGGACATGTTTTCTTCATAAAATGTTTTCATTATGTAACTCTTTCAGGAGTTGGTTCAACATAAACGTCTGAGAGGTTTGATTTTTCACTTTTTCATAATGTTACCATGAAAACATGGAAAAAGTATAAAGATGTTTGACAACTGATGACACCTTTAAGTACAAGCTGACATCTTGAACTGCTTTGCCCTTGGGGGAAATCGTGTTCCGAAACAGACGCATAGGATTAAATGATTATAGTGAACTATGCTGCCGACACAGTATCTGAAATCGGCATTTGTGTGATACGTGTGGCCATGATATACAATATTGGATTTAAGGTGACACAAGATCTAGTTAGAGGGGAAACTTGCGAGATAAGATTGTATGGAATGTGGGATTTACTCCTTTAATTTCTCCCTGAGGGTCAAGCTGATGAAATGCTTTCTCCTCCTCCGATATTTTCTGGTGATATAGGAACCTCAATGGGTTTCGCTTAGACAACATAATGCAAACATCTCACGCAAAGGGTTTTACAGTAACTAGGACTTTGAAGGGGTATAATCACAAATATAAACTATAGCTGTCAGCTGTAAGGGATGTCTGACATTAAACTAGATTATATATTAGTTTTTAAGGCAACCGGCAAACAACAAACAAAAGTCCAAAGCCGAAGTATGTGTCAACACAATGCAGAAGCATTGTAGCTTTGCTGTGCAAGTTGTGGTCTGGCAAGGATCAAAAGGCATTTGTTTGGGGCATCATTTCAAGCAGACTGTGCGGTACTGACAGTGCTCTTCTTCCCCTGAAACAATGAGTTCAATTTATTTTAATCCTTTGCACGAATTTCTCGAGCAGCAAAAAAAAAACATGGCCTGTGCTCTAGCAATGTAGCAATCCAAAACTGTCGATCCAAACTGTCTCCTGAATAAATCTGAAGCAACACAAGTCATGCAGTTTTGAAATCGTACTTCATTTTAAATTTGCATCCCTACTTTAGATAGTTGTCAGGAGGGCCAGAGGTTTACAGAGGTGGTTAGTCATGTCATCATCTATACCACTCCCGATAGTTTGCTGATTGGACCAGCTTTCAGCTGTCAGGCTCAATCTGTTCTCAGGATGTTTTTCAGCCTGGAATGTTGTCGGGAAACCAAACGCATAAGATTAATTCAGGCTGATTTTGCAAAGGCTTGTGCATTGGTCAAAGAACTACAGAATATTTTAATATATCATCTCAAAAATCATGACAAGATATAGCAAACTGCTAAATGGAGTTGGCAAAGAGAAACTGCAGTCATTAGAACCCAACCAACAGCAACATTTTAAAATATATAAGGTATGCACCTTTGTCACCATGTTTGTAATATTGATCTGATATGGTTAAAGCTGCTGTAATGTATATTTGTATACCAACAATGGAACAAATTATTATGTGCATGAGAGTGTATGTGTATTGACAAACCCACAGATTTTAATCATCAAACTCTACAGTTAAAATGAGCTCCACAGAGCATTTTATGCATCTTTAAGCAATTTCTTTTAATTGTACAGCTCGCAACTTTAATGTTTTTATTCACCGTGCTCCCTTTTTCATCTTTATAGATGCAGAAGCCAACCGTTTTTCAGAGAAAAGCTCTAAAAACCCACTGTACAGTTTTCCCAGCGCCAAATGTTGAATGTCAGTGTTTTTGCATTTGGGCAGAGCAAGTGACATACTACAACGAGCATCACGCAGAGCAGGTGACTCAGTATATCAACGAACCGTAAGTATGACAAGCAAGAACGTCCACTAAGGGTTGGTGGATTGGTCAAACAAACACAGGACTTTCACCATACCTGAGTTAGGTTTATAGTGTGAAAAACACCTGAAGTTTGTACTGATGTTCTCTGTGTCTCTGGGGCACAGCTGCAAAATCTACACCCACCACAAAAATAATGCAACGTTAGGTTTAGGCAACAAAACCTGGCACATGTAGGCACAGCCGGCACGGCTCCGCACCAGAAGAAATCAGCTTTCTCAGTTAATTTGGCATGCACTGGGGAATTTATTTCCTTAGTGGACTACATTTACCATCAGCTAGGATTGGACATCCAAAGTGGTGAAGTTTTAGTTGCTGCATATGCGTATAAGCAACAGTTTATGTTAGCCATATTCACTTAAAAGGAGATATTATGTGTTTATGTGATTGTTTTTGATGCATTCAATTTTATTATTATTATTACTTGGCATGTGTATCTTAATTATCCCAATGTCCTGCATATTGTGCCTGTAAATAAATAGCTAAATGTAGTTTGCACACACACACACACACACACACACACACACACACACACACACACACACACACACAAAGCAGTGAAACCTTCAAGAGCCAGTGCAGGTTTGCTCATATATATATCTTATCAATTATACAATCCACATCACATGCTGTTGAACTGAACAGCTGGTATCCTCCACCATTAACACAGACATAAATAACAGCATAAACATAAATTAATATTAATGCACATTTGTATTAGCATTAGCTTTGTTGCTAAGGTCTCTGTGGGCAGCCCGATTAGCTTCAGCCACACACTGATGTCTCATCATTGCAGGTTCAGCAGGCGCAGGTGAATAGGGGGTTTTCCTCTGAGAAAATGGTCTTTTCTGTCTGTGTAGTGACAACAGCTTGCTAGTCTTGAGGGAACAGCTCGTGTGAAACTGCTTTTAACGCTTTGTAGATGTGTTTTTTGTGTATGTTGCCACAGACTACGGATGAAAAGCAAGCTATCATCCTCACTTGTTGGAAAGTACTTAAAAAGCTGACATGATCTAAAGCTTGACATTTTGTATTTTGTCTTACCTTCTATTCATTCTGCAGAATGAATAGAAGGTAAGACTTTCAGTTATTTTCGTTCCACATATTAAAAAGTTTCAACACTTGCATTATAATCCTTCTGAGTTTTCATGAGAAAAGAAGATACGGTGCAATCAGGCAGAAGAGATAGATTTATTGCTTGTTAACAAATTGTGCTGCATTGTTTTGTTTCTTTGATTATACCAGCTAAACTATTCCTCATAACATCACCCAAACTGTTATTCGCTGCACTCAATCATTTGTGGTAAGTTTCTTAAATGCCATGTGATTAATTCAAGTCATTATGAATGTGCTTTATGTACATGATTTGATTGAAACATGCATTACATTTGCATAATTACAGCGTAATAATGTAGAGTAGGGCTTATTGTTGCGATCCAATCTAAACCACTCAGACTTGGAGCTTTGTGTATTCAAGGGGGCTAATATGAAATCACACAAATGTATTGTGTACAGTGTTCTCAATTATGCACAATTACAGACTGGCCTTTCAGAGACACAAAAGCCTATTTTTAGGCAACATTGTTCAGCAGAAATGTTTGGTAGTTTTATAGAGCTAACCGAGAGAATAATGGTGAGGATACATTGAATGACGAGGGGGACAAGATAAACAAGGGGGGGGGGGGATTGAAAAAGTCTTGCTACAGGAAAAGTTATAAGTCATACGTTTATTGGAGACTGTGTTTTAGTGTATATTTGAAGTGTTTTAAGGAAAATGCATGTCTCTGCAGGCAAGCAGGGTAAGAGTATGCCTTTAAAGGGCCATACTGGCAGTTTAACAAGTCTTAGCATCACAAATAATGTATACTTTATATCACAGGTAAGCATTGTGCAAACCATATTTCTGAGTTGTCTCTAGTATTCCATGCATCTGATTGTTTCTATTCATTTCCATGCAGTGTGAAAATCAATTAGCAGACTCTTGAAACTTGCTCGAGTTCTGTAATCCAGTTACATTAAGTCTGCACATTGTTTTGACAAAGTTGCATTAATGCTTTAAGATAATACAGTGAATTGCAGGGCTTTTCAAATCAATCTCAACTGCTTCACGGATGGGCAATATGGGTAGAATTCTCAATCATGGCATAATGTCATTTTAGAATGTTTTTTGGGTTAATCAAGAAAATACCTTGGAATCAAAAGTCTGTTGACACATCAATGCGGAAATCCAATGTTACCTTAAATAAGCCATTCGCATTGATTTGTAACGTGGCCTATAATGGCCAAATACACCCAGAGATGTTAGATGTATAGCTGCCGCTGTAAAAGACACTATGGTAAAATCTCTGATGGTAGACCCATTTATATTGTCTCCTAATACATATCATCCACTTCCAACGCAATGATAATCTAACACTGACAAACATTAATGCTGACTTAGTGTGTACTGTGATGGACTATCTCAAGAAAGTTTAGTCTGCTAATTGATGTGTGGTAATGAATGGAAACCAATGGCTGCTTTGAACAGGACGAATACATCCAGAAAATACAGTAGGCTATGTACTGAACACAGTCAGTGATGTTAAGACATCATTGTATACATGATTTGAAGTTAAAGAGCTAAAACATGGACTGGAATTATCCTTTACCAGAATAAATGATATTCTACCTACTAAATACCTGCTTTAAACAATGGGGAACCTCAAAGAGTGAAAGCTTAAAAATACTCAATTCTTTATAGGAATTGTGACGCTTCAGGTGAGCAATGGCACCTTTACCAGCCGCTAATCTGTTCTCAAATCCTCTGATCGACGGCCGACAGATGCAGCAGGCACTGATAACATGTTTTTTGAAGTCCTTATCTAGCTTCCACACCATCAAAGTAGTGTCTGGTTCTATGTGAGCTGCAGCCCAGGAACGGCAGAGTCCCGGAGTTACTCAGGGAGCAACAACCAGCATTCCAAAACATTCCCCATCCTGAACACTACCCTGTGTTGTGGTCTTGCATGGGGAGATAAAAAAGGTAGAATGTCCATAGTATCATAAACTCTCAGGCATTATCGGATCTACTAGTGTAACATGTTTTTTTCCCCCCGTGTGCTAACCTGTGACAAAACCTAAGAAGCAACAGGAGACAACACTTGACAGGTGGAGAGGGAGGGAGTTGATTATGGTAAATACCCTTACACATTTCTAAATAGAGGCTCTGACAATTGTTTGAATGGTGCTTATTTCTGAACTGCCTGAACTTTTTTCCTTTTTCTTAGCACCACGCAAAGCAACAAAGATTAGGGCAATGGTTGTACAAACACACAATGTCGCCCGCAGAGTGGAAATGTAAAGGTTTATCTACAGGTAACTCATCAAAAACAACCTTTTAATCATCCGGATCAGCAACAGAGGAGGATATCAACCTAGCTTATCTTTCATTTGAGACAGGATATCAGATGAAGCTGAGCCTTTTCTCATCATACACAATGTCTCCAGGTCTCTTCACCAAAGTTGAGGCCAGAGATAACTCAAACTCTCCAGAGACACGTGAAGATTGATATTTGGGGAATTTTGTTTTGAAGCGAATCCAGTTACACGCACATGTTCAGCCAAGGCTCTTTTTAATTCATACCAGATCTGTTTGCATTGTAATCTGCGACTGATATCGCTCCTCTTTGTAAACTGTTTTATTCTGTCAGTCTATTTTACTCTTTTATTTATCATTGTCTGCTCTCCCTTGTAATGCTCCCTCTCTCATTTGTCTCTTCTTTTCTTTTTTGAAGGAGTAAATGGCATCTTTGGCCTATATAGACGGATTGCTCCAAAATGTTGAAAGTGAGCACAAACAGCCTATTCTTCTCTTCCTCTCTTTCCCTCTAATGCTGTTGAATAATGGAGAGACTGCATGCAGTAGTCATGCTGTCACTCAGCCAGTGAGAGGCAAGAAGCCTGCAGTGAATACATACATGTGTGCATGTGTGTGTGTGTGTGTGTGTGTGTGTTTGTCCACCTATCTGTCTGCATGCTGAAGATTAGCCTTGA
The DNA here is from genome assembly GCF_910591455.1 of Pholis gunnellus. Classification (NCBI taxonomy): domain Eukaryota; kingdom Metazoa; phylum Chordata; class Actinopteri; order Perciformes; family Pholidae; genus Pholis; species Pholis gunnellus. The sequence goes on along the minus strand of NC_136529.1, from coordinate 19,432,230 downwards.
GGGCACAGCCTTCCCCCCCTTTCCGCCACACACACACACACACACACACATGCATATACAGTACATACACTCACATATATGCACACATCATGCAATCAGCTGTAACAACACTGCCTCTTTGTATCTTCTGTATCTGAGTGTGGCGTTTTCATCCTTCTATTTCTAAAATGTTAGAGTTAGCAACAGAGACCATTCTATGATGCAATGAAACTCACTGCCTGATAAACAAACCTCATTTAATAGTAATGTAAGTATTGCATATGGTAGCACCACATAATATACGAGTGTCTCCCTATAACAGGGGTCACTAATAGGCGGACCACGGTCCGGGTCCGTACGCAGGCGCCGTTGTATCCAGATCTGGACGTAAAACCGATAGATAATAGAGAATTATAAAATGTTGAGAAAGCGCTGTTATTTTAACTGGCGCAGTATTTCCAGCCTTTACGGGACTCGTTCAGCGGTCCAGAAAACACACCGACCAATTACATGCATTGCAAATTACATCACGTGATGCTACTCAGCCAATCAAATATGTGTATTCCAATAAGCTTCCCGACTCAAGTGAGATGTACACACACGGGGGAGACGGGGAGAGAGACCGAGTAGTCAGAGAAGTGATTTCACATGGCGTTCTCCAAAAAGAGAAGTGTGGTCAGAGCCTTTCACCAAGAATGGACAGACTTATAAATGTTAATTCTTCTCACGGGCATTTTAAAACCAGTATGTCTCATATGTTCAGAGACTGTGGCGATTATTGAAAGCGGCAATGTGAAGCGCCACTACGAGACAAAGCACAACTCTTTTGAGCAAACGTACCAACTCAAATCTAAAATGAGGGCACATGAAATAAATGATCTAAGAGCGCAATATGATTAGAATCCTAACACATTAATTCACTGCCCAACAACAACTTTATTTTCCCGACAATTTCTGTTGTCACCATTTATTAGATACTTTGTTATCCGATTCTGGAGCTACTACACAACAGTACAGTTCTTTTTCAATAACCACAGATAAAGTCTTTGCACACAAATTTCTGTTGTTAGAAAATCATGGTTTTCTTGGATGACATCACTTCACACCTGAATGAACTGAATTTAAAGCTGCAAGGCAATTCAGTTCAATTCACATTTTTCAAAAGCTTTCATTATTGCAGTCATTATTTTACTTAAAATGAGAGAAGAACATTTATTTATTATTAGATTATGTATAATTCATCCAGTGGATTTTGAAAACTGACAATAAATATTATATATCTTTCTTTTTTTTATATGTAACAGTCAGTTGTTGACTACATACAGACTTTAATACGACTGCTAGGGTACTTCAATATATATGGGACTACTTCATAACGCAAGTTAGATATTGTGATGTTGCGGACCTTTGCATGATGCAATTCTCCCTAAACGAACCTCGTTGAATATGAATTGAATAGTCCTGCCCTAAAACAAGAACACAAACATCACAAATCAGGGTCAGAAAAGAAAGAGAGCCACAAGCAGCTAACATAAGGATGACATCCATGGTGCTGCAGGACAGATGTGCAATTATTTTGCATCCGATACTCTGCCGTCCTTGTGGTCCCCTGCTGCAAAGAAAAACAACGGCTAGCTGGACTTGAGACTTCCAATCTTGAAATTGATAGACTGGTTGAAATGCACGCTGCAATAACAAGTGCAGGGCCTCTCCACACGGCCCTCCTATTTAGTTGGCCAGATTGCCTGGTTGTTGAAAGTCTCTAGACATCACTTTTAACTCGGAGAGAGCAGCCAGGCGAAAGCAACATCTGGGGTTCCCTACCAGCTGAGCCAATAAAAAAGGTTGTGCATATAGAATAGAGAAAATGTCCAAAAAAAGGGAAGAATACAAAATGGTATTGATCCGATGGGGGTTCATGTAAATGGGTGGAGGGGGGAGTAATCTCTTTCTGTCTCCCCCTTGCTCTCTTCTTCCTTTTCTCCATCCCTCTCTTTTCCCAGTCCAGTGCCCGTCACAGCTGGGAAGGGGCTTTTGCTTGCCTTTGGCCCAATTAGCCAAGGCTTAAAGTGCAAAGCATGTTGAGCAGAGAAGGTCCAAGCTTGGTTTAGTCTAGTTCAGCATGGCTTGGCTTGGCTGGAGTTCCTGCTTTGAGCTGCTATGCAATTATAATTAAGGTTTTCCTCTGACACATACACACAAAGAGGAATTATTCTCCCCTTAACAAATTCTGCATCTTACATTTTAGCATAGACTTTCTCTCCCCCTCTTTTCCACACACACACACACACACAAACTCGCCCCCACAGCACATGGTTCAGGCTCAGCGATCTGGCATAGCTTCACAAAGACACAAAAACTCCCAAAAGGAAAGGAGGAACAATACCATTTCATCCCTCTCTTTAATAGCCCTATCCTTTCTGCTCCCGTAACCCTCCCTGACTCGCTCTCTATTTTGTATCTGTCTCTTACTGTCTCTCTGTTTCTCTTTCCTTTGCTGCTCTCTAATCTCATCCACTTTGTTCTGTGAATTCATTAAACCCTATTCTATATCGCCAGTGTCAAGGATCAATGGTTGCCATCGGAACAGCTCCCAGCATGCACTGCCACGCGTGGCCATTGTTAATGAGGCCCGGTTCCATCTGTCAAAGAAAAAGAAAACTAAATTTTTAGTAGCAAAGTCCCACGGAAATGTTGATCTAAGGGTCCTTTATCTGTCTACAAATATGTTCAAATTCATTAAATACCAAAAACATGCACTTACTATGAGCTAATATCTGCTTTGGGTCGCTTTGAGGTGAACCTGTGTAACTCATGGTGTTTCAAACTTTTATTTGCACCTTTATTCCATCATAAATCTGGGAGCAAATTTCTCCAGGCGTATCTAATATGTTTTTTTTATGATAGGAAGACCAAACCAGAGTCTTGGCTGGATTCTGAAAAAAAGGGCTAAAGGGGGTGCATCAGGATTTAAGCAAGCATGCAAAATATGACCTCAAACTAACTAAATGGAAGCAGTAATTTAAGATGTGACATTGTACTTCTAAACACGAAAAAAATCCATCTTATTGGCTAACTGCATGGGGCTGCAGCCCAGTCTAATTTACATAAAGGAAGCAGCAAATATAAATAGGGGAGGAGAGATGAGAATATGAGACCTGTCTTAAGCATGATTGCCACATCCAGGTCATCATGGCTGACCCAGTAGAGATGGAAAGATTATGGGCCTCCATGTGCAATCTATTGTCACCACTGCACAGTAAGGTGTTGGCTAATTTTTTTACACACAGACATAGGTAAACACACACAGAAAGACACATGCAGAGACACACACACACACACACACACACACACACACACACACACACACACAACCAACAGATAATTGGGCAAGAAACCTTCATCTAAATCAAAGATTCTGTGCCAGCTGAATCCCAGCCTAGTCCACCAATGAGCCTCCGGATTGTGAAAAATGTATGAAAGAAAACAGGACAAAAAAAAAAGCCACAATGACAAATCACCAATGTTCGGTCCAAGGAGAGAGAAAGATTTGTTGGAGACGCGACGTGATGCATAATGAAAATAAATGCCTGTGCCTAGGCTTTCCGGGCACACTGTTGGTCTCCATTTAAAATCAATCCTGTCAATGCATCATAAGTTATTTTGACAGCGAGCAAGAGGCACTTCAGGAAACACCAGTTTAATGATGTCTTTAACCTGCCTGTAATTGACCTCCGAATTGAAAGGGAGAAACAGTATTAAAAGCCTGGGGCAGCCGATTATAGTTCTCTGCTAGTTGCGCTTGCTATACATCATTTCTGATCAGACCTGGGTCAGCATAAACCACAACGTTTTTCTTTCTGTGTACAGTAGAGAATGGCTCCGCTGCTGGATGGAGCAGTGGGCTCTGTGCTAGATTGGATTTATGTACTGCTACCTTGAGTTTTCAAACCATACTGTACATCAGAAAGCCACCGTGTGTGCCAGGTTGGGTAGTTTCTACCTCAGATATAAAGCATAAGAAATAAAATATAAGGATAAGAAGCTAGAATATTTTGTGAATTTTGAGATAGCTGGATCTTTAGAGATGTATTAGTATTCTTGCAGCATGCCATCCAAACTACATCTTCTGCATGAAGAAGTAGGGTATACTGTAGAGGCTTTCAAAGGAAAACCTACTGTACTTGCACAGACAGAGTGCAGTACACATGCAAAGTAAAACACTCTTAGAATCACCATCAGATGGCAGAACACTGTCACTTAAACACAGACCAGCTGGCTGCATTAGGAAACCAAATTACTTCTGATTCATGCCTGAGCTCATGGAGTGAGGCATTACCCTGCTAATCAATTAGCAATTTGTCAACTTGTTCAAATTCTTTCCATAAATCTAATCATATTCATTCACATTTGTGTTGTGAGTAACCGCCAGAGCTCCACATACAGTGCTGTATATCACACTGCCAATTAAATCAACATCGTGCAGCCCTGCACAGCCAGCCCCATACAGACATCAGCTGCTCATGTACACCGACCATAGCCAGCAGCAGCTTGCAGCAGCATCAGTGCTAGCTAACGTCCACAGATTACAGAACCTGCTTCAGTTAATTAATACTGGAGCGATACATCCAGCCATTCTGTGCCACCAACCTCCATCTCTGTCGTCTCCAGCTGCCTTCAACCCCACAATCCTGCTTGTGACTGCCGGCCCACTAGATGGAGGTAGAATCAGGCACAGGTGGGTGTGAGCATGTCATTGAGTTTTTAATATGCTGCAGGAGGAGATCAATCTTGGGCAGCCAGAAAATGAATGGAGACTCCTGTGTATAGGGACGTTGGCACTCAGGCTGGGCGGCGTGTGACAGAGCAAAGGGTGTGTGTGTGTGTTTGATTGTAATTACAGTCGTGCTTTGAGCCCTCCTCAAGAGTCAGAGGGTGGAGGTAGGAGGGGTGTGGGGTCTGATTGAGGATGGGGTGGAATGAGGGATGATGGGGGAGGTGGCATGTATGCATGTGTCCATATGCTGCTGGGATGGTGGGAATCTCCAAAAGGAGTTTTCACCTTGGCCAAGTCTCCCCAATGCCTCAGGATGTTGTCCAAGGTTGAGCGGAGTGACGAAGACCGACACACAGACACAGAGGAATAGTAGGAGAGGCATCACGGCTGCCTGACTCCGTTTGCCAGAGAGCAAATCAGAAATTAAGCAGTTATGAGCACTGACAAAAATATGACATCCTAATCAACCACCCAATGAGACTGCTGAGTGGTGATGGTGTTAATTTCTCCTCTACATCCTCTTCCTCCCACATATGAAAATGGAGTCAATATTTTGACACTGCACCACTCAATTGTGCTAACGCTATTGATAATAGCAACACCAAACTAATGACATAGTAGGGATGTAAGCATCTTGACATTCAAAAACACACTTGACATTTCTTCCAATGTGGCGGGTGACAAGCTGCTTTCAATGCCATTCCAGAGACATTCGAGATAGATAAAGAGGAAAAAGGGTGTTTGATCAGACAAACAAGTTAATCATCAAACACTCTCCCAAAACTGTTTCAGAATAGAAATTAAATCTGGGCTATTATGGTGCAGCTCCTGACTTTCTACTGTTTGGGTCTGTCAGTCTGTTGGTTGTTTTTCTGAGTTCGGTACAAAACTATGTCGACACAAGCAGTGCTTATAACTTTAAAGGGGACAGTGTGTAACATGTAGGGGGATTAATTGGCAGCAATGGAATATAATATTCATAACTATGTTTTAATTAATGTATAATCACCTGAAACTAAGAATCACAGTGTTTTGATTAGCTTAGAAAAAGTCATTTATATCTACGTAGTGAGCGAGTTGTCTACCACGGACTCCGCCATCTTGCATAACCATGTTTCTACATCAGCCCAGAACAGACACTGGGATGTAGCGAGAGCCATTTGCATTTTAGATCATCTGAAGGTGGGGATGCATTCTGAAAACCCGATATCAAATTGGCCCCAGTGCTAAAGTTTTAAAGCTCATGGTATTGATAAGCCTCAACGTTACCGGAGTTTTTCTAGTACTTTTTAATGTTTTGATGAATTTATTATCACGCTGCAACGCGCATCTGCTCTGTTCTCTCTGTTGGGCTGAGCTCTTCTAACCACACACACACACACACACACACTCACACAAAAAAAAAACACAGACACACGATGCGCGAGCAGATAGGTCGATGTGGTGAAGTAAACAAGTTGAAGTGAAGGATACTCGAGTTGACGGCAACTATGCGTGTTACTGTACGTGCAATAAAATATTTGCTAGTAAAAAGCCAAAACTTTATCAATACATCTGTGCAACAAGAACATACATGTAAACGAAAGTGAAACCTAATTCAATCGGCCACCGCCACTATGTTTACACAAGCACAGCATGCACAATCGGTCAAAAGCTCTTTTTTTTGTAAACTTCTCTGCTGGCTGAGACGAAGCAGCCAGGAGGACAGAAGACAGGAGGTCAGGAGGTCAGGAGGAAGAACTGATACTGACGGATGTCTGTGTTCTTCATTCTTTATAAAGTGTTATTTATTTTATTTACATTTTACATTTGCACTTCTCCAACACGCTTGGAAAGGGAGGGGTGAGTGGAGGGGTATTTAGTTTGTTGCAACCTGCCACTCACCACTAAATGCCACCGGCCCTTTAAAGTCCCTTCCACCTACACAGGTGTTTTCACTCATCGTGGCTGATTAGACCTCTGCACAGGTAGAGGTTGGGTGGAGCTGGTCACCAAAATCCAACCCTAACTCAGAAAGCACACACCTCCTCATGCCCCATGCCATGCTCTATTTTGCAATGTTAATGAAAGTGAAAAATAATTTGTGTATCAGCCCCCTGATAATGATCTGCTCCAAAATGTAAAGGGTTCTTCCCTGGCTCTTGCTACACCCTTCCACTATCACGAAAATCAGTTTTTCTATAATCCGTCTGACAAACAAACAGTAAGATCCAACATGGTGCCGTGTATGGCAGCCTCAGTCCTGCACTCTCTAATATGTTCACTGTTTTTATTAATTCAATTCCGTTTCCTGCATTACCCAACAAGTAAGATGTCAAACCTTTTCACCGCGTTTTATCGAACCTGAACGTTTTAGTTGGAGGAGCAGTAGCTCTCTATGGGATAAACCATGAGACGCAGAGAATGGAAACGACCCGAAGCGCTTGTAAAAATGCAACAGTGGGGATTAGAACTGGGCTTCCCTCAATAGGGGGATTTGTGAATAGTTTTTGTTTTATATTTACATTACATTGTTTTTATTATATTTATTTACATTAATAACAGAACAGATGACCAATGATAATGATATTTCCAGGCAATGTCGTAGGATTTATGCACAAGCAAACACTCTCTCACGCAAGTTTGATATGTGTACAGATGGAGTGAAGATGTCCCTGTTAAGAGCATATTGTACACCACTCTACACTGCACACTTGTGGTCAAACTACAAAAAAACAAGCTGACAGAGACTTCAAGTGCCTATAATGATCACAACATTACTAACTAGACCGAGATTTTGTATACAGACTAAAACCTTCTGCACTAAAGCAACAATAAACTCTGGTTTTCAGCTAAACTCAGGCAGTATGGATGGCCTAGGTGGAGTTTCACTGCAGGGTTGATAAACCTACATCCACATCTTTTCACTGCTCTGACATCAAACAACCACCTATAGCCCCTGCCTTCCCCCCGCACCTCCCTACTCACCCCCCACCCGCACTCAGGATCTGTGAAGCGGATGTGTGTTGGCTCTTTCACAGACAGAAGATGAGGAAAGCACCAGGCCCAGACGGCGACTTTCCTGTCTGAAAGTCTGTGCTGACCAGCTGGCCCCCATCTTCACACAGATCTTCAACAGATCACTGGAGCTGTGTGAAGTTCCCTCCTGCTTCAAACACTCCAATCATCCTGCTCCCCAAGAAAACACTCACTCACAGCAGTAAATGACTACAGGCTGTATCACATCACAAAAACCGCCTTCTTTCATCCAAAAAACATTGCCCGTCCACGCCTCTCCTTCTCCTTCTCAGCCGCTGAAACACTCATCCACGCCTTCATCACCTCTCGACTGGACTAATGCAACACATCCACCAAAACTATCAACAAACAACAATACATCCAAAACTCAGCTGTCTGCTCTCCCACACCCACACCAGAGATCACATCACCCCATTCCTTCAAACTCCCCATCCAGCAAAGAATAGAGTTCAAGATTCGTCTCATCACATACAAAGCTCTTCCCAACCTAGTCCCTTCATACCTCTGGGACCTCCTGCACCGACACACTCCCACCTGCAACCTCAGATCCACCAACGCCAATCTCATTACTCCTGGACTCGGTCCAAGCATCGAACTTGGGGGGAAAAAGTGTTGTGCCTCCCCAACAGGTGCAACAAAGGTAACAGGGGAGTGAGGGAGCTGTCAAGCAAGCAAGCTGTCCTAAGAAGAGGACTTATCAGGCAAATTAAGTGAAAACACCTGTGTGGGTGGACCAAGTGTGTGTAGGGCCTTTAATAACTGAGCAACCAGCTGTCCTCAATAGTTGTGACATCATGAGCAATATAAAGTTCATCACAAGTTCATCACAACAGTGCTGACCACTAAGGATCTTTAATGTGAAAACTAAATCTGTCAGTAACATTGATAATTCTGGGTTCATCCCAAGAAGCGATCGCTTTGACATTACACATAGTCATTTGATATTTTATATATAAATATGGGTAAAGATAGGCTTTACGGTCTATTTAATCGCTGTGAACTGACCATTAAACATCTTTGTGACTCTGAATTTATCTGGCCCATCACCTGAAACCAGTGTGGCTTGGGGTGACCTCACCTGGAAAAAAAATAATTTTAACCTCTCTGCCAGCATGAGGTTACAGTTTGAGTGGGTCCCACAGTCAAACACAAAGGTTAACTAATTTGTCCTTCCACGGATAATAATGGTATTTTATAATTACACATCACATCATGTATGAATAGCTACTGTTGTCAAAAGTAGTACAAAGATAACAGATGAAAATGTTGCTTGGGAAATCTACATCAATAGATGGAGCTCTTCTGTAAAATCCTGACTATAACAGAAAAAGAAAATACAGACGCTGTTCTGCCAACAGTTGTCTAATCTGTTATTAATGCCTAATGCCCAATGAAAGGCATTCTAGCCAATACCAACACGGCTGGCTCGATACTGTACAAACACAGTCGTCCTGTCTGCAATGCTGAGAGCAACAGAAGGGACAACACAGGACAGGTGGTGGCTACATGTGATTCATTGTTCCTGTAAGAAAGCACAAGTCCCACTGGTCGCCAATCTCTCCTCCCTCTCTTTCTCTCTCTCTATCTCACTCTCTCTTCTTCCCCTCTCATCTGTCTCTCCTCCTTCTCCTTCTCCTTCTCAGATTAGGTGTGAAGAATAATTAGCGCGTACTGAAGAGCCCCGGGTGGACTGGATACTCTTGGGAGCCTGGTCACTTTCTCCACCACCAAATGTCCCTGGCAACACAGCTGACAGTGGGCAATGTTATATTGGTAATGAATGTGCTGCAGTCACGTGTGTGCGTGTGTGTGTGTGTGTGTGTGTGTGTGTGTGTGTGTGTGTGTGTGTGTGTGTGTGTGTGTTTGTCTCTGTCACTGATGTGTTTGTGTCTGCGGTCCCCGTATGGAACAGGTTTTAGCCCAGCTCAGATCTGTTTGTTCCTTACCACCATTTAGAAAAATATAAAGCTCCACTGGAAAAGCATTAGATGGCTGACAAACACATATACATGGTTTAACACAAAGGTGCTCACAGATTCTATCGCCGTGTCCTCAAAGGGAAACACGCTCAATAAGAGGAGTCAATTAGTGCTATGAAAAAAGACAGACATTTCATAATAGTGGCAATTAGTTTGCTCATCTCCATTTAGCTTCTTTCAACTTTCTGCTGTTCAATATAATTACATATGACGTGTCTGTCATAACAATTTGATGACAAACTTGCCAGAAATAAATGGCGGGAAGAACTAACAATGTCCCCATTTTGTGGGAAACGTTCCTAGCAGTTTCACACTGACTAACTTTTGATGAAGTGGGCTGCTTCTATAAAACAAAGTAAAACTAACTAACATGATAATGTGGCACTTTATGATCTCCAGCATTTAAATAGATCCAGTGATGTTGGAGGAACACAATGACATGGTGTTTCCAATGCTTTGAGGCTTCCTTTAAGGAATTCAGCTCGTACAAATGTGCATGTCTGCCAGCCAAGTTCCTCAAAGTGAGGGCTTAGTCTTATGCTGGAATCAGATGTCATTTATCTCTTTAAAATGGTCATTATGTAAGATTGGGTGATATTACTGCGGTGAGATGGCCGAGAGAAATGTCAAACTACATGTTGAACCCCTACCAATCCTAGCTTGCAGTCTTTTACACCTTCCATCATTTACAAAGCTGATATAGACAGAGAGACATTTCTGGAATCACAATAGTCAAAATCCACGCTAGCAGCTCTGCGAGACTGCACTTTGGCACTATGGTGCTTTCAGCTACTGTAATCTCAGTTTGCCAACATGCCCACTGAGATATTTTACTCAGAACACAATCTGTCAACCTCTCTGTTAGCTCTGTCATCTTTCTCTAACTACATCATATTAACTGTCAATGTTTTCAAACCAAGTGTTTTGGATCCAGTCATTATCAAAATGATATTATGAAGTATGATTTCAGCTTTACAATCTATTAAGCCAAAAACAGTCTAATCTTGACTTTAGTCATAAGCTCAGTTTAGCTTCATGCAAGCTTGTTAGGTTGTCCTTCAGACAAACATCCAATAAACATCAGGCTAATAAATATAAGGGCAACACCGTGTAATTTCATATTAAGCTGAGGAGGAAGCACTTGGCCCGGTCTCCAGATGGCATCATGAAGCCTAGGAGATGGAGCTTTGCAATTCCATCCATACAGATGAGTGAAAAGCTGTGAGTCTGTATAACATGCGTGAGGGTGGCGGGTGGGGTGAGGGGATGTTCCTGACACCCTGGCACGTCTTATAATCGGCTTCCCTCAGTGACAACATGGAGCCCATAGGAGAGTTCTATCTTCTATCTGTTTCTGCTTCTCTCACACGCACACACACACAGACACGCACTCACACAAGCGTACAGATACAAATACATGCGCACACTGAGCCACACAAACATAAACACGTGTGTATGCAAAATGTGAACACATGAAGCAGCATCTCCACACGACGAACATTCATTCAGTCATTTTTACAGCAGGCAGGTGGTTTCACGTGCACACTCAGCAATGTGAGAATCATCATATACACATGTTTGAGAACTGAAGCATTGAAAAACAAAACATATATTTCCAGTCTCACACTGTGAGGCTGCACACAGGCACCAGCAAGCAGCACTCAACATGGAGGAGGGGTTATGAAGGGGACACACACACACACATAGCCACCTTCACCTCACATACTGTCATACACAAAGTAATCTGTTCATCGCAAGGAGGTGTCGACTGGTGCAGCAGACAGTGGGGCCTTCCATTCATACGGCCATGGGGAGTGGCTGAGCAGAGACCTGGAGCCATGCAGGGAAAAGCTATTGAACAGAACAGCAAGGAGGGAAAGCTCTCAGATGCCACCGCAGCCCTTGACCTTTCACACCAGCTTACATCAGAGGCTCCCTAACCTGCAATTGCAGGATTAGTTCCACAATGTCAGAATGTTATAACTGAACATGAACACATATAGAAGTTGTTGTTGAGGTTAACATTAATAGATGGATGTGATGTAATGCCATTTACAGTATGTCACAGTGAAAGAAAAGTTGCACTGCCATGATTTGTGAATCCGTATCCACATTTACATACAGGCAACCAGGTTAGTGTGAGTAATCAGGTATAATAATAATAATAATAATACGTGTGTGTGCTTTTTATGCAGATTGATACCACTCTTTTGTCTGTATAGTAAATATGAAGTATTTGCCAGCAGCTAACTAGCCTAGCTTAGCATAAATACTAAAAACAGGAGGAAATAGGTAGCCTGGCCCTGAAGTTCCTTTAGCCATAAACTTGCCATAGCTTGGCAGTTGCCTGGCAATCAGCAAATATTTCAGGAAGTTAATTCTCCCGAAAGAGTCTGACATGACGTCACTGTGCTTTAATCCCTTTCGTCTCCCGTGTGGAGAATAGTGAGGATGGAACAGAGACAGGTGCGTATTTCCCAAAATGTCACATCATTTCTTTCTGGCAAGAAATCCTGACATATTTTGCAATTATTCAGGAGAAGAGGATATGCTACTGCCATGAAACAGCCACACTGTGCCTGTCTGATGCCGATACATGTAGATCATGCACTGAGTGAATGTTAAAACCTTGTTAGGAATCCAGTCAAACGTATTAATGGCCAAGAAATTAGGTTTACCAAGACATTCCAGGGAACTGAAAATACACTTTTTAATGTGTGAAACGTGAATAAATGTTGGTGTCATATGTTGGGTCTGTTCCACAATTTCTAAATACCTAATATCCTAAAATTACCTCTACATCTAAGACAGTAACAATAACTCCACATGCAAACTGCCTGCCCTTTGTAGCCAAACCAATGGCTTCACAAATAGCCTCAACAGACAGATTCAAAGTATTTGTTTTTCATTAGAGAAGCTCTCTTGAAAGCAAAATATAAAAAGCTTCAATAGTTATTGCGAGTGTATGTGTTGTGCATGTGTGTGTGTGTGTGCTAAGCTCATCCATCCTGAATGAGTTTGCTCTGTCAGGTCTGTATTCTTAATGAACCGTAGGGGGACCACATCGCAGGCACTCGCTCGCAATCCAGTCACTGCTGTGCAAACATTCTCTAGCTGCTGCTGCCAATGACTCAAGGTAGAACCATCCACACACAGACTCACACCTGCTCTGCATTATGTGTGTATGTGTTTGTGTATCTGCGTTATGATTGGCCCACAGAGCGGTCGGTAGATACGCAGGTACACTCAAGCACTCAAGTGGTAATTGCCTGCCTGGAAGTGACACTGGTATCCCTCAATCCTTGCGGTGATCAATCTTGAAGAAATAGGTAAACAAAGCTGTGTCTCTGCCCTTTAAAACAGTATATCTGCCCTTGTTAAGAAGCAAAGCTCAAATTGACAAATGAGGAAAAAAGAAAATGCAGCCGACATGGGAATAGATTCCTATTGACCAAAAGAAGGACGTTCTTTTGTTTTTGCTTTGCTGTGGTGTAGCCATCCACAACTAACTAATGTATCATACATCAAGCCTATCATGTCTGACTGGAGATTGCTTGTTACAGATATGATGAAGAGTTGCAGCGTTGCCACATTAATTAGGCCCCTATCACTGGCAAACACTGAGGATTTAATCGGTGAGGTGCTTTTTTGCGCGCGCCTGCCTGCATGTCTGTGTGTGTCTGCGTTTGCACTCATGAGCTATGAATATATATTTGTGTGTGCACGGCTGTTGAGATCCAAGAGTGTGTGTATGCGTGCGCAAGCACTGCATGGAGGGGGAGACACATCGCGAGTAAAGCCATGACTTTGGTTAACAGTAAACACACCACTGAGAGCTCATTAGAGTAGCTCTCTCCTCTCCTCGCTGCACTGCTCCGGTGACGGGGCTTTAGCCCCAGCCATATCTGGCATCCAGCAACAAGCTAATTAGCGAGTAGAACTCATTACAGTCAGGCTAGTGAGCGCAGTTCCTCTCCAACACATCATCTGTATCCTGTCAGAAACACAGCATGGACGTTACAGTTCCAACTAACTCAGATTGGAAGAGGCTAAGTAAAGTGCTGTGCTAAATAGACAGTGTTATCCCCCATTTATTTCAGGCTCATCAAAATGACGTCTATGGGTCGTAATGGTTCGTGTTGCGTCAGTTATTAAAGTTGTCTGACATCCTTAGAGGGTCAGGAGGCTTTTACATTGGGTTATTATCAACTTAATCACTTGAAAAATTCCTTGAATTAAGGCGTGCAATATTATTGCATCAACTGGGAATACCTATGGGGTAAAAAGCCACTTAGATATTGTTACTACGACTTGATTGAGGATAGAAAGAAGTAACACCTTCATTTAGAGTGTGTTTTAACCCCTGGAGAGCTTCTTGTTCAAACGGGTAAAAGAACTGATGTTTGCATTTAGAGCCAAGTTGTATAGCGTGATGTTCTTACTGGGCAGTAAAACGTCAAGGTGTGAGACTTGGGATCATTTTTGGTGTTCTTTCAACAGTCAGTATTGGTTTCCTTTAACCGTGAAATCAACCTTAATCAAGTAGGTTTGCCTTCATTTCATTTGACTAACTTGGAAGTAGATCAGAAAACCTGCCTTGAGGATGCTACATCCTTACAGAGTTTGATTCCCATGTGCATGGGAACTGCATGTTCCACAAACGTGACTTATTAGATGATCCATAATTCTAGTGAGCACATTTCTTTCTAAACAACCACTTTAAGGTTATCCTGCCATCCAGATGTTGGATTTTCATTCAGTCTTTCAACAGCTAAGCACCAGCTCATATACTTGTGTTGCATCACCTTGTTGTTCCCTGTGTATTATGAAGTACAGTCGACAAGAAATACTTCAGCACAACGTTAATCTGTGACTGAGGGCTGATCAACCTCCTCTGCCCAAGTTTGAACATATGTATTAGTTATTTAGCTATACGCGTAGTGGAATATGCCAAAAGTATATCGATGATTTGTTTTACAGTTAGGTATAAGATCCGGTAAACAAATATACTGCGAAATTGCAGGGGTAAGAAAATGGCAATGGAATTCCTATGTGGTGTGGAATAAGTTGAATCAGAGATTGAAAATTGTTTCATGTGAGAGTACTGAGGAAGTTGGGGAGACAGACTCTCTCTCTCTCTCTCTTTCATACTGACTGCTCTGACTGGAAAGCACATGTGGCACCAGCGCTGCCACATTATTTTACTAGTCTCCGACGCTCATGTCGTTCTGATCACATTTTTCTTTTTTTAACGCTCCAACTAAGCAGCACTTTTAATCTGCTGTAATTTTATCCCTCATTAGGAACGTAGCACACACCAGGTGAGTAACATTAACCAAGCTCTTTCCTGACGCAAAGGTCTAATAAACAGTAAACAAGAGAGTTGAAGATGCTATCAAAATGTAAACGTATTTAGCTTGTTAATAGCTTAACAAAGGGAGATACTCATTGGAAATAAGCAAACCATGTTTAAACAGCCTTTAAATAATTGCTCCACAAGGTTAAAGATCACACTATCTATATACATTATCATCATGCAGTCAGCGTTTGAAGCTGGAGTGCAGCGTCACACACAAGGCTCGCTCCATATGTTAAACTAAAGGAGCCATGCATCCTTGATCAAAAAGGCTATTCATCACACAGGCTATATCCAACATAATGATGCACATAGATAGGGAGATAATAAGGTAAATGAGAGGGAGAGTTAAAAGAACACCGTAGCCAGCACGGTTCATGCACTGTTGCACTGCTGATGAATGATACAGGTCCCTCTCCTCCTTCTGCAGCTATTCCCTCTTTTTCTTCCTTCTTTCCTTTTCCCCCCACTGCAGTCCACCTTGCCTTTTTTTCTGATGGCAAGGGAAAATAAGAAGACGTAGTACTCGAACAGGAAAGTATCTGCATTTGACAGTATGTCAATTTTTTCAAATGCACATTTTTTAAAAAGCAGACGTAATTGGGCCAATGCAGACAACAAATGCAGATAAATACACAGAGACCTTAAGACAGATGTAGACAAACACACATGAGCCTTTCCCAACTCACCTGTTGGAGCTGGCAGATGGTCCTGCCCTGGAGAACTGGTAATAACAGAACAATAGCCAATTAAGGAGTGACGGAGAAGCTGAGGGGGCCAAGACAGTTCACGGATAGATTCAGTCAATTAGTCAAACTCTCCATTAGGAGTCTGTCCAGAGACACCATCTTGATTGCCTTTCATTATCCACACCAATCCACAGTTTTTGATTGGTATTATGTGATTATAGCGTGTATAACAGTCCTAATATCGTATTGAGGGTTATTTCAAAAACCAACAATGACATCGATTCCCTTCATGATCCGTTTCATAATCAAATTGGGTGAGTTAACCTGGGCAAACTGAGGAAATAATTGCAGATGCAGAAGATAGAAGAGAGGAAATTGTGCGACATCCATGGGAACCTGTAACCTTGTGACTTCACCCAATTAGGCATTGTCTGCACCACATCCTGACACCTTTGCACAAGCGCACACACACACACACACACACACACACGTGTATATACACACATTGAGAAGTCTTCCAAAAGCGGAGCAAAGCTTGGAGAAAGAATGGCTTTTCTCCCTCTCACGAACACAAACGTGTAACACAAACATGTTCATGCATTAAACATGCACATGCATAAACACGCCCACACACACAGCATGCTGACTCTGCCAACTATCTCCTCTGTGCACGGCACACGGCACGTTCATACACACCGTCACACTTTGTGTTGAGATCAAAGATACGCCGTCTTCAGTTGTGCCCTTCCCATCTTCATGACCTTAAGCTGTCAGTGTTATCTGCTCCAGACATAAACGCAAACACACACAGAGCATCCCCATGAACTCACTTTGCTTCAAACACACACATGCACACTAACGAATCTCATGGAGGCAATTACAGAGCTGAGCCCTTCATGTTGGCTGACTATCAAATGTTTTTCCTCCCCTCTCACAATACTGCGTTCGTGTGTCCTTTTTCTCCCAGAAGAGCTAGCTACATTAGAGAATGCTACCTTCACAGCTCATATGGCTGACTAACAATTTGCTTGTCGTAACTGCTATTAGTTGGAGATTTGAAGGTGCTTTTAACACTTTATATATCAAGTGTCCATAACTGTGAAACCTTGATTATATTCCTGTGCAGCTGTATCCGTCTCTATTGTTCCTCCTTCCATTGTGTGCCGACTTGTATAGTGTTATTGCCTCTTCAGTTCTATACGTTCCCTTCCTGACACCTTTACATTGGCACAAATAAGAGGTAAATCAACTTGCCGCTTCTTGTCACATAACCTGGTAACAGCAACCATAGCAACCCATCACAGCCAACAACTTTGCATACAAATGATTGTGACAGAAGTGTGTATGCATGAGAAGAGCTGGTGCCAGTTTGCTGGTGGGTGGCAACACAAATGTAGTTATGTGTGTGTTTGTGTGTGTGTGTTTTCAGCTGAACACGTGCGTACACATGCATGTGGAGGGGAGAGAAAATGAAAAAGGGAACGGGTGAGAATGAGAAAAAAGTGAGAGCACAGAGACCAATTAAATTTTTACTCCCTTTTTTGATTTCAGTGTGAATACACTATGAGCAGAGGCCAGCACTTGATCTGAGCATCAGATGGTACTTATGTTCCAGGCTTTTATGTATGAAAATGCATAAGAGATGGGAAGCCTCTTTTCTGGCTCCTGAAGTTTAAAATAGTTTGATTGTTAATGTGCTTTAATAATTAATATCATCAGTACATCCAGTCATGCAATCTGGATAACGACTAGAAACATGGAGGTGGGAAGCTACCTTTTGACCTCCTCTCATTTAAGTTTAAATTACATTTTCATTACATATATTAGTAGATGCCTCTGATTATATCGTAAAACCAGGTAGAATATGAATATGAACAGAAATATTGGAAAAAAAATTAAATAACTCAACCATCTGCTCCAATTCAAAATGTGTCAAGCGCTTTTCATTGTCTGAAAAATGATGCTGTTTGGCAGCTAATGGAGTTCTAAATAAGTGACCCAGCATTGTCACAGGGCAAACTAACAACAAATAATAAAAACACATCTGTGATCGTCAGCTTGCATGTCTCAGGGACGAGTTTATGTGTGAATGCTAGCACATGTGCGTATAAGTGTATGTGTGTGCCACTATAATCAAGCTTGCGCGTGCATGTGATTTGCATCTGCCTGTGTGTTTCTGATTGTGTGTAAGAAAGTGGGGAGGCGGCAGCACTTGTTAAGCAGTGGGGGGAGATTGTGTGGATCGTCTCTGCCTCTGGCAGCGTGCCCAACATCGGGAGGCCTGTGTTGTAGCTGCGCTGTGATACCAGGGTGGCACAGCCCATGATGGATTACAGTCATTGCACAGGTACCCATGCACAACTAATGTGTATATAAGCAGGTGTTAACAGCTACAGTGGTGTGTGTGTGTTTACATGGGGTGTGTGTGTGTGTGTGTGTATTTGTGGAAAGTGTTTGTGAACATGTGGAAGAATGTATTTTGTAGTTTGTGTGGTAAATAAGTATAAATTAATGGATATGAACAGATAATCAACTATGAACCGATACTGTATGAATGGTATCCAAATGTTCTTTTTTTTCTCGGCATGGACAACTGTTGCAAGCAAAAAAACCCCCAAAAAAACAGTATAATACATCCTTTCTCATCCCACACTCCTCAATACAACAATCTCATAATGTTCGTAAAATATGTATATATATATTATTTCTCGACTATGAGGGGATACTGACTTTACACACAAATGCCAGTTTACTCTAGAACTACTGCTCAGCCAGTGATATACTGGGGGCATGGAGCTTTGAAGACAAAAGCATTTAACAGGCAGGGCAGGACCAATTAGAGATTGGGTTGCATTGAAGGATCTAGCATTTTTAAGCTTGGCTCATACTGGGGACTAAAAGTCAGGATGTCTGCTTCACTGAAGCAAGTTCCACAACTTTATCAATGTTACTTAAAATGCTGGGTTGGATTTAAATTAGAAATATACTTGTTTTCCAACTGTATTGCCAGAGTTTAGCGAGCTGTCCTGACAACTTCCTCCCTGCCTTCCCAATGAATCACTTGCCTATATATTCAGAAAGTGTTTGCAAGTAAATGATGAATCTAAAAAATATGCAAACCGATGAAGTAAGCAATGTTCTTATTGATAATGACAACCACAATTCAACACAAGATCAAATTCACTAGTTAAAATCATTTTAACATTAAGTAAAACTATTTAACGTTTGCCTTTTATTCCCAGAAAAACACAGAAGTGTTGAGGAGAATACAATGAGAGATATATATATAATAAAGTATAAAGTATATAGTAACAATATAACCAGTCATTCCTTCTTGCCTCTGGTTTATGTCCTTCCTACTTGCTTGCATCTGGCTACAGATAGACTACTTGGACGTTTGGGGAAACATTCTTATTTAGATGAGGAGATCGATGCTACTATGATGTCTGTATGCTTAATATGGAGCTGGAGAAACATATTTGGGATCATGTAAGAGCAATAGTCTGCAATAACGTGTGTGCATTTGTGTATATGTGAGTAGTATACCCACACAAACTCCTCTTATCAACTGCAGCATACTGTGATCCAAACACGCCAACTGACAGTGACAGCCCTAAAACAGTGGAAATACAACCTTTTCAAGCCTCGTCTTGGAGCATTTTCTGTCAGACTGCTAGCTTTTTGAGTGTGTTTGGTTTTCCCCTTGGCTCTCCTTTCTCTTGATATCACATGCATTGCACTCCGAGTAGCCAAACCAGCAATGGCTGTCTATGAAAAATGGATTTCTCCCAGTCCGCATTGCCATGGCGATGCACAGCTTACCCGTGCGGCAGAGTTCTGCCCTTTTAAGGATTTGCATCAAAGTTGCTGCAGTGATGGGGAGGTGAGAAGGAATGTGGGTAGGGAGTGATTCCCCCCCTCACTCAGCGTCCACAAAAAAAGTTTCATTTCATATTTTAAAATGATACGATATACTGTAGTTTAGGAGCAATGTAGCTGTGTGTGACTGTGTGTGTTTGACATCGAGAGATAGCTCCTTTCACCACGTAATCACCAACGAACACTCTTTATATTTTATTAGCACAATTCAATTTCCTGTCCGAAAGAGGGAGCGCTCTGCCACAAGCCTTGAATTCGGCTTTGACTCTAGGTCAAAAATAGTTTGCAAAACTGGGGCAACATCATCCTAAATTATGCAGATGCTGGGGCAGGTTTTAAGCCAAAGCCAGTCAATAACATGTCATCTGATTTCATCTTCGTTCTACCGCTCAAAAAAGATTTCAGGCGTTCTAAATTTTGCCACAAGCTTCAAATACTGTTGAGGTCTGATGTTTTCAGTGAAAAACAAAGACCCACGATTCTTTGTGGATATCTGCCGCTCTATCAAGACAAGGCTGCGACTTTCTTTTTCATGAGCAACACAAGACACATTGTAAATCACTGTGAAGTGTGTCGCTGGTGGGTTAAGAAGGATTTGCCAAGGCCTTATCTTACCTTTGAACACAACTGTGATTAAGACAGAGATTTCTGATGACTTGGATAAACAACCGGAGGTATCGTGGAAATCGGAGACGTGTAAACAAGCGTTTGAACAAAAAGTGCAAAAACATCACAAGGTCTGGAAGTCTGTGGAGAGTTGAGAAATCAACTGGGACTCAAAAATCTCATCTGTGTTTTTGATAAGGAAGTTGTCTCTTTATTATGCTGAGACAGGAGAAAGGGAAAAAATGAATCAAAAGTATAGTTTGATCAATATTTCAAATGCTTCCATTTCTTAGCAGAGACAATATGAAAGAGCTACTGAGACTCTGTAACTATTTTAGGGTCATGTTTTAATGAGGCGATGGCAAGACAGTGTTGATAAGACACATTAATTGTCAGCGCTCATCTTTGAAGTACAACATCTGAATATAGCTGTGCACTCCATAAACTGCAATTTAGTCCACTGTCTTTGGATAGAATTTCGCTGCTAATTGTCCTGTCATGTCA
Organism: Pholis gunnellus; assembly: GCF_910591455.1. NCBI lineage: Eukaryota > Metazoa > Chordata > Actinopteri > Perciformes > Pholidae > Pholis > Pholis gunnellus. Next base: position 19,411,443 of record NC_136529.1, on the reverse strand, counting down.
TTTGGATTATTCATTGCCTTTTTTGTGCATGTGCTGATGATGGTATGCCTTTTCATTTACTTCTAAGGCTGCATTCTTCCATACACTTTACATTCAAGAGGGAGTCCAGAGTTCTTCATGGACTGCATGAACTCAATATTTACAGACACAATATGGATTACATCTTACTGGCTCATGAAAGTCTGCAACAATCCCTCCTTCCCTTCCCTTCCTCTCTTGGATGCAGGTGTAGATGGAAATGAGCATGTGGATCCAGGCCTGCAGTCTGTCACCTGCTCAGCCAGCCTAGTCCTCCTGCAGCAACTCTGGCTGCCTTGACTGTGTCCCAGCACTGGCTCGGTCTGTCCCCTTCCACACCCCATTTCCTGTCTTTCGTCTCGCTTTTGTGTTTGTCTTTTAATGCAATGCGTCTCCCACCTTCTCTCTATCGCTCCACCACTGTCCTTGTGCATTGTTTCTCTCCACTGTCCCACATCACTCGTCCCTACATCTTCCCTCCTCCCCCCCATCCTTCTCTCTTTCTCTCTTGCATCTGTTTGGTGTATTCCCAGGGGCCGTGAGGGGCCAGAAGGGTCCATGAATAAGTCATTAATACTGGCCCCCCAGACTCTGTGATCATCGCCAACCTGTTTTTGAACATGGTTCCCCGCCACCTCTCTTGCTCCCTCTGCACCCCTCTTTCCGCATCCATAAGCAATGAAAATATAAATAAATAAAGCATCAGGGACTGTCTGTGTGTGCGTGTGTGTGTGTGTGTGTGTGTGTGTATGTGTGTGTGTGTGTGTGTTTAAGATGTTCATTGGCCTGCTAATCTGACATGGAGATGATATTGTATTACGAGGACAACCAGGCAAATCAGTTTTGAGTTTATATGTAGGCCTACTATACTGACATTCCCTTTGGTCAAAAACATTTTGTTAATTTTTAGCAAATTTTCTTCACATTCCGATAGCAATCAATAGATAAAATGTTCTGACAGAAAAAAATTAAAATCTGGTATGTGTGAGTGTAGCAGGACTGTCATAAGCCTGTCCCATAATTGAATTTGGCCCAAATTAATTTATTTTCCTACATTCTTTCTATTTCTACGAGTGATTAAGTAAATCGTTTTGCACCATTAAAGGTTCAGAAATGTTTTGGTGACTAGAGACATTAGTAATGTGTAAATTGGTCGCATCTATTTAAATCAATATGTAAACGGGAAGTCACTGTAGCATCACAAGCTAGCATAACCTCATGGGACCAAAAATATATATCAATTAACTACAAATCTTTTGTGAATAGATTCACGGTTTTGTATTAGTACAGATTTATTTTTGTATGCATAGACTGAAATATCTGTTTCATGAGTTAGAGTTAGAATTCATGCAGTTAAGCATAAGGGATTTATCCAACTATGCTAACTGAGTCAAGACTATTTGGTAATTTAGCAATTTAGCAATTTAGCTATTTGAGGTATGTTGTTTGTTTGTATTATGCAATTTAAAATCTTCCCATTACAAGAACGTTTTGAACGTACATGATGTGATGCCAGAGCGCTCACCTGAAACAACCTACGAAGAGTGTTTCTCACAGGCAGCAGAAGTTAATGCGGCCTGATAACTTGAATTTAAAAAAAACTGGTCGATGGACAGTTTGTTAGGTCAGCCAAAACTAAAAGCTTGTAGTATGAAGAGAATTCTAGATGTATTTGATCGACAAAAACAGTTAATTAGTCTTCGGCTAAAGAGACCCAGCCTTTGCATTTTAATGGGACGCAATGCAAACAGAGGCAGAGAGAAAAAAACAAAACATTGCCTAAATTCGACCTTAAACTTTTGTTGCCCATGCAGGTGGGTTTGATGATTTGACTGAAAGCAATGTAGCAAGATTTCATTTCATTCATTCATTAAGATTTCATTAGGGAGGCAGGGTGGACAACAGGCATAAATTAAGAGGTTTTTTTTTAAAACGTAGAGGTAATTTTGGTGACTTGCGAACAATTTATCAGCCAGTGTAAATATGCTCTTGTGTGGTTGTACTGGATTGATGCCCCATGCAGCTACACTACCTCTGCAGATAAATCCATCCCTGCAGGAATTCAAACTGTCCCAGCATTATTGTCCAGTCTTCATTATAGGCAAACGATGAAGGCAAAACGTTCAACCTCCTGCCATCTGCACAGACTACTGTCTGCTACAGAATGCTTACAAACAGCATGTGTTTTCCAACCAAAATGAAAACATTGTGCACTATAACTTTTACTATTGTATTTTCTATTTTTCTACTTTTATTACTTTTTGGAATAAATAAAATATCATGATTACTTCTGGGTTCCTTGACAAGTGCAAAACTAAAATCAAAGTGATCTGCAAGAATCATAACAAATCCCAGGAGAATCCTGGATGGGCTGATGAATGAAGAAGGTGGAATAAAGGTCAACGCATATATGACAATTATGCACTGTAAATACGATTTATAGGTTAAATTCAATCAAATTTTCACAGCAATCACAGGGCCTGTTGGGTCAAGCCATGAATTATGGATTTCTCCCCCATTTGTTAGCTATTTTATGCTGCTAAATGATCATTTGCATTACATATTTAAGGGATAGGAAGGTGAGAAGGATGGCATGTGTAGTTAAAATTCCCACAGGGCACTTTCTGTAGATTTGTCCTGCCACATCCATTCCTTTTTATAGATTTTTACAATAATGCATTTTATTTCTGAAATAATCAGTATAAATAAATATTTTATATTTTCCTTAGGCCTTAAATCTCATCTGGAGCAATAATACTAAGTCACATTAATATGCACATCACTGTAAAGATAGCAATGGCACACAATTGGAACATTTTTGGAAGTTCACCTGTTTTGAGTCAATTTATTTGTATGAATCTAAAGGGGAACATTTTATCTTTCCTCTGGTTGCAGCGCAGGGTCAGCCATGACCTTTGACACCCATAGAGCAGGGCGAGGTCAAGTATCAGACTGAGGGACACCTCAGCATTTTTGTGGGAACAGGATAATGAACCCCGCTCCATCAGGTAATGGACAACCTCACAGACTACCAAAGTCTCTCCTGCTGCTCCTGGTTGATAAGGCTGCTCATCAAAAGATTTACAGGGTGCATCTTCCCCAACAGAGCCTGTCCTGTTTTTATAGCTGTTGCCTTTGTGTATGTTCATCCATGCATGAAATTGTGTATATTATCAAAGCATCCTTTGACTTGCATGTTAACAACTTTATCAAAGCATTCTCATAATCAAAGTAAGACTATGATTACATTATTGTATGCATATAACATGGATTTATCATTTTAATCAACATCAGGTGGCTCAACTATTAGCTTTCTCACCACACAGCAAGGAGATCCCAGGTGTAATTACCAGCACAGTCAGTTCTGTGTGCTAAACTTCCTCCTGAAATTATAAGACTACATCCCAGCTCTGCGAGCAAGATTGAAGAACAGGAGCTCTACATGCTGTATGTTTAATGAAGGCAAGAACAGACATGTTTCTGAGAAGTCGTCCACTGTGGATAGTTTCTATCTGTTTTCAGTTGTATAAAATGCTGCAGTGCTCATTGTGCACGGGAGGCCCAAATCAAATGTTTTCCGATATGTCTATGTGAACACATGTCTGAGTGACGAACGGCCAGGGCAATAAATGACCTCATCCTGAATTTCATTGGTGACATCAGCTGTGTATCACCTTTATCCACTTCAATGGGACAACAGCATGCAGTTCTCTGAGCAATTAAAAACCCAAAGAATAAGTAAGAAAATACATTTTGCTTTTCATTCCAGTCTCCATTATGTGTCACTAAGGCTCTTAACCTTCCTGATTTCACTTCTCCTTTTCATCTCGGTCCTTATACGACCTCTCCTCTGTTTCGTCTTTTAACTCACGTCTATCTGATAAAAAATTCAACTCTTGCATTATATAACGTTGACAAGCAATGGAAAGCTGCGGAACAGCGCACACTCTACTGTGGAGGGTGAATAATGACATCGCTTACTCACTTTCAACAACCTCCTTTCTCTTTTGCTCTCTCACTCTCTCTCTCTCTCTCACACACACACACACACACACACACGGAGTTTGTGGCCTATTGCAGATGATGTCTTTGACATTTTAAAGTAGAACTTTCAATTCTCCAATCATGTCTACTGCGTACAACAATTCACAGCAAACTGCATTTACAAATGGCATTCACTTCATAACCAGAATAAAGTAGTATCCACATTCTGCTTTACATTTCTGGCAGTAGCCTCTACCCTCAGTGACCCCAAACAGCCGAATGACGTTAGTAATTACAAAAACATAGTCTTGTACACCGTCAAGTATTTTACTAGTTGCTGAGATAGTTTTCCCACAGGTACTGGAATCTCAAATATACATCATTTATCTAAGTAAGAGCAACAACATGTTCATCATCTCAGTGCAGCAATCTGTTCGGAGAATTACAGAAACAACATGTGACTTTTGTACATTTAAAAAACTCAACAAGCCTTATTGCAATTCTGTAGTCCCAAGTGGCAGCGAGAGATAACGGGTTGAATTTCTCAAAACTTGGAATAGCTTCAATACTCAGGAATGATGTAATATGGTGGTGTTAAACTCACAGAACTAAAATCCTTCTTTTTTTAGTGTCTGATAAGGCTGACTATGCAATCCCATGGCAGCATTTTAGCTGTTAGTGAGGTCAGACCTCTGTAGATTCTAATGTTAGAAAAGTATTATGGTGTTGAAGTTTCCATTAATCACTTGGAACCTGGATCTGGGAACATTTCTCACCAGGGCAGGGTTTGTGGATCCCCAGTAAACTCTTAACTATTTTTGTGAGACAGTGTGTGAGTGAGATGGAGGCTCAGGTTTTCAGCATCACAGCAAGTGTGAATATACAGTTTCACTATAAAAGCTATGATGCTCACTTCATATTTCATATTTTTCTCTATTAAACTAGCGTACAAATTATGAAACATGCATGTATAAAATAAATACAGATATACAAGCTGTGGTAGGTCTATTTACATACATGCATATGGGTACAGCATGTTTAGAATAAACACTACTACTGACAGATGTAGTACCTTTTCTTCTCAAGTCAATAAAGGGTTGTTGCTGGTCTGTGCACAAAAAGAGACCGTTTCAATACTGCATGGAAACTGGAAAATCCGACAGGCAGCACAAAACCCATAGTAAATTCTGCACAAATGCACTTGGGGATGTACAGAACATGCAGCCTCACGCTCACTACTGGACTATTTATAGTGAAGAAATATGCACCATTCATTTGCTATGGCTAGCTATGCTGATGTGTGATCGTGAGTAGGCCCGACTTGGGTGTGTGACGCAACTGCTGTATGTCATGGCAGGTGTATTGCTGTGGACTCAAGGAAGCGAAGTGCTTGAACGCATGAAGTTGTCTGTTCGAGCGGTTCTATAGAAAGCTGCGAGCAGCAACACCACAGGCCAAGCATTCAGCCCATTCTGAACGGGCATGTTTTGAAGCGCTGGTCTATTAAATTACCACATTTGTCTCAATTTGAAAGAAAGGCGGGGCTGCAGCCCCCTCAGCACCCCCTTTTCCTGCACGAAATGCTTTAATACAGTACATCAGCTACAGCCCCAATAAATGAGTTAGCTTAATAAACAGGCTGCATTTTGTGTGGAGTGTCTTGCCCGGTGCAGTTTTAATGCACTTCGAGACAAGTTGCAGATTGAAGGGTTCCTTCAGGACACACTTATGGCAGATGAGTCCTAATGCATGGGGAGTGGTTGAGCAGCTGTGTGCCATACAGGACACAGGAGGAGGATAGCGGGAGGATAAAGGGAGGGGAAGCAGGTGGGGCGGACGGGGTGGAGGAGGAGACGTCTGCCAGGAGGGCTGGCTTGGCTCGACATCGGAGGGAACAGAAGGAAGAAAGAAAGTCTCTCAGGCATTTCTCATTTCTCTCTACCAATTTATCAGTCTTTGCCTTTTCCTCTCTCCCCATTTCAAACCGCATCTGGACTCACTCTTTTTTCCCCTTTTCAACTACACTGTTGGATTCCTCTATGCTTTTCTTTCTCCTTCCTGTCCAGATATGTCCTCTAGTCCTTCATCCTTTTCTTTCATTCCTTTCATAATTCTGTATCTCTCCTCGCCACCTTCTTTCCACTTGTGCCTCTTTGTGTGTGCTTTAACCATCTTCTCTTTGCTCCATCTTTCCACAAGGAACGAGCTTGGCATGAGATCCGTGCCAGTGCAGTCTAGATTGTGCCACCCTACCGAGAGAGTGGGTGTCAAACACAGACATCGGCACAGCTTGCCAGGGAGATGGCACCACATTGAAGCCAATGGCTGCAGAGAAACATGAATATATGTCTGCTGCCACCCACTCATCCAGGACCTGATCCCTCTGGTTCACTTAAATCTGAAAGGATAACTCTATTTTAAATAATACTTTCTGATGCTCTGTCCTTATTTCTGTCACAATGATACAGCAGGAGACGGTCGGACTGGTCAACTTACCTGTTAAGTGATGACAGCACATTGTCACTACTGCCCAAAATAAAGCTGATTACACAACTTCTGTGTCACACTATAACCTCTCATTGCACCAAAGCTTGCTAGCTTCAAGTAGCATATAATGATAAACTGACATGCGGATCAACAGGAGAAGCTGGATCCATCAACTGCATATATTGTATTATGCAGCAGGAGTACTTTGGAACGTTTCTATGGATGTTTGGGAATATTCTGACAGGAGCCTAAACAACTAAATCTGTTAGCTTAATTAGCTTATAGCAGATACACCAGTAGTAGCATATACACTGATGACTGATAAGCTGCATGAAATAGTATAGAAATGCCAAAGATGTGTCAGAATAATGTATTGTGGCTGATGTTGTCAGTCAAAAAATCCAATATCATCAGGCTATAGTTTAGTAGTATAGTTTTTGTTGTTGTGACTCTGCTGCCTTCCTTTGCAAAGGAGCAAGCTGCAAACTTTTCAGAGCTACAAGGCAGTATTTGATATTTCAGTGGAATATTCCTTCAAGTCATCTCCACAAGCTGTGCTCAGCTTCTACCTGTGTGCTGAGCTGCTGTGCATAGCGTTTTATTCATAGCTTGCTTTTTTTGATTCTATATTGAGCCTTATTGTGGAAAGCAACTAAAGAGCTAGCTCACAAACAAGAATACTGGCAAAAACACTTCAGGTAACTCAGTAAAAATGCATACATTAGTTCCCTTATTAGCAGGCGAAATTCACAACATGTTTTGAAAGCGTCAACACAGAGGCGACGTGTTAAATGTCAGTGTTGCGGATCAGGAGTTTGTGTGACAACAAACTAGAAACCGAGTAGAAAACTTTTAGCGAAACAGAGAAAAGAGAGAGTGCATAAGAGGCGTGAACGATGAAAGAGCAAACAATGTGAGTGACAAGGGAGAGGTGAGAGATTTAAGACATAAGATGGGTAGGAAAGAGCTGTGAGGAACTTGAGACATTCACACATTAACACCGAAAAACACAGAGGAGAATGATGCAATAAATACAAAGGATCTTGAAGCAGCACACACTGCTGATGTGCATCTTGTACTATAACTCTCTTCGTTGTTAAGAGACTTTTTACTAACACCGTGATCAACACATTTAGAAGCAGATCAAGCAAGTTAAGTCTTGTGAATGATGTGGTGTCTTATCAGTCTTTTCAGAGTCAATAACGCTTTGAAAAAGGCAAACAAAGCAACGGGAGTCAAAGCCAGTGACAAAAACCGAAGTGAAGTGGAGTTGTTGAAATCATAAATACAGGGATATTCCAGTAAATGTGGACTTTGAATCTTACAAGCGCTTGCAGAAGCTTTGTTGCAACAAACTTCAAAGATGAACACGCCATCAGAACAAGGACAAGGCAGCCACCATTAGTATTGTAATTTCCACCCTGAGGTCTTTTCCCTGACCCAAAATGAAAGCCTCGTCCAACAGAAATCATGAATGCTTGGTGCACACTTCAACACACACTCAATATGCACTAAAAGACTACGGCCAACACCTCAACACACACACACACACACACACACACACACACACACACACACACACACCAGACAGCACCCCTCCTGACCCCCTCAATCCCGGTGGAAGCACCCCAAGATCAGCAGCGCGACCGCGGGGTGGCGAGTGGCCCAGGCCGGTGTGACGACCCTGCTCTGACAGAGTGTCAATACAAAGCAATTTACAAGCGCATGAAAAATCGACCCTCGATAACAGGCAATTTCTCTGCTTCGCTGCCTCAAGAGGCGTGACCCGCCTCGCGAAAGTGAGGGAGGAAATGGGGGGGGGGGTGGGGGGGTGGAAAGAAGACAAAGAGGAGGAAGAAGAGGAAGAGGAGGAGAGGGGTGATCATGGTCCAGTGGATGTGATTACAGCCTACTGCGCTGTAAAGGGGGGACAAGGGGGGAGGGAGGGAGGTATAAAAATTGAACAGTAATAGGGCAGGGAAGGGAATTGGCGCGAGCGCTTGTAATAGTGATGTGAGGAGCAGAGAAATCACTGTGATGGTTGGATTCCACTTGTGGGAAAAAGGAGTAACAGAGATAGACGTGGATCGGGGAGGAGGGAGTTTAAAAGCTCAGAATTATGCAGGACTGACGAGGAGAAAAAGAAGAAGAAGAAATCAGTCTACCAGTAAACAGAAAAGGAGTTAGGACAAAGTAGAGGAGGAGAAAAAAAGAGGGAAGGTGGATTGGGGAGAAGTGGGGTGGGGGCAAGAGTTGTGGCAGTTGTTGACAAAATGTGGATTGTGTGTGTGTGTGTGTGTGTGTGTGTGTGTGTGTGTGTGTGTGTGTGTGTGTGTGTGTGTGTGTGTGTGTGTGTGTGTGGACTTGAGGCCACAGGTGAGGACAGAGATAATGACCTCATTCCTCTTCTCCTTTGCCGAGACACTTTCTTCCACACCACTCTATTCATCAAGTCCTCTATCCGTCTCCCCATCCCTCGCTCCCTCTCTTTCCTCTAATTCTCCCTCCTCTCTGTCGAAGAAGCCAGAGGTCACACCTTCATCCAAACAGACAGGAGCACACACAAAGGAAGAAATGTAGCAGTTTGTGTTTCTGTGAAATGTGTGCGTCTGCTTCTCACAGGGAAACACACACATGCGTGGAGGCAGATGTCATGGACTTAAATAGAAAAATAATTTCTATTAAAACAACACTTCATAATGAGTTCACCTGTGTCGGGATCAAACGCTGTCTCTGTGCCATTCAGCGACAGGGGAGGTTGTGCAAAATTAAGCACCGTCAGCCTGAATAAAGCTTTTGGACAAAGAAAGATAACTTTTTTTAACCTTTCCAAAGTTTCCTTTTCAACTAAAATAAATTAGATTCTTCAGTAGAGGAGATGTTGTCATATTAATTCCAGGTTTGTTTGTTATGCTCTTCTCTACAGTGATACACTTACTTGTATTATATTACTCTATATGCATGTCCATATGAGTAAATGAGATTGTGTATTTGTATGCATATACTTGGCCACCTGTGTTGATATGATAAACAAATTATACAATCTATTGCATTTGAAGTAAAATGTTCAGATACAGCAGTTCAACTGCTTCGAGACAACATGCTACTGTGAAAAAGAGACTGTTTTCTCTCTTTTCGTGGCGACAGAGGTTGATCCAGCAATGAAAAAAGAATTACCAACAGCTCTGCACAGTCGCAATCAATTGCTGAAGTCTTTGCACTCTGTCTAAGGATCTATGACCGTATAGCATCGGTAGAGAGTGGATTTATACACCTGCTACTAGTGCTAAATGTAGCCACAGTATAGCATACCAAGTAGGCAGTGTTGCACGCATCTCGAGGCCGCGTAGCCTCAGTGTACTCCTACTGTACTGTTCAGGGGACTCATTCAAAACAGGGCCTGAAAGAGGCGTACGGGGCACTTCCCACGCAAATGTTGTGATCTATAAAAACAAACTTCATGGAAGAATGTACGCACCTGTACGGAAACTGTGACCCATATGCCTAAGAACATTTTGGAGACATGGGGAAACTGGCGACAAAGATGGTGAGGTGGTGAATTGAGACCAGAGTGTGTAAATTGAATGTGAGAGGCATCATTACACCTGAAATCAATTTCCTCACACATTTAATTTCACTTCATTTGACACGTTACTTTGCACTTATAGATCCTCTTTATCATAAACAGTCAGACCAGCAGTGTTATTTGCGCTTGTACTAGTGATCCATAACTATTCCATATGCACCTTTCAATTATAAAAGATATGAACCAATAAACCAACTCAAACCTCAAATCAAATTTCGCTCAATATTTCATCAGCGCTGTCTGCACCCCGGAGCACAGAAGAGAAAGCTGGCCTACAATCATTCTGATTGCTGTAAAACTGCCGTGACACTGGTGATGTGTTATCCTGCACGATAGATATTCTGGCACTGTTAGGACTGCGTAAATGGAGAGATTAGGAGGGAGCGAGTGTTTTTCCTTTTGGTAGTTGCCGTCGATTCCCCGTAAAGAGCCACTGATCAGCAGGCTCGTTCATGCATTAACATTCCTACGGTGCTTTGCATTGACCATTAGTGGTTGAATGTGGGCGTGTCGAGGGCGGGATGTGAGGCTGATCCAGCTGCGCAGATTTACAGGTTGATTTGGGATATATGAAAGGAAATAGCGCACTGCAGACTTACGCAAGGTTTTATGGGTACATCTCAAGTCTCTTAGGGTACATCCCAAGTCTCTTAGGGTACATCCCAAGTCTCTTAATTGCATCCCCGTTTGCCTCACTTGTGTCCTTTCCTTGCATCTTAGTCCCTCCCCCCAGGGATGCATGGAGAACCATGCAAGGAGAGAGGAAATGACAAATAAGAGACTTGGGATGTACCCTATATATCAGATTTCTTTGGGGCTTATGCGGATTTACTCCGTACACAAACAATTGTGGAATGCACTGTTTTATATAGGAGACCCCAGGGGAGTGAGCGGAGAGTACATTTTTTACCTCAACCCATGCAAAACAGTAACACGTTTAAGGACAAAATGAATCTACTTTTAGGCCTCACTGTAAAAAAACAGCTCGGCCATGTTACTTTCAATCAACCAACCTTTGTGTGGCCTAAATCTCCACACAAAGGTTACCTGAAGAAACAGTTTTGCATTATTGTTAACAAAATTGTTTGTTGTTTGTCTCAAGCTAAATCCAGACAGTGAACTGTATTAACATAAGTGAATCCAGTGATAGCTACAATAAAAAGTGAGCAAAAAGACAGTAAGTGACTGGCTCTGTTCAAACAGTTTGAACTGTTTGGAATGACAGCTGAGACAACTTTTCTGAGGCGTGTCTGTTGTATTATTGCAGAGTGAAATAAGCACTGTGGGAGAATTTCACTGACAAACTCTTGACTGAGATGTCTTCACTCAAAAAGACTTGAGACTTAAAAGAAAATCCAAATTAGGTACCAAAATTAGCACAGCTTCTAGTAATCCAAAGATCCTTGCCATTGTTTTATCAGTAAGGAACATTGACCTTCTACCCATTTGAGCTGTTCTGTAAAACATGTCCCTCACACAAACTCACCAGGAGTGAGTCCATTGCCGTGCATATCAGAGGTCTCGCTATGATCCCAAGCTGTGGGACTCATTAAGTCATACTCTCGTCTCGCTGGGATAGGAAAGTGTGTTTGAGTTTCCTGTCTTGCTCTGCACCCCCACTGAACAAAGACCCCCTGCGTGGCACACCTGCGGTATCCTCATAAAAGCTCTCTGACTTAAATATGCAGCGTGTGGCAGTGCAACAGAGAGAGCGAGAGAGACTTTGGCCTGTATTGTTTCCTCTGCACATCATCTCTGCTCTGCTCAGATCTCAGAAGACAAAAGAGAAGAGGGAAGGAAGGCACTTGAGCTAATAGCGTGCAGCCTCGTCTGTGCACAAACTCTGGGAATCTTTTGAAAACTGATCTAAACTAAAAGAACACTACAGATCAAAGCTCAAGTAGAGATAAACTGCATTTTTAAGGTGCATCTCAGAGATTGTCACAATGGCATTAATGTCACATAAAAAACAGAAAGCAGAAAACTGAACTTGACTTTAAAAATGGGGGTGGCTGCTCCTCTAAATGTGACACTCCACAGTAAAATGAATTATGTACAAGCAGAGTACAACCTCTTGTTATTACACAGGCTATTTTGTTCAATGATTCAAGATACTCGTGAGTCGTGTCTATTGAATGTCAGCCTGTATGACAGCTTGTTCTTTCCCTCTTGTCTGCATCGCCTTCCAAAGCTTTTTCCATCCCACATTCCTCATTCAATAGTAATTCTCTTTCTCTCCGACTCTTCCCCTCCTCCCTACATACTCATCTTTTCGCTTGTCACTTTCCCTTCATGTCAATTACTATCTCCCTCCATTTCTCCTTTCTCTGGCACCGCTCGCCTTCTCCAACACCTTCTCCATTTGTCCCACTATTTCCTCATCCCTCCTTCTTATGCTCCCCTCCCTCCTCCTCTTCTTTTAATTCCACAATCTTTCTCTCTGCATGCAAAGCACCCTCATGTTCATCTTTTGTCTCCCCTTTCTCATCCATTCACTTTATTGACACTTAATTTCTGTCATTCGCTTCTTCATGCATCATGCCGCTCCCCTTCGCCTTCCACTGTTCTGTCTGTTTCTGCATTCTCTCTCTTCTCCTTAAAGCATACCATGTTCATTTCATCTTCCTGCAGGACGTTCCTGCCTTTTGCCTCCTCTGTCTCTCCTCTCTCTCTCTCCCATCGTCCTTCGCCTCATCCCACACATTCTTCTTTCTCTCCAGTATGCAGCTTCTTCTCTCCTTCTCCTTCTATATTCATCCCAGCAATGAGTGAGTGACCTGAATCTGTCTCTTTGCATTACAGCCCCTCCCTTCTGCAGCTCAGGAGCACCTCAGAAAACCAATAGTGTGGCTGCCACCTTGCCTTGCTTGCCCTCATTTGTGTGTATGAGTGCAAGTGTGTGTAATTGAACCCGGAGTGATAAGGAAGCCTGGCTTTGTGTCCTAGTACTACAAGTGCACCAGACTTGGCTGTGCCTCATCTGTGTTTGCTTGTGGAAGCCAGTGTGTTGTAGGCGATGAGTGTGTGTGTGCGTGTGCGTGTGCGTGTGTGTGTGTGTGTGTGTATGTGTGTGTGTGTGTGCACTTTCTGTATAGTATGTTTATCAGTATGCCAAGCAGGGAGCCTTAAATGGATTTTAGCTGGAATGTTTCGCCTTTGCCGGAAAGAAAGAAACTCAAGATTATCTCACATTGCCAGTGTCTTCAACGTATGTGCATATATTGTTGAGTGTGTGTGTGTGTGATGGGGGGGCGGGGGCGGGTGATATCTTCTATATGCACAGTGCCTGGCATGTTGTCTGTAATTGCCTGTGCCTTACCATCCATCACAGGGCTGTTTTTCTCACGCTTTCTTTACTCTTCAGTCACAAACTTGTTCTCTCTTCTGCAGGAAGAAAAGGCAAAAAAGTTTTTTTTTTCAAAATCATTCTGACAGGTGTTTTTTTTTTTTTTTTTTTCTTTCTTCATTTTTTTTCCAACTGAACAAAAGCATACATAACAAACTTTCTAGAAAGAGATTGCGTGGGGGGCTGGATGGGGAGGAAGAAACATCATATCTGCCAAACAGGGAAACAATCAAGGCAGATAGCACGGATTTGTCAAAGAGTGTGACACCAGCAAAACACTGAGGTCCCACCCTGGGAAAATGAAAAACATGGCAATGAAAAAAACCACGGCATTCTCTACAAACTTTTACGCTCATCTTCTCTCACGCTACTTCAACTTTACTTTCAATTTTGCAACTAATGTTTCCAGATGCAGCAACGCTAACTTTTCTGGTAGTTACCTGATGCCGGCAGGCTATTGGATACGCTCACTTATAGTTTGGTCATGACATTGTTGTATTACACTACACCAAGAATGTAGAAAAACAACAGACGGACACTTTCAAATGGTGAGGGCAAGTTAAGAATGTAAAAACTAAAATTACAATACATGACAGACAAACACAAGTTACAGTCCTATTCAAGTTTTTTATTTAGCCAGACTACATCTGACAAGCTCAGTTTTTGCCCAAGATTTGACTCTTGAGTTTTTAGATTGTAACATGACTGACTTCATCTCTAAGCTCTTAAGCCAACAACAACAACGGGCCTTAAACATGATTCTGCAACTGCATGGCCCCTTTTTCTTCTTTGATGCAATATGAATTATCTTGGTAGATAGTTTGGGAGAACTTTGGCAATGTTTCCAGAACAGCTGCATGTCCAGTCAGGTGTAGAACAGAGTCGTGTTGCTGTCAGTCAAACTGGTAACTGTCATTTAAACCACCCAGATCACAATGAGCAAAGTGAAAATTTGTGTTTTTCGAGGTTACCCGGTCAGAATGTATAAAGTACTTGCATCCTAACCCTGAACCATGGCCTCAGGTTAGGTTTTGTAAAAACATAGGGACATTTTGGCAATGCTCCACTCTAATTCATTTTAGCAAGAACACTAAACGGCTGCAGTAATAGGTTCAAAGAGGAGAGGGTGACACAGAAGAGAGAGCTGCTGATTGGCTGTGTGAAGGTGACTGCATCATCGGTTGAGGATGCCGTGTGACATCATCGACTTGTTCCCTTTTCTTTTCACTGGTCATATTCTGCAGGATGAACGCCGCTTAATCTCTGCTGGAACTATCTAAGTGTGCGGATATCTCCTCTATCAGTACTGTAGTCATAATTTCCAGTGGCAGGAAATTCCCCTTTTCATGTCAGAAAAATATTCAGCCTGCAGGTAGCGTGACAGTCAGTGGGGACTACACACAAACCAAGACCTCATGCTCCCCAGGCGACAACACAACCACAGGACCTGAAGATATATTTAGCTTTACAGAGCGGCCTCTTCCAGACCCTTCTTTTTCCAGAATCAGATTTGATAAACATGGGAGGGTGCCACATTTTAGGTGGAAGTGGACCAGAGAATTGTAACCCACAGAGAAAAACCTCCCACTGCCAATGATGTCCGTAGTGAGAAATAGAAACAGACTAGAAATGAATAAAATGTTCTTCATAGATATATGACTAATGACGGGGATATAAAATGACACCAGTGGGCGTTTAATGAGCACATTTGATTAATACTGTCACTGGCTTTGTAGTTTTGTGCTGTACATGTTCTGTAGGTCTACACCAGTCAAACTGTAGCTCCATCTTTCCTTTATCAAAGTGTATTAACTACCCTACCTTGACCTTTTAAAACACAGTGAACAGCTTGCAAGTCAGATGGCGGGGATTGTTTACTTCACATTAGCAAAGCTACAAAGGGGTATGATTTTGTGTCTTATCAGAATGCTATTTTGTGTATGATTTCATAATGTATTGATTTCCCTTTGACTGTTGGACAAAAGTATTGTAGTGTCTGTTTTGTTGTTAAAACATGTTTTTGAGCAAAAAAACCCCAGATTTGAGCAAACATTCATAAACCTCAGTTGATTGTCATACATCTTGTCAGTGTGGAAATGTGGAAACGTGTTAATGTGCGCAGTCACTCTCAACAGTGGTAGACACGTTTACAGTGCTTGTGTGTTTGTGTCTAGAGGCAGTGACCTGGACACGATGGTGGAGTGGGTGCAGTTAAATGGACCGTAGCTGAGGCAGTGGACCCAGTCAGTGAATGCTTTGCTTTAGGTGGCGGCACGGGGGCCTCAACCACTCAGACACGCTGTGAAGTCACACAGTCACAACTCAACATGCTACATCGGGCACGCTGCATGAAAAGTTGAGAGCGTAGAAGGCTATTGTTAGCAATATGTAACACTGCAGGAGATGCATTCAATGATGGAGATCAGCCTTTGCTTCTGTTTAGAGCTGCATGATGTGAACGCACCCGTCTTATTAGTCTGAATCACAAAGTGAGACTGCAGCATGTCCCAACCCCAATTTGAGACCCCACAGAACCACTCATTACAGATGTCAGACCAAATTAATTTTCGACAATTCTGACACAGTGGTCCATCACAGCATAACTGGACTCCTTATAAATGATTATCCCCTCCACCAAGCCCTATATATATATACACATATATATAAATATATGTATAGTTAACATATTTCTAATCATTTAAATGAAGTCTTTCAATATAAAGTTACAGCGTTAATTGCTTGTTTCTACAAACGTGTTTGAGTTTAAATTATTGCGAGATTTTTTAGCCATCAGCTCAAGCAATATGACGTCACCACAAAATATGTTTTCCAAGAACTTCAAGTGCTCATTTCATGGGATCTTTAAGGAATGAGGTAGTGGACATGTGGACTTGTCAAACACAGGTGTAACTAACATGAATGATAGCTGCCTTCCATTCTGAGCCGTCGTATTATGCGTGCCGTCTCTCTGGCATGGATTACTGACGCATTCAAATGTAACGGAGCCGTCATTATTGTTATTAGCTACACCCGTGTTTTCCTGCTGTGACACGTCAACGCATCCGCGGTGAGATGGGTGTATAGCTAAGGAGCATAACAAGGGCCTGAGGAGCACAGATATGCAGGATACATATAATCAACCGTGACATTCAGGACATCGCATCAAACAAGAAAACTATCACTATATCTGTTGATGAAAATGGCTCACAGTGGCGCCACGTTGCAGGACGGTCCTCATCTTTGTATTCCAACAGTCCAGTCATTGATCTGGCTGAGGAACCTGGCTTTGACAAGAGCTCAGGTGGAGGAAACGATGGAAGGGGCAACAGAGATTGAGGCTGATAGGATGACTGCCTCATTTTGGCAACAGCTCCCTGGACTCTCGGCTCCCTCCACCTCCTTCCCCCGCTCCTTCCCTTTTTCCTCCCTCTGCCTTCCACTTCTTCACCCCACAGGACTCAGTGGTGCGATGGACGGAAACAGTGCCCAGACACCTCCACCAGGTTATTATCAGCAACACACCTGCTGCCTACTTTCCTCTTGTGCTCCAACTCTTGCCTGTTTTGGGTTCCTCGTTCTCACTCAACCCTGACTAATAGGGATATCTATTTTTTAAAATACTTTTGGCAGTGTATGTATGGATGTGCAACGAGGCCAATTAAAAATATCTAAACAGTCCGTGTCTTCAGTATGTGTCTTAAACATGCTGTGTGTCTGTGTTTTCTACATATTTAGCATGGTTTGTTTCTACATGACGATGACGACACTGACTCAAATTATCCGTCTTCCGCTGGAAGATAAAACGCTTTGTCTTTGTGCAAAGTGCAAGGTGAAATGTGCTAAACCAGTCGTTACCATCACTCTGCACCGACTCCCAACAATCCTGTGATGACTCCTGTGTGACAGGTTACCATGACTACCTGACATTGAGGGCACCTCTCCATCCATCTGTTCTGCGGCAATTGTTTCCACCTCGCCCCACTCTAACCTTCCCTCTCTTCCTCTACCTCCCTTCCATCACTTCTTCCCCCTGCAATACAAATGCCATTCATTCAAAGAAAAGCGGAGAAGGTCGACCCTGCCGGCTTTTTGAAAGCTCCGGCTTTAGAAGAACTGAACTCATCAGACAAAGGCAAAGCGAGGTAGCGACAAGCAACAGGGGCTATTAAAAAATCATAGCAAATGGAAAGGCACTGAGAGTCCTACAGTATGTGAACTGTAGACTGTAAACTTCGTCTCTCTTTGTTGCCTGGCTCTCTTTCTTTGTGTTGCAGTCATTGATTTCCTATTAAAGGATAATAAAAAAAAAACATCAAGTACAAAAATTAGGGTTCAAATTCTTGAAAAACATACAGTGTTCTCGGCTTTGAAATGCTGGGGGCATGTCAGCTAAAGGTGCTTTATTTTGAAAGTAATTCTCAAGTCACAGAAGCAACTGACAGTGAATCTTGTGAGTTTTGCTTGTTATTATCATACGGTCTGTGTCTGTGGGGCGTGGCGACCTTATGAATGACAGGTTGCTTACCTGAGCTGTTCAAAATCAATTCAGCCAAAATGCTTCAAAACCGCAGACCACAAACCAATGGGTGACGTCGCAACGACTACATCCACTTCCTACACACAGTCTATGGTTGTAACTCGGGCAGAACCACTGATGCTACGCACTCTAGTAATTAGTAGTGCTAGGGGAGGGGTCATGCTAAGTATGGCTCCAGTGTGTCACCGAGCAATGATTTCAGGCTCATCCAAAAAATCCTGAACATAAAAATGGTAAAAAAAACAAAAACACACAGTCTAACTCCATAATTCAATACTACATGTTTTCAGCAATACTTTTCTAACATATAGTGTGTTACAAACAAATCTTAGATTATTACCTGGACTTTATTGTTCTCTACTAAATTCAAGGCCTTCTGACCTTTATTGCAGATTTTATATTGTAACATGCTTGAAAATTCAAAGTAAAGTCAGTTGCACTGCTTTGAAAGTGGATTTTAGATTGATGCGCATATGCTACACAGGACTAGCAGACATACAGATGAACAGGACTGTATATCAAAAATGCACTATTATTATTCTCACACTTCTTTGTAGCACTTTTTGTCAACCAATCGCTTTATGTGCACTTCAGCCAGGCCAACATGTGCAATCATTCTCAATAATTGTACAAATATGTCTTTTGTTCTTTGGTAGAGAATGCAGACATTTCTATGTACTCTCTGCACAAGCTGATGTATTAGCTACCAGGGAGTACACACTGTAATGTCCCCGCTACAGTACATAAAAGCAGATCTGAACATTCGGTAGCTGGGCTGGTTGGTAGATGAGCAGCAGCAGCAGAATTTTCATATCATGCAGTAATTCAAGCAGCAGTTTGTAGAGTAAGCAGCAGCCTGGATGAGACCCAGCTCAGTTAGAACAGACCACTCCATTCACTGAGTGCAGCAAATAGGAAATTTATAATCAAAAACGATGAAGAAAGGCGGGGCTGGTTACAACTTGGCATATACCTATAATTGTTTCATGTGTTGTTGCCGGGATGTACAAGAAGTCTTCCTCTCTTTGCTAAGTTGTTCATCATATTACATATTACATAATATTTACAATATTAACCATAAAGTAATTAGGTGGGAGCAGAAACAAAAATGAGTCATACTTTTTAGAGTGTTTTCTTTTTTTAAGACAATACCCTCATATACCATAGACTGGCTTCACACCCCATACTTACACTAAAATTATGAATTTCATGTAGATTCATCTCACCCACAAACTAATGTAAGAAACAATTAGTAAAGATTATTATTTTAGGAAAGTAAGTTTGCTTAGTGTGTCAAATGAAAACAGATCATATGGGGAAATCGGTGTCTGCTGCATCTGTGTCTGTCTACTTCAAAATGTGCCCCTACCCCTGATAGTGTGTGATTCTTTAGGACCCATAGCAATCATTGTATCTATCCTACTTTGTCTATTAAAACTGCAAAGGCTGCAATGCTGTGATTTGTGGGGTCTGGCAGGACTCCAATACATCGGTACTTAGAAATATTATGTAAAAAGCAATGATATGAAGTTATTAGGAACAAATTGATTTATAGTGTCATGAAAACTTGGAATGATAGAATAAAGCACCTGAGATGTGACATCAAATATGTCTCTTGGGTCTGATGGCACCCCAGTTGGTAGGATGAGGGTTAATCAGTACACAAACAAAACTGTAACAATTGGCAAGTTGTGGTTTTACAGGGACGTTTTGACACAATGCCGCTAGCTTTTCTACTGCTTACAGACTTTATGCTGGGCAAAGCTAATTGCCTCCTGGCTCTAGCTTAATACTGAATGGACAGACATGAGAGCGATATTTATCTTCTCATCTCACTCTCAGCAAAGGAGGGAATAAGTATCACTTAAGTATCTTATTGGCAAATGCCAAATGTTCATATAATTAATACACACAGGAGGAATCCATACACCTACAGCCCAGAGGACACGCTGTGGTTTGTGAGTGAGGGAAACAGCAATATGTTCACACACGTGGAGTTTGAGGTTTGTAAAGAAGATGCAACCTAAAGGTCAATTAGAAATATCCTTTGCTGTGGGTACAGCATGAAGTGATGCCATGAGATACTTGCAGCAGCCGGAGTAACTGCCTCCCTGAGCAGCACTGTACACTCACCAACATATATTAATTAACCCTTTCTCTTATCTTCCTGCAACAACCTGGTGAATAACTGTACCAGCAGTTAAAACCGTAATCTCCAAGTAACCGTCAACTCTGTTATGCATGCATGCACGCACGCACACACGCACGCACGCACACACACACGTCTCCACCATGACCTTATCCCCACGGTAAATTAATTGAGCTAATTAAGGGTCCTTGTGTCAGTTCCATTGCCAGGCAATGTCCATGCCTTATCTCAATCCCACAATGCACTTGATCACAAGCTGCTGTGTTTGAGACACTCCCAAGAAAGGATTAATTAATTCATGAGCGCCGGGTCGTTAAGACACACCGCGTCCCTCTGACATCAAAGTGACAGCGGTGAATGCACGGAAGGATGGAGGTTGTGTAGAGGCGGAGGGTAAAGTTGCATGTTCAGAAGTACTCTGTTGATCACACATGAAAGGCCAACAGTCAAGCTGAATGTGAGGGTTAAAGGGCAAAGCTTAGGCTGAATCTTTGAAGGGTTTAGGAAGCATCTGGCGTCGTCTGATACGTCTAATCAGCATTAATAACTCATCATAAAATGTAGTCAAGTAAATGTTTTAAATTGAATCACATACACTCACCAAAGAATAAGAAACAAAATGTAAACATATTATTTCCATTTCATCTGTTCCGTTTTGTTATCTTTAAAGAACATGCAATGCAATTTTATCTTTTTCGACTGCTGCACATCGTAGTTAATTACCAAGCAGAGAAATAACGGAGGGAATTATTTTACTTATTGTCTAAGGAACTGCTCTTTCAAAAGCCGTTCAAATAATTGGAGAAAAATAAGCAACTGAAAAAATGTGTACATATCTATTTGACTTCTTTGTTGTGCCCCCTCAAAGCTTAATGCCACAATAGACCTAAAGAGATTCATTCTTCTCTCCGAGGAAAAGCAGCGGCTTTCAAGTTCGGTTCACTGAAGCTGCAAGACACAGGGAAAAAATTGCACATTTGAAGATCAAAGTGGGGCCGTATTGTGTGTTTGTGGGTGTGTTTGCAAGTGTGTGTGTGTGAGGGAGAAAGAAAGAGAAGGAGCCACTGCGGACTGCAGCCATAACCATCAGCTGGTTGAAGCGTGATTAAATTGTCTGACGATGTCTTGCGTGGGAAGTCTGAACATGACCTATCTGACCTCTAGACTGCACACAAACCATTCATGTGTGCACACAAACAGAGCTGATAATAAAATGCATGCACGTGCAAACATTTCTGCACACACAAAGATGCCCAAAGATGCCGGCATACACAGACGCAGTCGAGCTCTCCATCCTTGAGTGGAGGTGTGAGGGGTGGATGTGCTAATCGGACAGACTCCTCCGGATCCTGGGGGATGTGACCCATCACCTCGCGGAGAAGACAGGCGAATCAGACAGACCAACTCTTCCCAGTCACAGCAGGGGGTCTCCTCTGGGAGCTATTCATGTTTGTGTGTAGGCATCCGGGGAGAAAGCGAAGCTCAAAGGTGAACAAAGGTGACACTTGGAAGTCAATCCATGAATCATCGATTTGAAGCATTTTGGCTCATGGGGAAAATCAGGGAAATATATCAAATAAGAAAGCAGACCATCAGCCTCAGAAACCATCAGGCATGAACGGCTGGGTAGTCTCCAGCGGTTTAGGTCCAGAAGATACTATAGACAACCTCTTTAAAAGCTCGGCAACGTTCCATATAGATTGTCAACCCATGTGTGTTAATCGGACATCAGGAAGCTTCAGGTCAGTGGAGCGGGGAATGGATTTTCTCTGGTCCTGACAGGGAGATGCCGTCTGTAATGGTTTCTACCTGTGGAGAAATTAACAAGCCATTTAGAACGGGGGAACATCAACTGGCGAACTTTCATTCCACCTCAGATGCAGCACTGCCTTCACTGGGTTGGAGATGGGTTGGTGTTTATTTGAACTGTGAAAAGTTTGTTAAGAATGAATGCAGGTTTTTTAATGAGGCAATATGGAACCTGACTGGTGGCCATAATAAATGTTAATGGGTTCAAGGCATTATGAAACATGTGACACATAAATGGAATAAGGAATAATAACAGTTTGGTAGATGCAGATCCTTTTGTATTACAGTGACCTCAGATACTCCACAAAACAACTGAATTGTTATCTATTAATTTTTCTACCAGCAACCCTGAGGACAAGTACTAATCAGGCAAGAAAATGATTCACAATAATTACTTGCAGCTTTATATAAATAAACAATTAAGACTCAAGTGTAATATTTACCTTCTAATCTGATCAAATCTGGCAAGGACAACTAAAACTTTTTTTCAAGTCTATCTCGATACAATATTTACATGCCTCGTGTCCTCAAGTTGAATGAGTTAACAGTTGCAGCAGTGACTTCTCTTCCCATGTCGTGGTCCTGCGTGACTACACTGTAAGAAATGGGGGACAGAATCCACAGTGCTCATTCTGCACAAAAATGCATTGTTGAGACTTCAGCAGTCTGAACTTCTTAAGTGGATTTTATGGTTCATATATATATATATATATATAAACACAACACTGACATATTGCCTTACAAAGTTAATTTGTTAGCAATATTTTCACGTTTATAGATTTGCCTTCCTTGGAGCCGTGTTTCTACCTACCAGGCAAAACTAAGTCCAATATTCACTCACACTTTTAGCTTTGTTCCTGAGGGAAATATCTGTCTCATTAGCAGCTATAGGCACCACTATGTTCATCAGCTAATTGCTAACTTTGTATGTCTGTTGCTGTGCGGGTAGTGTACAGTGGGTTTATCAATGCCATCTTGCCAAAAGAAGCTGCTGCGATCAGAAAAAAAGTAGCAATAGGCCTAAAGTCGGGGGGCCTTAAAACCAAAACAATAAACTACTGATGCTAAAAAGCTGTGTAAAGTTTAGGGGAACTGCTGAGTTGGGTGATGAATCTCTATGGATTATTTGCTGTGAAAGAGATATTTTACATTGCACACAGTCCTTTCATCCATTGTTAATGTAAGAATATTGATTACAGCAGCTATAACTTCATCACTCTGGTTACAAGTAGTCAGCGTGCTTCTGATTCATAGCAAGGTGGAAGCTTGAACAGCTAACATAGACTACATCTTCACTAATATGTCTATGGTGGGCTGAAGATTGGCACCAACTGTACTTAACACCCACTCCTCTCCTTCAGACTCGTGCACACACAGCTTTTTCTGTGCACCATAAGTTCAGAACGGTGACAGTAATCCATCTCATTGCATCCCCCAACCATTCACGGCTGTCACCTTCGCCTCGCCAGGAAAAACTGAACTGCTCACCGGATTTAGGGGCCCTATAGATACCACTGCCACTTATGGTGCCCCGGTTCTGCCATGCACTTGATGCAACACACATTGACAGATACCAAGAGACTCCACAGCTAAAATAGAATTCCAATTTCACTGGGTTCAGCATGTGATAAAACACAGAGCCCTCTTCAATTGTAACTAAACGAGATTAAAGAGGAAAGGAGTATGCGTGTGTGTGTGTGTGGGAGGGGGCAAATACAGATCATGGCTTTATTAACTATGGCAACAGAATTGTGCATGCAAGGAGAGGTGGAGGAAGGAGGGGGGGATGGGGGATGGGGGTGAAGAAACGAGCATCTTGCGCTTTGCAAGGAATTTATCATAATGTTCGCGCTGCAAGATCATTTGCCTCTTGACAGGATCATTACGAGATTCAGTGCTCCCACGACCATTACGCAATTTCAGCGTTCCTCCTTGGATGGAATTTTAATTGAATTAGCCCGGCTGGTTACACATGGTGCGAACGATAACATTTTCTGTCTATCTGGGCTCATTGAATCCGCTGGGGGGGGGGGGGGAGTGCTGACGGTTTAAGGCAGGCCATAAAAAAAAGAGCAAGGTGGTTTTGGTTCTTTCCAATACGCTTTCTTCTGGGTCTCTCTCTCTCTGTTGCTCCTTGCCTTCTTGTTTAACAACAATACCTGCCATGAACATCACAGGCCTAGCCTATCTGAGCCAGCTGAAGCACCGTATTATGCACTCAGAGCCACTGTTCCGTCTAAGTGCCCATGTAAGCTTAGGGCAGTGCGAGCATGATGTATGGTTAGGGGGTAAAAGTGTTCGTATTAACACCTCCAGAGAACAAACCTCCACCAGCCACTCAAGTACATTCCCATAAGAATGATTAATGATGCCGGTCAAGTTATGAAAGGCAGGGAGACGGAGGAGGGAAGCTATCAAGCTGCAGGCAGATACAGAAGCTTGCTCTTGAATGTGAACATTTTGAACCGTTTGATTCTTTGATACTGAATGAAGCAGCCCATTAAGAGGCCGAGTATCGATAGAAACATTTCAATACTAGTGCAGGTACTACACGGTTATTGGTATTTTCAAAAATTATAATTTTCTCAGTACCTTACATCAAGGGTTACAAACTATTTTTAAATGATAAATGTTAAGAGCTTTGCCTCAACAATATGCAGTCTAAGAAATGGCAAAAACTAATCCCTAGATGCAATCGCCAGAAAAATAGCTAATGGTAGGCTTTAAACGATCCACCACGGTCGCATGAGCTTAGTATACCTAACAAGGCTGCAAAGCCAGACTAATGACATAATGATGTTTTGTGGTCTCGTTCAGCCACTTGTTAGCAACTTTAAGACACTTAAAAGCTTCAAAATTCATGAGGACTTGCTGCACACCATTAGCAAAGTCTTGAACTCTGACCTCCTCCGTCAAGGTATAAATTGCTCCCCACAAGAGAGATAGAGTTTTTAAGTCAATGTAAAAATTCACCATTTGACTAACTGTGTGAACTTACTGTCCTTAGTGAGACTGAGGAAGCCGCTGATTTTTAGTGAGCTCACTGGCTCAAAGAGCATTTTTTTTCCCCTCATTTAATGGAATTATTTTCGACAAAGTGCCAGGGGAAGTAAGCAGTAAGGTTCAGCACCGAGTTAATAGAAAAAAAGCTATTGTGGCTATCACTAGCAAGTTCCCAGCTAGCAAACTTTCACCGTACACTTCTACCAAATATTTCTTAAAGGCGCTCAGATTCATTTTCGCTGAGCCACTTTCTGGTGTGATCGGCTCCTTGTGTTGAAAAATTTGAATCACAAGCAGGTTTAAATGAAAAACACCCAACACCACTTCGATTGCTTCCCTTACCTTGGTCACTGATGATGAGCATCTCTTCAAGGTTACACAAGTAATTGGACAATCTATGAAAAAATGAGCGAGATGGAGAGTTGCAGGTGGAGGAAAAAATAAATAAAAAATACACATAGTAGGTCTCACAGTAGCCTGGGCCATATGAAGGTGTGGAATTATAGACCACATGCTACAGTGGAACACATCCATGTATATTAAATGCTGTAATGGGAACATATTAACCATGCCGCACAACTACTACTTCCTCCATCCATCTATAAAAAGTGCACAAGTCATTAAATAGAAATCTCAAGCCACATTTTATTTAGCAAAAAATGTTTAATCTCTCCTTGATGCGTGTTTATTTACAAGTAGTAAATCTGCAAAATAGGAAATAACAGAATATTTACATAATGAATGTTAACCTGCAAACTTGTGACAGTCGCTTCAAGTCTGAAACTCTGAAACTGTATCAGTTATTGTAGTATTAAAATTCCTTTGCCATCTCTGTCTGAAATTCATTTGCTTTGAGTTTTCTTGGATTCTATGTAACATCCATCAAGAAAAAAAAGGACAACTACTGAATTTTCCAGAATTTAAAGAAAACAGGAAAAAAAAAACTAAGAACAGAATGGTGCCAGGAGTTGCATTTGATTGGATTTTTTTGAAGGTAAAAGTGTGACTAAGCATGTATAAAGAGCTGAGAACTAAACATGAGATACACGACTTTGTGCCGACTCTGCTCACACTGAAGTCAGCGCAGTGCTTTATTTGTTCCCGATTCGACCGCATCAAACCCAGCAACTCTCTTTCAAACTTCAGTCGGCATGTCGTTCTTTTGACAAGTTCTTCGTCAGCTGATGCTTGCTTCCTCCTGATGAGATCAGACACTCTTTGACAACAGACATGCTGTATACCACCTCCACAACAATTAATACGAGTCAATTATCACACTTAACGGTCGTGACTGGGAAGTTTCTCTAAATACGCATCCAGACTTGCATCCAAGCAGGTCAATCTTAAAGGCAAGTAGCCATGCAAACGATAAACTAGCCAACTCCCTCAACACTCAAACCAAATTACAAGCAGAATACGACACAAATGGAGCATGAACCTGAGAATGAATTGAGAATGTTTAAGGGTCTTTAAAAGAAAGCCTGACAGAGAACTAACTGGGCACTGTTGCCACACTTGGTTTTCGTCCGTGTGCTTTTTTTGCGGGGGAGCGAGTGCGTTTGTCCCGACGGTACACTGTGCTCATACCGATCATTCAAAGAACTGCTGTTAACAGCACTGCTGAGCTCTGGCCTCAACAGTCATGTATTTTCCTCGCCATGTGATCTACAGTAAGAGCACCAAAATGTACCAATGCAGCAAAAACTCAGCTGTACGCCGGAGAAGAAAAGGAAAAAAAATGCTTTGAATGCTTGCATGTGGCCTAAGCATGTTTTGGTGGTGGTGTTGCAGTACTTTCTTTAATATAGATGATTTAACAAGACATTATTTAATGTGTGAAGCCAACATGGTCAGCTGGAACAAGAGACATTTCTATCCTCACACGGGCCGAGTGGTCCCTCAAGATTATTTTGTCTGGCAGGTACAGAGTGAACTATCAAGTCCCTACAGGTATCCAGTTGAACTCGGCTCATAATGCAGCGCAGACATGTAAACAACATGGTGGGTTGACATTAATTTGGAGGGTGTGCTCACTATTCCTGGATGTGAGAGCAGATTGTTTTTTGTTTTTTTTAAGGAACCTGGCGTAAAAACGGACAGCGACAGCATTCATGATCAGCATAAAATGACAGCCCTAATGTTTGATAGAAAAAATGTTTGACACACGAGTTAAAGCAGCAAGTCACATTTCCATCACAAAGACACAGATGCTCATCTGATGCAACACTTTCATTTTGATCCTTGAGATCAGGAAAATAAACCTCAAGTTCGGTCAAGTACTTCAACTTCAGGCAAACTGAAGAGAATTTAGTCTTCTGTGTACCGTAAAATGTACAATTTACATGTTACAAAATAAAAAGACAAAAAAAAAAAACAACAACAACCTGATTACAAAAAAATGGCAAACAGCTTTTGTTCATCATGAAAAAGTATACAATTTACAAATGAAAACATCAACAAAAACATTATACAGACCACAGTTTGGTTTTTTCGGCAAGCAGAAAGAAATTATCGGGAAAACATCATTTCTCACCACAAAGTCAAAAGCCCTGACTTAAAAAAAATAATAATAAATCCTCTTCAGAGAGCTGTAATAATAATAATAATAAAAAAAAGCTTAAGCCACACATGGCAGTAGGCTAGTTCTGAAACAAGAGCTGCAGGCTAAGGGGAGGATTACTCAGCCTTGGGTAGCTAATGAACAGAGGTGTCTCACCTCTTTATCTTTCTACACCTCCCCTCATGGATAAAAAGCTAAAACCCCCGGTCTCAAATAGATAGGTTAGAGGTGTAGAGAAACACATTATATATTTTCCTTGTCCCTCTATCTGGGTGTCTGGCTTTAGGCTGAACTTACCACTTTTTCCCTACTTTGTTTCACTAGAAAGGGGCTCAGCTAAGCTCTACTTTACCTCACTGTTGCTCCTGTAAAGACGTAAACAGCGTCTGAGAGCACCAAGACTTTGGCTTTTCTCTCGAACAGGACTGTTACGGAAAATGAATGACCCTTCCAGGGGTGAACAACACAAACTGCGGTCATGTGTAATCCTCAGTGTTGGATACGGTGGCTACGTGGTATCGGAAATATTTCAGGTAGTGCAATGTATCTACTTCATTGTTCAGTTACTATAACATGATCCGCTCAACTATCACTTCTTGACCCTCAACAACAGAACCAGCCGTGGTGCCGGACACGAACGTGGCCAGAAGAAAGCAACAGTCCTGTGAGTATATATTTGGTTGTCTGAAACCAAAAAGATTGCACTGATTGAATTAGAAACAACAGCAACTTCATGTTATCACCATGACGCCATGAACCGTCCTAACTCGAGAAGGCGGACAACTCTGTGTCGTCTCACTTCCCGTCGTTTCCAACAAGGATCTGATGATGGGTCATTACTCAAGCAGTTCTTTTCAGTCACTAGGCATGTTCATATTTAAAATCATACGGTAGCACAGTCCATCTAACAAAATGTCTTTGCACTAAACAACATTCAAAGAAAACATGGCACAGTACGACTTTTTTGTTTCTTTTTCGTTTCTTTTTTTTTTTGTCCACAATGTTTTTTTCTTTTGTACTTCAAATATCAAATCATGTTTTATTGTTGGTATTTGTATTGTTTGTTGGTTTAAAAGGAAAAGGAAAAACAACAAAAATGTTTTCTCCCTAATCTTTCTTTAAAAACGTAGCTGTATTTCTATATAATATCTATATCATCTTCCTTTGTAACGTTTCTGTAAATTGTGCAAATTCAGCAGTAATACAAGTGGCGAGAGATCAGAGAGTGGGCAGTTGATTACATCTATACAAAAAGAAAAGAAAAGAAAAATCTAACTGTGACACCCGTTGGGAGTCACATGACCTAGAGAGCCTTTCTCCATTGGCTCATCACAGATTGGTCCATTCTGTTAATGATACCATACATGGAGTTTCTTTCCAGGCTTCCATTGTTTCTTTCCTGACCATCGCTTCATCACGACAAAACTCCTGAAATCAAAAATCAAGCAAACAACAAACACCAACATCCACAATAACCAAATGCTGTCAGTTGACATGTTTCTCCAAGTATGCATGTGTGAAAATGTCTGGTGTCCCAGTCCCTCACACAGACACGTGCCCACACACTGTATGGGGCTGCAGACAAACACACACATACACATGTAAGCGTACACAGGCTCGCCCATCTCTGCCGAACCCCCCCGCCCCCCCTCCATTTTGCAGTATTCTGCTATAGTCCTTTTTGCAGTTCGTCTGTCGTATTGTTGGGGGTTGGAGTTTTGTTTGTTGCCTGGGTGAGAGGAGCGACGGAGAGAGACAGATGGAGAGGAGGAGTGAAGAGAAGGAGGAGACGGAGGTGCTGGATGGTCCTCAGCTGCTCAGGGCCATTGTGTCGATGACCTGCTCCAGCTTGCTCCTCAGTCTCTGTCTCCTCGCCTGCTCGTCCCGCTCCAAAGCCGACAAGATCTGAGGACAGACAGGGGAGGAGGTCAGTCAATGTCACAATGTGCCTGCTTTTGCTTTCAAGACATGACGTGATTTTTCCCCACACAAGGCTGCCAGAGGACTCCACCAACATGCCACCTGGCTGGTTATAATTGATACATACCATAAATAGAAAATCTGGTGTCGAAATAATGGCCAGCATGCACAAATAAAGGCCTTTAAATTACCTGGCTGTAGGCTACGACAACAGGCTTTCACATAGTCACCACGACGCTGCTCTGAATTAAAATTTTTAACAGAATCTTTCTGCTTTCTGTTACTTGACTAACAGAACAATGAAACTCAACACTTCCTGTAGATTTTTCACAATAGAAGCATACTAAGGTCGGGCAGGTGAGAAGACTTTTCATGTGAAAAATCAGCAGGAAGTGAATTAAAACACTATTTCTTTGAGAGCACAGTGGTGAGTATGACGTGACTCTGTTGTTGTACTGAAGGAGGTAGTGTTGTGAAGATGTACATTACACAAGATAACAGGTAAACATGGAGGAAGTTTTGAATTTGCATTAACTGGGAATCATTGGGATTAAAAGTGTGATAAAGGCCTGGTTCTCTAGTCAGTGTGCTTTTCATGTACTTGCTTTTAGTGCTTCAGTTGGACGGATCCTGTTAACTCTAAGAGGTTAACCGTTCAGGTTAACAGAAATCTGTGTTTTTACAACAAGCTCGATTTTTTTTTTTCTGGACTAACCTCCAGGATTGCCAAAAATAAATCTCCATAACACAAAAATAACGCTTCTCCAAAGTATGTATTGGAGATGTAACAGCCAACAATCAGCGTTAAACTGTTGTTAAATGAAAATATCTCTCGAGTGTCCTCAGAAATGGCTGACGTCTCACCTCATCCTTGTACTTGACAATGTAGGAGTAAATCTCGTTTAGGGCCGACATGCTATTGAACTGGTCTACGTGCAGGCGCGACTGCTCCGCCAGGTAGGCACTCATGTCCTGGTCACTGATGGCCGGCATCCTGGAGATGTCAGAGTAGTACCTGAAGAAAACAAAAACACACAAACAGTTTAGATATTGACAAATTACATTTAAAACAGCTTTCAAACTAAACAAAGTGAGTTAGCGTACCTCTCTACCCAGTTCTTATAGTTGGGGATGTCTTTAGCGTAGAGCAGCTTGTTCGAAGGAGAGTCCTTCCCTAGCTTATGCTCTGATGTTGAACAGGAGTCCATGAAGGTCTGAGCCACCACAGACAAGCAGGCGTCGGTAATGCTGTTCTTATGGATGTCAAAGACAAACTGGGGGTTCTTGATCACGTTCACCCAGAACCGCAGAGGAAGACTGGGAGGAAGGATGAGGTGGAAGGAGAGAGATGAAGGAGTTGCACAGTTAGAAGGACTATTAAGGTGCACAGACCACGGCTGAACAACGGCTGCTGGCTCACAGTCAAAACTGTTTTCATACTACAGCAGGCTCTCCACAACACTAATGAAACACAAAGCAGCTACCAAATGATGCCCTTTTCTCTGTGTGAACGCGCAAACTCACCAGTTGCTCTTCCAAGTGTGCCGTACATCAGAGTCTGATATGGAGTGTTTGTCCGCCTGCTCGTCCAAGAAGTCAAACATGTACTTGATGGCGAGAGGCAGGGCGCTTCCTCGGTGCGCTGTGCTGAAGATGGTCTCGAACAGGTCATCCACAAACTTCTGGAGTGTACCCTGAGCAGGAGAACCAACACAGGCTTAGTTAGTGTGCAAACAAATTTAAATTCCTCTTGCAGGAGAAGTTAATGTCTGTGTTTTCTAAAAACGTGCTGAAACATCATAAAACAAAACTAGCCCACATTCTGTGTACCCAAATGTTGGAGAAATTTAAAACACCAATAATGGCACATGTGAGCCTATCGGGGTATCAAGGTTTCACAGAGGACAGAGTATGCCCTCTGTACATCTACATCGCCAACAGGAATATAAAGCTACAGAACACAGTTGAGTTATTACACCACTAAACAGCCTCTGCCTGCATATTCCTCTTTGCTGGTGATGGTCTGGCTGGAGGCGATGGCCGTCAGCAGCAGGTGTTTGAGAATGACGGTGCTTTGCTTTTTAGTACTCCAACTTTTTGGGTTGAGAGTTTGTGATGGTGCTGAGTGTTCTTTACAGTATTTAAGATGGGCCCCACTGTGAGTTCAGCCTGAGGCCGTTCTGCAATGTCTTTTTACAACATCACACAACTTTGGAGATTCTGAATCCTCACACATTCCTCTTAAGTTTTAAACAATTTGATGTATCCCACAAGCGTTCAGCGCATTATTTTGCATCTTCAAGCACCTTTTACAAAACCTTATTTGAACCAGCCAGAAGTTGAATTCATGGTTTTGTACTTGTTCACAAATCAGCTTCCTAAACACACAATGCTGTGGGGGCTGTAATAAATAAGAATAAACTGCAGTGCTCCAAGTTCCCCTCCGTTGTCTTCCCCTGGCTTGCATGTTAATCATTTCCCAATCGAGGCAGCATTGATGCCGCTAACCTTGCACTTTCCTACCTGGAGCTGGAACAATGGAAATCTAGAGCTAATGAGAGAAAAATCAGGGCAGAGGAAGTATCAGGTTGAGCTGAATCACCAAGGTAGTTAGTATTTGCAAATGAGAGCAAATGCCTGGCACAATTAGTAGACTCTGTAGGCAGTTGCTGTGTGTTTGTGTTCATAAACTATTTGTTAATGAATGCATGTGTGGTTCCATTAAGGGTTGTGCAAGCATATTTGGGACAAAACAGCTGGAGTCCATGTGTTTTCTGTGTATAAGGTGTGGCAGAATAAATATAAAAGGAAGAGCTGTCAACTAACTGTTACTCAAGCGCAATTCAGACTCCTCTCCTGTTGCTGCCTTAGTTTTTGTTCATAGTTTTGTATGCTTTCTTAAATCTGTGCTGAAGTGGCATTTCAGTTAGATACAGTTAGATATTCGTGAGATACATACAGGTGCAACTTGCTTTGTAGGACATTCGTGCATTGGACCATAAACATGAATAACCTAACCAACCGTCCAGTGGCAAAACATTCACGAACCTCTCTCAACTGCTCTTGAAACGGCTCTGTTAAAGATGCCATCAGTGTATCAGGTTAAACAGTCCCAGAATATAAAATGCTGTTCCACAAAACATTTAAACGGAAACTCAACAACAACGTTCTCAGGGAGGTTTTTCCAGGACACCAACACAAACCGCCCGACTCCAAGTAACCTTTCCGATCATCATCTGAAGACAAACGCTGCATGAAAACCTGAGCGCAGCCTCCAGTGTGGCCTGGAGTACATGGAGGAATTTGGTGAGTAATGATCACAGGCTAAAGGCCTGAGCCTGAAAGCCCCGAGGCCACCAACAGAGGGCCCAGTAACACCGACCAAACAGCTCAATAGACAAAGGTCAACCTCCTAATTAAGACACAATCACTAATTCCTGTGCATATGTGTGTCTTTGTGTAAAAGGTTATGGAAAATGTTAATGAGCTTTGAGACCGTGGTCATACAAAGGTCAGGGATAGATGCTGCTGCTGAAAGTGGGCTTCATGACATGTGAATGTTTTATGTGTGTGTGTGTGTGTGTGTGTGTAAATATACAGCTTCTCAATACCTTGGTGGCCAGCAGTCTGGTCAGGTAGATCTCAGAGACCATCTTGCTCCCTCTGTCCCCTTCCCTCTGGTCTGAGTGGTCGTGGTTCTTAACCAGGTGCCACAGTTTGGTGCCGCTCTCGAGGTCGGGGGTGATCATGGGCGTTCGGGAGCGCAAGCTGTCTGGACTGCTGGCTGTCCTCAGCATACTCTCTGGAAGGAAGTGGAGGAGGAGAGTTGAGCGAATAGGCCAAAAGTAACATTAGGAAGAGCAGATAGAGTTGTGTTTTGTAACATTAGTTTGGATTTTTTGTTATTTAAGCATCCAGGGACAAGGAGGTAAATAGGGAAAGAGGAAGGTCAGAGTGTATGAGTGTTTTTGTTTTTCCATTCACAAGACACATTTTAAAAGAGTCTTAATCTAACCTACATAACATATCAGTTAGACAAAGAATACCACGCACAATGCTTGCTGTGGGTTTGAACTTGAGAAGGCAACGGTATTATTAGATACATATAATCTGTTAACATATGAAGCCCATAGCTTGGT
This sequence comes from Pholis gunnellus, assembly GCF_910591455.1. Lineage (NCBI taxonomy): Eukaryota > Metazoa > Chordata > Actinopteri > Perciformes > Pholidae > Pholis > Pholis gunnellus. The sequence goes on along the minus strand of NC_136529.1, from coordinate 19,377,905 downwards.
GCCAGTTTGTAGTTATATTTGGTCTTAAATCACCACTTCAAGGACAATTACCTTTAAATTAAGGTATAAAAAAAACACATGACTAAGATATGACGGGGCTACAGAGAGTGTGAAGTTAAAAGCATTTCTGAAAGGTGACAGCTCCTTCTACTTTCGTGTCACTCTTTCATTTCAGAATAAATTTGTCTGTCACTCTCTCCTGCTCCTTCCCTCCCCCCCTACCTCCCTCCTTTTGTTGGACAGTGATCCCCTATTTTGTGACACGGAGCATTACGCTCTCAGTTTGAATGCTTGTCACTTCCGTGACAAAGCAGGAATGGATTGAGAGGTTCAAAATGTCAGGAGAGAGTGTGAACCGGGGAAGTATAGAGTAAAGGTGGTGGGGGGGGGGGGGGGGGGGGGTTAGTGAGTATTTATGTGTATGTGACGTACACGTACGGCAGAGCTGAGGAGCACAGTTACTGTACGCCAGGGAAGGATTTCAAACACAGAAAAGAGAGATGGAAGACGTGATGGCTACCTCCCACCCAGCATTAACAATGTGCCTGATGACATCTGAACTGTGTCTAATATATTTGGCGTAAAATGAATCTCCATTGTACATTTTCCAAAAACTCCTGGGTAATATTCTTTTTACAAAACGCACACTTTGCTTTCATTCAAGTACATTTTTTTTGCCAGTTTGTCATCCTGACAATCCATCTGTGACGACTGCATTGGACCTCACAGCTACACTCTGCTGTGAGCAACCATGACCTCAGCTGTTATGAATGGTCTCAAATGGACTCGGCCTGGCACTGGCTAAATCACATGTTGGAGTCACACAAAATGCAACAGGCTCCAAGCACTTCACACAGCCATCTTTCACTGTCAGAGCCAATAATCTATCAGTGTACATAAGTACACCTTGGATCAGCAGGAGTTACATTACAGTAAACAGTGCAGGGTGCCTTATCAACCTCCTGCTATAAAGTGTGCTATACAGTACAGGTGACAAAGTATGCTATTTTCTTTGAGTAATTTATTAGATTCAGTTGCAGGTGGATTTCATATGTTTTTTGCCCTACACTTCACTATATCATCACCAAAAAGGCATGCAGAGAGAAGCGAGGAGCAATAAAGAGCTTGTCAGTAAAGGAGCTGGACAGCCAGCAAGCAACTAGGCACCGACACGAAACCAGTCACTCTTCTCAATGTCAAATTGTGCTGCTGGCAGCTGTCACGTGTGTTATTTAGCTGAAAAGTTAATATGCCACTCATTGTGTTAATATTTGATTTGTTCATTATTTCAAATTTAAGAGTAGTTTCAAGTTAAACTGTTTATGAACTAAAACGTTTAAAGGAAGGGGGCACCAAGTATTCCACCAGTTCTTGAACTGACATCTTGTTAGAAATGCATTTCCACACATACACAAACCTGTACACACACACACACACGTACGCACACACACACACACTCTCTCGTACCGTATCTGCTGAGGGACTTGGTGAATGTGGAGGAGTTGGAGATGTTGTAGGCCGAGTTCTGTTTAGGCACCAGGGCAATCACTGAGCCGTCTGTCACCTGAAACAGGATTTTCAACATCAGTTAGCACCGCTTATATTGTCCAGCAGCAAGATTACAGTCCAACCACACAAACAGCCACTGCTACTTTATGTGTAAGAGGCATTCTATTAAATGAAACAATGTGAATAAATATGACAACTGCTACATTTCAATGAGCTGAAATATACCAAAAACAATATAAACCATAACACCAACTACTGTACTTGCATGAATTCCAAAGCAACAATAATGCGCAACCTATTCAATGAGGAGTTATTGTTCAAACAAAGTGTATTGTATATTGTCAGATATAGCACGACAAAGTCCAGGACGTATTTCCATCATGGGTCCTGTTGATCCATCAGCTCCTCCTTGCAACAACAAGATGAAGACAGACGCTCAACGTCCAAAGCAGGGGACGCGATAAAAAAGAAGTATCATGGGATTGATGTTGCGGTTGAGTACCTGGTAGTGAGCCAAGGTGTTGAGTCTCTTCCAGTCGTTGTCTATCTTAGTTGTCACATCCTCGTCCTGAAGGATGATGCGAGCCATCCTACCCTGCCGCCATTCTGTCACACACACACACACAAAAAGGAGATACGGGTAAGGTTGTGTATGTTTGTTTAACATGAGGAAACATGTAGCGAAATGGGACATGAATTGCAAAGATACACTTAACAAAAATTGCTATGACAAAGGATGCAGAGAGTAGAAATTAAAACGGGTAAAATTTTAATCACTTGAAATTTATTTTAGAACAAAATCACTTCTCTTCTTTAGAAGTCCCCCGGCTGTTTCAGAGAGCCCTTGAAACGATTCCCTCTTTACCCCCTGTGGTAGTGCACCTGTGCTCGGAGTGTATACTTGATGTGTGTGTGTGTGTGTGTGTGTGTGTGTGCGTGACAGTTTTCCCTCTCCTTACCCAGGTCCATATCGGAGGCCTTTGGTCTCTGGGAGTACGGTGTGCCCTTGTACACAGCGTCGAGCAGCTTCTCCTTCACCTGCGTCACTGTGTCACAGTTCAGGCTCTTCACTGTCACCTCCGCAGCGTTTTCATTCTCTGGGTTCACACAGTGTAGCGTCTACAGAGGCAGGGGGTCAGAGGGCAAAATGCACAGGTCACATTTAGCCCAAGAAGTCAGTACAGACTGGGAGCGTTGACTATCGATGTGTGGAAGCATTACTATGCGGGGAGTTTTGACCTGCAAATCAACACTTAATACAGCAATTCAGAATCAATATTCAACCGCGGCAACAGTGCACATGCAGCTCTTTATTACTATTAAAAGAGTGTTTCATCAGAATTAGAGGTTTAATTAGTTTTCCCCTTTGTGGAGTTGCAGATTCTCAATGTTGCCGACAACTGCAAAATGGTCCCAGATTTAGCAAGTAAGGCTTTCCAAGAATACTGGCCACAAGAAAAAGAAATCCATGTCAGTGTACTGTATCAAAGGTATGTGTGCATCTGTTTTATCCTATGACACCAAATGTGTAGACTGTTTGTCTACACTTGCAAGCATACTGACCAAAGTCTTGTAGTCAATCTGCTGCCTGATGAGTTTGTCCTCGCTGAGGGAGTAGCGGGCCTCTCCTGTGATTGAGTCTATTGGTCCCTTTTCCATTTGCTGCTTCATGGCGCAGTACAGCATGAAGAGAGGCTCACCAGCACACTCCTGCAAACAGGAAACGAGAGTGAAGGGTTAGAGGAAAGATTCCAAAAGAAGTAAATGGAGAGAAAGACAGATTGTTAAAATGCGTACTATGAATGCAACCTGCGAAGGAGTGCACAACTGCAAAAAAAGTGCATAGCTTTGCTGAGTAACTCCAATTATATTTCTAATCTTCTTTAAGCCAACCACAGGCAGAGCAGTAAAGGACGAGGCCATGGCCTGTGTTGGCTAATAGCGAGCTGAAAACTGACAGAAACATACACAATTTTTTCTCTCTCACATACACACACTCCAGCCTCTCCCCAGCGTCTCTTCTTTGGGGAAAAACACCCTTTGTAAATCGCTGTTTGTGTGTGTGTGTGTGAGTAAGAAGGAGAGGAATCATAGAGACTGTGAGTGTGAATGAGTGGCAATTGATTGAGGAGTTAATAGAAGGTTAACGACTGAGGGGTGAAAAACGCTTGGAGAAGCACTTTGGTGTGTGAGACGTGTCAACCAGGCAACGAGCTCTGGGATGTTGGGCCCCCGTCTCTCTTTCCCTCGCTTTTCGCATTCACTCAGTCGTTCAGCTGGTCTGCCAACTAAGCACTGCCTGTTTGTACAACTTCTCGGTTCCTCTTTAAAGGGACAGTGTGGAGGATTTGGTGGCATACAGCGGTGCGGTTGCTGATTGCATCGGACTGAAATACCACTTCGGTAAGCGGTGAGCCGCCGAGTGCAAAACTGTGGTAACGCCGTTCCCCTTGCTCAAGGTTTTTCCACGATAAAGCTCATGTTACCGCAGTTTCACAAGCTTGTGGGAGAACTACGGTGGCCTTCAGGTAACGCAAAAAACGCGAATGGCTCTCACTAGAGCCAGCGTTTGGTTTGTCCTTTCTGGGAAAACTAATTTCTTTCCTTCGCTTTTCTCTAATCATTGTTTTATATTGTTGAATAGTGGATGATCTTCAGGCATCTATTAGAATAAAAAAAGAACACCACTTTTTGGTTAAACTGCTCACAACTCACAGACATGCAACCTGCAACAAGGGGTCGTGAGAGGACATTTCTTCATTTAAAAAGGCGGTCAAAAGGTTGTGAACTTCTGTGTTTTCTTTACGACAACTCATTGTTGCAATGTCCTTGTGTTCTCAGATCTCATCCGTTACTTTGAAGGTAATGGAAATAATGGCCAAGTTGTAATAAATTGGAAACACCATTTAAGGGCTTTACGCTGTTCTCATAATCTTACTCACACGAGTGCCGTTAAACCAATGATTCACACTTTCAAACCGTCCTTTAAAGCTTCGAAATGCCACTTTGTGCTTTGAGACAGAGGAAGTGCACTGGACGTCCTTGCCCTCCGCCCTTCAGCTGGGCATGTTCATGCATCAACACGTCGGTCATCTCGGTGAGCTGTCCGATGAACTCTGTGGGAAAATCTAGCACTGGCTGCTTCCTGTGGAGAGCACACCGCACCTTGGCTGACATCCTCTCTGTCCAACAGCATAGAAACCAGCTCTGTGCCGCCTCTCCGCCCCTCTGTCTCCTGATGTTCCGTGTTTATCAAAGCGTCGTACCAGATGTGCGTTTAGCTCTGCTGTCCTGCCCTTTTCCCTTCAGCAACCTGTTCCAACTATTATGATGCATCATTTCTTTTAATTGAATTAGATTATAAAGGATGACATTGTCATAGAGCATCTTAATACAGCCATCTGCAATTTGACCTGACGCAGCACAGCACTTCTGGTGCAGGAAGAGAGTGACCATGCGACCATCCCACTCTCTCAAACAAGTCAGTGCACCGGTAGATAAGTGAAATAGGGAAATGGATAAAAGCATTTCTTTCTTATTCCTCTTCTCTTTGCTTGGTAAAAGCATCTTTTTTTTCCTCCCTTCTAACTGACCTTTACCCATCTCTATTCACACCTGGCTGAATCTTTAAAATTGTTCCAGGCCTTTCTCTTGTATGACCCCTAAAAAGTCAGGAGAAAGAGAGGCACTGAAATGCAGAGGTTTTTCCTTTCCAATCCCTCCATGTCCCCCTCTCACTTTCCCTTGCACTCTTCATCCATGTTTTTCATTTTAAAACCTTTTTTCACATCCCCAACACTTCCTCTCAACCATCCGCAACCACTTCTGACCGTTGTCATTCTACATCCTTTCACCCTTTCCTGTCCTCTCTCCGTCGTTTTTGTCTCGTCTGAAGTTCCCTAACAGCTTTGACCCACTCCCCTGTCTCTGAACCCAACTCTGGCTGTCAAGTCCTGAGCCAAAACACACACATTCATGCACACCCAAAACGGACACACTCACACACAGATGTTAACTGGGACCCCCCCGGGGGCTTGGCTGGTTCACTGTCCTACAGAATGGCTGTCCTGGCGGGGGTTTAAGGCCCCGCTGCTAACTGATTAGCTGCAGCAATGTTTGAATGTAGAGAATGTGTGTGTGGAAACAAGAATTTAGCACAGTTTAAGCCTCAATAAGTCTCTCTGATTCCATATCAGAGGGAGAAGAATTCAAAAAGAGAAAGAAAACATACAGACGGAGAGAGACAGGCAGACAGAGAAATGAGAGAATGCATTTGTGTAAGATCTCTGCTTTCCTCTTATGCTAAGCCCCAAAGCACTAAAGGGAGATACAAACACAGAGGCAGGCATGCATACATGCACACACACACACACACACACACACACACACACACACACACACACACACACACACACACGTTCCTGGCTGTAAAAGAATTCCAGCGAGGGACACAAAGAGAGGACAGGTTATTGCAACGGGCTACGGCGATCACAACAACATGACCAGCTGTGTCTGAACAGCGCCTCAGACTACAGTTTCCTCAATTCTGAGAAAGGAGAATTTACCACATGAAAGGCAGAGGTAAGGGATAGGTAGCCTGCTGCCTCTCCCTTATCTAATGCTGCAGCTGTGAATGTGTATGTGTGTTAGAGAGGCATTTCTCTATTCTCAAACCGCAGCGGTTTTAGTATTGCTTCAAAAGTTGTGTGTGTCTATGTGCATATGTGTGTGTGTGTGTGTGTGTGTGACAATTTTACCTTGAGGAACTTGTAAAGCAGGAAGGTGAACCAGTTGGTGAGCATCTTTTCAGCGACCGACTCCGTCCTGGGAAAGCGGTGGAGGGAAGGGGAAGAGAAAGGAGATGGTGAAGGGTGAGAGAGAAATAACAGAAAAAGAAAAATTAGAGAGTGACAGTTAAAGGATGGGAATGAAGAGTAAGAGGGAGAAAGACCTTTTTCCAAGCAGCACATAAACCTCGGCACAAGACCCTGGGAGGTTTTTGGAGTCATCCTAACCCGCCCCTCCCTGTTTCAAGCTCCCCTCCCCGGCTACAATCTCTGGGCATAAACCAACACTTTCATCATAGGGGGAAAGGGCGTTTAAGACACGCTCGCACATCAAAGAGAACACGCAGCATTATCATCGTCGTGCGGTTCGCCTTCAAACAACTGAGCCCTTTCCCTTGCTCTCCTTCACTCCCCCCATCATCACATGCAAACAAATTAACTTGGCAAAAACAAACCCCTTCATTTCTTTCATTGTTTCGAACCAACCCCCCCCCCCCCAACACACACACACACACATCCCCCCCCCCCTTCAAGCAAAGCCACTCGTCTTCATTAGAAATACAGCAATTAGTATAATTCACTAACTTCTCTCGTTAATCACAAACCTGCCGTGTAATGAGGGGAACCTCTGCACGTGCACGCTCTTGAGAAGACACACGTGAACAACCAGCAAATGAAAACAGAGCAATTAAAAGGCATTGTAATTAACGGACTTATTGCGTCTAATTTGTTAAACAGCTGAAAGGGAGACCGGCACTAACGGTATGTGGGGGGGGGGGGGGGAGTGATTATTTCTCCCACTCCGTCATCGTCCTCAGATTTACCTCCTCGCTTTCCACCATCCTTCCTTTTCACATTAGGAAGAAACAGGAAGACTGCTTAATTATCCAGCCCTTTTTTTGTCTCCTTGATAAATGGGGGGTGTACAAGGGAGCCTTCTGCTGGGTTACTGGGTTGTCTAACTGGGCCACATTCCCACACTTCTTGTAAACATTAGTCTTTGTGTCATTAGCGAGGCACCATGTGCAAAGAGGTGAAGAAAGGCATATTCTGTCGAGAAATGACACCATAGCAATATATTTTCTTATCGACTTTGCACAGAAATTCAGTTTTTTCATGACAACTGAGTAGTGGTAAGGCGATAAAGGGAAACACAGGAAACTAGGCCAATGTGCAGGTGAAACCAGCGAGGGCCTGTAGCAGTAACGAGACGTGAACTCCTACGCTTCCGCATGCCTCCCTGTTTGACTTTTGTTTGATGTATGTGGAGCAGTTTTCTTTTTTCAAGGCTGTCAGCGAAATATAGCGGATCAAGGACGAGGCAACTGGGAACGGAGGGATGGAGGACGATGGAGGCGAATACACCTGGACAGAACACGCTTTTGGCCATGTCAGGACATGATAGTGGGCGAATTGTAACATCATCTCATTCAGGGAAACCGTGTCACGGCACCCCTCGTTAGAAAGATGTTAACCGTGCACTACGCAAAGAGTTGCTGTAGCTTTCCTGGCCAAATACACCGAGTGTGAGCCAATAATGTGCCAATCACACCAAATGCACACAATGTAAGAGTGTCATTTTTCCGTAGGGGATGAAAACTCAACTGGGAGCAGATTATTAAGTATTTTGCTTTGCTGTGTACATGTCTAAAAATGAAAATGTTCTAAAGTCTATCTTTTGCAGGAAAAAGACCAAACCAGGGTGAACTCTGTGTAATAATTGCCGAGCTTATTAACGCCAGCTCCCGAGGCTAGTGTAGTTAGCAGGGACAGCGCGTTGTAACCGTACGCCCCAAGAGGGGATTGGAAAAGGCTTCACACAGACACACTGGCTGAGAGTCATTTATTTGATTAGATTTTTAATTAAATATCTCTCAGAGGAAAAGGAGGAGAGAAAAAAAACATAACTTTTTTTTTTTTTTTTATCATTTAATGTCTAATTCCAATTTATTTGGAGACAGGCCCTTTCTCTCTAATTGTGTCTTTCCTTAAATACGTGTATCTTTTCCTGTCCCACTGTCTGCAGTAGCTCATTTTTCCTCCTCTTCCTCTCTTTGCCTATCTACTCTCTCACCATATTGCATCTTCCTACATCCTTTCTACCCCCCCCCACATGTTTTTCCTTCCATCAATTTGCCTTCAGCCCAAGTGTCCCTGAAGACATTTGGCCCTCTCTTTCTGTCAATCACCATGTCTCTCCATCCACCTTTGTCTCGTTGCCTTTTCCTCTTTCACGTCATATTCTTTCCTTCCACTGCTGCTCATTTCCCCTTTTACCGATCAATTCTCTCTCTATCCCTCACACTCTCCCTTGTAAATCCTCCTCTTGTTTCCCTTTACATCCCCTCCATGCCTCGTACCTTTCCCCTCTCTACCTTTCTAACAGTGTGGGGGTGAGAGAGGATCGAGAAGTGTGTGACTGCAGCTCCACTGGGAGTGTGTGCGCGCTCAGGGGTGTAATCCTCTCTGACAGGGACAAGGTTGAGAGATAGAGACGAGGTAACGTCACATAGGCCTCTAAAAGCTACAGTCCCCAGTCCCCTGCCTCCCTGCTCCATAACGTCAGCTGTACAAGAAAAAACAAATCACTTGACATTCTCACAGAGCATCATCTTCTATTTTCTATAATTTTGGCATAATTTCTCTTCCTATTTTAGCAAGAGTATAACTATCTGCTTGGGTTGTCATGTGCATTACAACTGCCATGATAACATGACGACACATCAAATAGGGAACAAGAACAAGTATGAAGTTTTTAGTTTTTTGAAGGCTGAATACTCAAGGTGCCCACTGTCAGTGGGGTGCCTCCTCTCAAGGACGCCCTAAACCAGTGAGAAGTATGATAAACTAAATGGACGTAACCTCAAACTTGAACCCCCAGTGGGGAAACTAGCCGTGCTTTGTGTGACATGTTTTTGTCCGAGCCAGTTTCAGCCCCTCTGTCTCCCTCCCTGTTTTCGTACCTCCTGAGTAAAAGCTTCGGGTGGTTCTTGCTCTCCAGGTTTTTGTCGATGAGGTCAGACAGGAGCTGTTTGAGGACGCCCGTGGCGTACTCCATCTCTCCCTGCAGCGCCGTCATGATGAGGGAGGCCACGTTGCCCCGGTCTCGCATGGAAAAGGACCGCTGTGCTTCCAAGGTGCGGATGAAGGTCAGCAGGAAGTGCTTTTTGGTCAGCAGCTGGCCGAACAATGTCAGGGCCTTCTCCGTGTTAGCGGGGACCTGGAGAGGAGGGCACAGAGGTGATGATGAGGAGGAGTGTGAGGAGAGGAGGCGAGGGATGGAAGAGTGGAGGAAGGGAGTGAAAGTAGATTAAGGAAGCAGAAAGGTAAGGGGGATAAAGTGGGAAAAGGAGGAGGGAATGTAGTGCAAGAGAGGGATGGAAAGTTAGAAGAAGGGAAGATAGAAAGAGAAGTGAAAGGAAGGAGGCATTAGAGAAAAGGTACAAAGAAGGAAAAAGGGCAGAATATTAGTGGGAGGGAGGTAGAGAAAAGAGTGGGCGTATAAAAAAGGTTGAGATCAGGATGAAGAGGAAGATGTGAGTTATAGTTGAGTTCATGAGTATGAGTGAGAATGAGGAATATTAGATGAGGGGTCTATTGGTAAAAGGGCCACATGTGCACACATGCAGAGACACTCACAACACATGTATCTACAAACAGGGAAAATCAGCTTACAGTTGCATCCATAAAACAAGGATTATAGGGTTTGCACATTCTACCTATTATTTTCCCAATGCTCTCCCCAATTACCAGTTCTCCCCCCCCCCCCCGCCCGCCCCACCGACTCTCTTCTTCTCTCAAAGTAACGGCCAGGTCTCCCCCTCTGAGGGAGAGAAACGGAGGCTTGAAGTCAGAATGTGAGCTTCATGCTGTAATAAGAAATTGATCTGCTTGCTAGCGCACTACTGTGGCCTGTGATTGCCTGGGCCATACAAATGAAAATCCAATGTCGCGCTACACTATCCCTTTGGAATACAGTTGATAGCGCGAGCAGATACTGCATGTCTCAAAGCCCCCCCCCTGCAGCCGCCAGCATACATGCATGTCAGCGGAGCGCTAGTGTGCATCTCCTTGTGATGTATGTGTGAGAGTCTAATGTATACAGAGAAATGATGGAGGTAGTTGTGCATGCTGCATTACGCGCATCCACACAGCCTGGCTTTACGTGAGCGATAGTGTTCCCTCTTGAAAAAGGAGCAGTTGTGGCGGGGAGAGGATTTTATTGAACGTGTAAACATTGCTTCTTCAGAAGCCTCAAACGGGTTTGATCCTGTAGAGGCAATCTAGCACTTTTACCAAGTCTTAGTGGAGCACGAACGTTGCTCACTCCCCGAAGAAGATCGGTCCCTTCACTGCATTACATGAAACTCGAGCTTGCCCTGAGAGTTTCTCTCATCAAAGTTATTTTTTTGGTACTAGTTTTGCCTTGAAGCCACTTCTGCCTCGACCCCTCGACTACGGAACTGCTTAAGATGAAAGACGTTCGGTGGACACATTCAGATAGTTCACCTCTGATATAATGGAGATTCTTACCTTACCAAATCAAGTCTCTAAAATACATAATTTGTATTGTTTTGTTTTTTTTGAGCTCTTTACTGTTCAATGTTACTCCTCTAAACCCTATACGGAGCAACCCATGGCACAGAACTAAAATCTCCACTAGACTTAAAGGCATATTGTTCTCCCAAAATATGAATCACACTCCAGAGTGACGAATTTGGCTCTTTTTCTATTTCCACTATGCACCAAAGTCATTGCTTAACATTTCCTTTTTGTTAAATTTCTAATGACATATACAAACAGACATTCGGTACAACTTTCATTCACCCAGTGTGTGTGTGTGTGTGTGTGTGTGTGTGTGTGTGTGTGTGTGTGTGTGTGGGTGTTGAATGTGAGTGAATTGCTCTCTACTGACCCGTACCTCCATCTCCTTAAGCACAGGATGGTCCTCAATCCCAGGAAAGAGGACTCTCATGGCGTAGGTACGGTAGTCCAGAAAGGGGATTCCTGCTCCGTCCAGCTCCTGAGTGAGTTCATGGATGTCGGTCTGCAGCTCCGCAAAGGCTGCGCAAAATAGAAATATGTCATGAACGTTGTCTTACTCAAAGTTTCAACTTAGTTTCAGGCGACATAAAGATTGAATACAGACTTTACCGGATATTTACCGGACTATACAGGATTTGTTTTGTCTTCAACACTGATATCCTGATTTTGATGACAACTTATAATCAGTCTTTCATTTTACATTTAGCTTTCTGTCAGCAGAGTCCCAACACAAAACACAAATTAAAGACACTAAATGACTGAGGCCTGTTTTACTTGCTCTGGTCGCTATTTATCCTAAACAAACCACTGCTTCTATACGTGTAAAAGGCATCTCTTCAAGTGCAGAAAAGGAATTTCTTGGGAAATAGGAATGTCTTGAAACACCATCAAGCAAAAAAGCAAATATTTAGAGGTGAAAGTTGGGAATTATCACTAATTCTCCAATTTCTAATTTGTGTTCTCTCGTAATGATTAATATATTTTTCTTCCCAAATAATTGGTAAGTTCAGATTTCAAACGTTAAAGGGATAGTTTGGGTGTTATAAATTGCAGTTGTATGAGGTGCTTATCCATAGTCAGTGTATTACCTACAGTAGATGGCGGTCGGCATGCCCCCAGTTTCGAGACAGGAGAATCAGCACGATAGCAGTGTGTACACTATACTTAGTATTAATATTTTCACCGCTTTGTCCTGCCGTCAGATAGCCATTTCAGACAGTGAACTGAACTGAACTAAAAGTGAAACTTGTCCACTCTCTTCAAAGGCATCACACACAAAAAGGTTTCCCTTTCAGTTCACTTCCCCGTTGGAAAATAGTTTTAAAAAAAGCGTAAACAAACTTTTATCTAGCCTTTCTTTTTGGTGGCTTACATATGTTTTGCTGCTGCTCCCGTCCACAGCGGCACATTGCTTTACTCCTATGTATGTTAGCATTTGTTTTTTTCTTCTGACCCAATAGCTTGTTAATCGATCCTTAACCGCTCATGGTCAAGATTGGTGCCTTTAGCAATACACTGTCAGCAACAGGTGTTGAGGTTTACACAACAAGCGGATTGGCGTGCGAGTCAGTCACACCATGGCGAGTGCTAATAAAATGGCAGAGCTAAAAGACCCGCCTGCAGGTACCTGTTCAATACACTCACTATGGATAAGTACCTCATACAACCCCACTTCAAAACACCCAAACTATCCCGTTAAAAGGATACAAAAAAGAGAAGAATGGAAAAGCTGTGGTGCAGATAATACAAATTATAGCACATGCAAAAGTTGAAATAAACTCTAGACTAGAGCCAGTCTTTATCTGGACTTTTACTATTAATGCCTCAATCAATATGATTTCCTGAAACAGCATGTTTTAAAGTGGAAAAAGGCAACACAGGTGAAAGTGAGGAAACGGCGGAGGCGTGTGGAGGAGTAGCTGTGAAAAGCAGCATTATGTGATCGCTCAATGCTGAGAGCAGAGAGGAAGATGGAGGGAAGGAGGAGAGAGAGGAAAGTGTTATGACTCTCAGTGGCTGGAGGGGAGTTCAGGATGGAAGTGCACACAGGAACAGGAACATGAGCCTGTGAGTACACACCACACACGCTTGTACTACAGCAGCCCCACACACACACACACACACACTTTTTCCTGTCTTGCCCCACAGCTGAACACATAGTGCCCAGATGATTAATGTGAGTGCATGTGTCAGTGTTTTTACACATTTTCCATTCCCTACGAGTGTGTGTTCTGACCCTGTTCTGTATACTCCAGTGGCTTCACAAGTCACATCTAGAGGGAACAAATGGGATCAAATCCATTCTCTCGCTCACTTCCCATACAATAGTGCATATTTTTTTTGCTGTACCGCCTTGATTCTATTTTATACATACGAAACTCCCTTGAGGAATGAAATATACAGCTTTACGGTTCCATTACCTCGACTGTGTGTGTGCCCTATAGTGTCACCCAAAATACACCAACACATGGATACACAACCCAAACAAATAATGAACCAAAGCCCAGACTAACAGATGGCTTGTGTCACCCTATCCCTCTCTTCCTATCTCTCTTTTTCTCCCTCTTTCTTCCCTTCAAAGTGTCATCTTAGAGGTCACCTCTCTCCCCCCTATGGTTGCCTCTCCTCTGCTACATCCCTCCATCTTTCTGTTAGTTTGGCTCACTCATGCCATCCATCTCTCTATGCATCTCTTATCAGCCACTCTTTTCTCTACCCTGATGCATGTCTTCTCTTCACTTCTTTCATCTATATATATTCAATATTTGTACTTATCTGTTCAATTTCTGTTTGCTGTTCACTCCACCTCATTAATCTTTTCCCCGACACATTCTAACCACTTCCCTTCTTATTACTCCATGTTGTCCTCTTACTTTTGCACCCATCTCCTTCTGAACCGAAATATTATTATTCTATTAGTATTATTATTCCAGAATTATCTCCCGCTATCCTATCAAATTCCTTCTCTCTCTCTTTCTCCTTTTTAAAATTCTTATTCTTCAGTGCTTTCTGCTTCCCCTTTTGTTTTCCCCTCTCTCCTAATCTTCCGATCCATCCTTCTTAAGTGCCCACCTCCCCTCCCTTTCTCCTCTCACAAGTTGTCTGCCTTATTTATCTCCCTCGCTCCGTCCCTCTCCTTCCATCCATCCTGTTGTCGTCTTCCAGACAGTGGTGACAGTGGGGGACAGACAGGGTCAGGGCACCTGGACTCACCGCCACACACCCCAGCCAATCATTGCTTGACCCACTGTGTGAGTTTATATGCGTGTGTGTGTGTGTGTGATTGCAAGAAGTAAAAAAAAAAAAAGAGCAGGGCCTGAAGAGTTGAGTGTCAGGTGGAGTGCACACACACACACACACACACACACACACACACACACACACACACACACACACACACACACACACACACACACACACACACACACACACACACACACACACACACACACACACCGTCATCCCCTGAGCGGATTACTTTGTGCGCGTGTGTGTCTCTGCAGTTTCTGGCCTTTGTGATGCTTGACCCATACTTGGGGAGTCAAGATATCTTGGTCACTATTGCAATAACTTGACCACTCTTTTTGTATCTTTCCCCGATATTTGTTGTTTTAAGAACACTGATACCTGTCGATATTGGGTCTGAGCTAATATTTTGATTTTTCTACATGTTAGTGCTTCGCAGTAAACACCTTGATCTGATGTAAACTTTGGACACCCCTACAAGTAACTACAATCAATTTACATTGTTATGTTCGAGGTTTACTAAAGCAGTGCAACACGTGAAGTGGACTCTTATACAAATGTAGTCTGATGATCATAGTTATCAGTATTCTCCTTCTCTCTTTCTCCCCATCTGCTTCTCTCTCTCTCTTGCCAGACAAACCAGTAACGGCATCAGTAGGCTCTCAATGGATCCATGCTGTTTACTGCCAAATAAATATATGCTAATGTACTGGTGTGTAAGTCTCTCTGCCCCTGCTTCAGTCGTTGCCAAACCCCTCCCCCCTTACCATGCCTCACTTTCCCACCTCTGTGCCCTATGTCTATCTAACCATCTCCCTCTCCCTCTCGCAGTGTGGATGGTAGTGAGGCCAGCCAGGCAGCTCTCTCATGGGGTGGAGAGCCAACATCTGGTGGCTGGCTCAGATCAAAGTGCTCCTCTGGAAACACACCAACACCCACACACACACAGGCAGACACACACTGCTGCCACCTAACAGCAGGGGGACAGTTGGCAGCGAGAGGCTGGGAGAGTGAAAGAGAAAGCAGGGAGAGAAATGGATAGGACTATTGAATGGGAGTAGTGGAGCTTTTGAGGCAAACTGCAGCAATTTACAGAAAGTTATTTGGGGATATGGGAGTTATTTGGGTAAAAAGATGAAGAGAACCAAGAAGTGAGAAATATGAAAAGGACCTAGGAGAATACAAGCACTATAGAAGTAACTGGTGAAGTTTGAGCGGTCAACGTCACGTCTCTCTTATGACCACGTTTTGTCAAAACTCACCTTCCTTGCACTCAAGGGCCACCCTGGACTCTAGGTTGTCCATCTGCAGTTGCAGCCGTTTGAGGGTGCGGTCGGCGTCCCGCGACTTCCTCTTATAAGCAATCAGCACCACAATGATAACCAGCAAGAGTAAGCCGCCACCTCCTCCGATACCAATGATGGCAGGCAGAGTGAGCAGGCTGTCCGAGTAGATCTGCAAGGTCCCCGGTGAGTATTCAAAGCCTCCAACACGCACCTAGTAGATGGACACACACAGGAAAGTTACATTATCTTGAAACTACATCAAAAAATAAATAAAAAGGTGGGACTGTTTGCAGCAGTATTTGGCAGGGTTCCAAGCTGAAGCTGTAAATCATTTTCATTTAGAGTTACATGAAATAGAAAATACATTAGATGTGAAAGTCTTACAAATCCTACAGGCCCACATCTGGCCACAACTACTTTAAATCCAATAGTGATGGAAAAAAAAAAATGCTGCAAGGTGCCAGTGCTAAATCCCACATTGCATTTATACTGACAAACCAAGCTGTGTCGTGTTGAGCCAAGTGCAGGCCAAAACTCCCCAAAACCCTTTATATCTGGGTTGGGGGAGGCAACATCTGTGCCCCCGGGCCGTCTTTGGATCCAGTGATACAAGCACACACAGTCACACACCCATCTGACTTTCAGCCATATCACATCAAAACAGTTCTGGTTTGCAGAACACATGAATAAGAAAAAATCGTTGGGATATGGTCCCCCCCCCCCCCCCCCCCCCCCCCCCCCCTGCCATCTTTTTTTCTTCTTCTTTTATTCCATCTTCAACTGGCTTACGTCTATGAAATACCAAATGGAGGAGGGTAAAAATAGACACAGACCTCTCACGCCCACTAGCCATTTTTTGGTCTCTATTGAATATCAATACTGTTCAAATCCCAAGGTGGATGCCAGCCAAAAGAGACCGATCAAAAGCTTCTAAGACGTAAATACAGTCACAAACAGTGCCAGCAGTGTAAGAGACAGGATGTGTGTGTTTGTGTGCTCGCAGCTATATGAATGGGGAAGAGAAATCTAGAGTAATTAAAGTGGTTTAGGTCTGATGGGTGGGGAGGAAAGAATGAGTTGAATGAATAAAAAAGGCAGGAAGTGGATTGACATAAAGAGGGGGGATGAATAGCACAGCGGAAACTGCACTGAGAACAGGACCTATAGAAGAAGATGGGCTGAGCGGCTGAAAGACATGTGAAAGACAGATGCTCCAGAGGTGGCAAGGAAAGAAATCAAGTGAGATGACGAAATAACAGGTACTTAAGAGAGTCAAATTGAACTTGGGAGATGGATGATGCTCATTTTCAGGTTTGAATCCAAACACTTTGGCGTGGATGGCCCCATGCTCTGCCCCCGTGCGTGACGAATCAAGTTAACTTAATAAAGAAAGACACTCGCACGATGGGAGGACATTCGGTAATGTAAACAAATATGAAAGTTTTACTCACAGTGACTTTGTGTTCTCCGGTCAGGTTGGGCCATTCACACAGCAGCTGGCTCTCAGACAGGGTGAGAACGCAGGGCGTCTCCCCGATCAGCACCGTGTAGTTCAGCTTAGCGTTTCCTGGGGCTGCGGGAATTAGATTGCGGCCCTGGAAACAGAAACACACACAAACTTCGGTTACTTACATAAGATCTAAGTCTGAGGTGGAATAATAATTACAGAGAATAAATGGAAACAGATTCACTGACTGTGATTTATGCTGACAATAATCCCCCATACTCGTTTCTGATTGACCGGCAAGTGTCCGTCAGGTGTTCAGCCACAGCGCTTACAAGTGTGCAAGGTACTTTGAACTGCAGGTAGCCATAGCAACTGTGCTACTGCACAGAACTGACCGATCAGGCATCAAAATACGAGAAACCTGTGCACATTCTACTCTTCGTAATAAAATACTAAGTCTTTCATATTGCTCTAGAGGTAAAAATGTAACTTGAAATACATTTAGCCAATAAGAAATTAGATCATTTGATCATGATCTGGTGGATAAGGGCCGGCACAAGCATAAATGCCGGCCAAAGACTTAAAAGAATGTGATGGGAAGTGCAATAAATACACTCTACAGAAATCCCCTCCTTCTCTTCTCCTCTGCTGCCTCTACCTACCCCTCCTCATCCTAACTCACTGTGCTTTGCAGAGTGTGCAACTGCGCTACTGTTCTAATTATTGCTTTAAAATCTCGATGAACATCTAATTTCTCCACAATTACTTAATAGGATGCCGTTCCTGTGCTGCTTATTATTGCAATTCTTTACACGGAGCACGGTGGGGCAATCAGAGCTTTTCATTAAGGAGCTATATGTAAAGTTACAGGCGAGAAAGGCACGAGTCTTCATTTCTAAAACTCCACCCTGATTGGCCGAGAGAAAAAAGGCTTTCGCTTTTCCATGAAATTGCATGATAATTTGCTCTCACGCTCCTGCGTCTTTGAAGTTCAACGGGGAGAGGTGAAATGACAAAAGACAGAGCGGGTGGGTGGTGCAAAGCATTTCTAAACGCACTCCGGATTCAAATGCGTACTGCTTCTATGGCTCAGAGTAAACATGGCTATGAAGTCTCCCTTCACAAAAATCTGAGCAGGTGGCAACATGGCAACGCATGGGTCCACTTTATAAACATGACTTTCCTTTGCACTTGATATTAAAGGGGGCGTTATGGAAGAGACTTCTTTTTTTTTTCTTAAAGGTCTCCAAACCCCAGTGGAGAAAGCAGGCGAAGAAATAACATCTTTCAAGGTTGAGGCACATCTGACAGACGGCTGTGTTGAAAGAAAAGTCAAAGAAAGAGGAAGAAGGAAGCCAAAATTCTGAACAGGAATGTTTCGAGCAGACGCTTTCAAATTCCTGTCAGCCTGTTATTAGTTGTGTTGGATGTTGACTGGGAGGTCGCTGCAGCATTTTCTAAAATAATTATTTGTTAGATTGAGCTTTTTAATGTTGCTCACAAATACTCAACATCACTGGTACGCTGCTCTCTGCTTTTACTGCTCTACGAGTGTGTCAACTGAGCTTTAACACTCAGCTATACCCTTCTTTTATCCTGGAGTCCTAGTGAGTTTTAAGACATTTATTCCACACCTTTACAGAGTAACCTTCGATGAAAAGCTTTGATGCAAAACCACCACAAACTCCAGACTGACATCATTCCCTCAAACGTATGAATCATCCCCCCCCCCCCCACACATGCCTGGTCTACTGTGAAAGGAGAGAGGACAGGCATCAGAAACAAAAGGTGAGAGGTGATGCAAGAAAGGAGACAGAATGCAACACAAAACAGAAAAGATGTTCGGAAAACACGTAGAGAGGAGAAAGGTAGAGGCAGAGGAAGAAGACGTGAGAGTGGAAACTGAAGAAAAAAAAAAGAAAAAAGAAAGATAGAAAAGTCAAGAGAAGAATAAAAAGAGAAAGGCTGTGATGGATGTAAAGCAAAGCTAGATAGAGACAAGGCCAAAACAGATCAATGCTAGGAGCACAAGGCAATTTACCTTGAGTATGAGTGGTGAGCTGGGCTTCAGCTCCAGCATGCCCGAGGGGCTCAGAGGTTCGAACACGGGGTCCGGGTGGTAGCTGAAAGTCTCGTTTACCACCAGCACGGAGCGCACGTCGTCCATGACAAAGCCGATCTCATCAGGACGGCTGCCCGACTCCGAGAAGCCTTTGTCAGATCCGGCCACAGAGGGCGCCAGACACACCATCACGGTGTTGTTGACAACCGTGCAGTTCTAGAGAAGGAGAGAGAACATACAGGAAAAAGGAAAAGTGAAAACAAGGAAGGAGGGAATGAGAACTGGGGAGAGAATATGCCTAGGAGCTGAAATAAGTTTGACATGGTGATTTCCTTTTTTTTTTTTTTTTCATCAGACAACGTTTCAACCTTGTTTACACTGTTTGCAGTATTGGCAAGAAATGTAAACAAAGTACATTTGAAAATAATAACTCAAAAGAGTGTGTTAACCAATACATAATCAAAAACACACATAACGGCTGAAACAGGGTCATGCGATACGAGTGGTTAAATGTCTCCGTAATGACATAATGAGGAAGAGGCTGGCTTAATAACATCAGTGTTGTAATCAGTGTTGATATTATCTGGAAATCCCCTGTGGGGTTCGACACTTAAATCAGTCACCGAAGAACAAATTAGACTCTAATGACTCACAGAAAAAACGGAGAGGTCAGCCAGTAGCAGTTTACAATGACACAGCACGGCTAAAGAGATCTTTGAATAGTTTCACAGCGTGTTATAGCCTTACATTATGTTCTATATGTCACATATTAACACTCACACACGAAGGGTGTGTAAAATCACAAAGGCACGGAACAAAACTGTGTTTATAGGTCAACAGAAACATTAACCAAGCTGAATAAAAATGACTGCAGAGAGGTTGACAAAGGAAACAGAAGGGATATTTTTACTTTCAGCCAAGAGCGGGAGAAAGGTTAGCTAAGCCCCGTGGTGCTAGGTGAAGAGAGGGGGATTTGCCAGAGCTGCTTTATTGCTGGTTGACATTTCAAAGGTTAAACTGCTAAAAGGAAATTCAACATCAAAAACAAACAGAAAATGGGCCCTTGGCTGGTTGACCGACGGGTCAGGTGTGTGCGTCCGTGTCCCAGGAGTGTGTGTATTGCCTGAAAATGAGTTGTCCACAGAGAGGGAGACAGCGGAGGAAGTGGGTGAGGGAGAGAGAGACACCTGTGTGTCTATATTGGTCTCACTCCGTCTCACTTGCCAAGTCAAGTCACTGCTTTTTTTTTGTTTTGTCAATAAAAACTGTGTGTGGGTGCCTGGATCCGACCACTTACATTTTCTGACTTGGCAGCTCCATACTTGGCTCTCATTTTGGGCTCCTTGATGGTGGCCAGATTGGTTCCAGTTATGGTCAACATGGTTCCTCCACTAAAAAAGAAATGGCAAGACTTGTTGTAAATACATCAGAACAAACACAATAATACAATAGTACTGGGAAAATTAAAACAATTCCATGTGCACTTGTGTGTGTCACACATCCATGCACCTCCTGCTGAACTTTTTTGGTCTTGCAGGGTCCAAGTGCATACACTATTTAGCCAGCCTATCAGTCGAAGAGGCCCCTCCAGTAAGCGATATACCATTACTGCTCACTCCTGCTATAACCTTCCGCCTGCTTATTCACGGGAGCCCATTTTCAGGTAATGATAGCAACGCTAAAGCCCTTGCATGAATGTTAAAAGCGGCTTTAAACCGATATGGAGGCTGGAGGGAAGAATAAGCGAATATGTAGCATTACTCCTGAGAGCCGAAGCTTTTGGCCTCTCCTCCGCACCTCTAGAAAGCCAGCGGAGACATTTCCACAGCGTATTAAAAGTTGCACTGCAATATTTTTAAGCATGAGATTCACTCAGCGACTGCACCGCTGTCAGTGATCTGACATGTTCTGTAACCTTTACACCTGTGACCTATTCAGGTCTGTGTGACGCTGACCAGCCGAGACATGGGTAATATGGGTGAGAGTCCTATTCCCCCACAATGCCTCCTCGACAGCCTCTGCTGGCCTGAGAGGCTGAACTTTATCTGATGTGAGGTGTTCTGACAGCAGCTAAATAAGTTAACATACAACCTAAAAACTGGAGTGGGGTAAGGCGAAGCTTGAAGCCTAGTGCGACTGTGAGTCACCACTGGCACCGAAGAACACAAACAGCAAATGATACTGGCTGGTATATTGCTAGGTTTCAGACAGGCAATGATACACCGCAAAAAAAGCTTATTCTGTGTCATTATTCAAGTGCTGTAAAGCCTTTAAAGAAAAGCTCTTCTACGTGAATATCAACCATTTCAGAGGCTCTGGTGTTTTTTTTTTCTCTCTGAGGAGTGGCAGCTGAGGACTTGTGATCTACTCAGCCAACATAACATCCATTCCATGATGGAACGAGAGCATCCTTAAATGTAAATATACATGGACACAGTTCCCTCAAGACAAAGCATCCACATCCAGGGGGTTGGCTGTGTTTTTCTAAGGCCAGATGGAGCCGGTATCTAAAGCCAGTCCCAGGCCTGGCAGATGTCGAAGTGGTGAATAGAGTCTGGTGTGAAAAGTGAGCAGACAAAAGGAGATTTACATACAGTTACACCTTTGTTGGCGGAATAAGATAGAGCTGTGAACACGTAGAGGAAACTGTGAACAAAAAGCTCAAGATCAGTAAAAATCTGCTTTGTATCAATATGTAGCAACACTCAACAGAGTTCTGTGAGAAGATAAGAATCCTTTCCACACACGCACACACACACACACACACACACACACACACACAGTGTACACTTTAATGGTGTACTGAGTGAACTGTACTACACTGTGTAAACAAAGTGGTGTGTCACGCAATGTTCACAGTGGCATGCGTGTCCGTCGTCACCTCAAAAGCCTCTTCCTGAAGGGAGGGGAACGAGTCTGAGTCATGTCAGATTTGTGTTTTGGACAAGGGAGGCTCGGCGCCGTTTGAAATCGCCCCGTCAAAAGGGTCACGAAAGGGGACGCGGTGACGAAATAGCTTGGTAAATAAAAGCGTGATTGGCCTGGAGAACACCTCCTCCTCTGGGAGCGCTGAGCGAAACACCAAACACAAGCCGAGTGCCGAGGTTATTTCCCCCCCCCCCCCCGAGGTTGGAACCAACACTTTCATTCTCCTTTCCCCTAGCCAACCCTCAACTACTTTATTCATGCCATTCCAAATGAGACTTCTCATCCGCTCACACCTCTTTTACATGACAAGAGACTTTTTCTCCCAGCAGAGTTTTAAACGCGGCTCCCATTTTCACCTCAACCACCTGCGATGATGCAGAAGTAGATTGTTAAGACTGTTTGAACGGACAATGTGTCCGGTGGAAAAATCTAATGTGGGCTCTCCTAAGAGGTGATACTCTTAAATAAAAACCTGGAATATACTGTATACAAGCCAGAGTTGCTCTAATTACAAAACAAGAAATATATATATATTAAAAAAACTCACATGTTCCTGGAATTACACTTTTGAAGTAAATGAGACAGTCAACAGTGTGTGTTTGTGTGTATGTGCTGGCTTCATTTCTGAGCTGAGGAGTAGAAGAGTTTCTAGGTCATGCAAGTGAGCCCATTAGCACTTGGTAGCTCCAAGCTTCTTTATTTTTTATTTTTTCTCCACAACACAGCTTGTGTTTGCACAAGAAAACTTCCCGTGGGTATGTAGTCTCATTTCAATAAGTCAAGTAATATTTACAGATACATCTCTGCTGCAACTCATCAACTGTAGCAGTGCACTGCTTCAGGAGCCTCCTTTACTGCTGCGCCTGCTCTCAAAGATTTACTTTTGAAAAGAAAAACAGTGTGAAAATGGAGAAGAATTTGTTTTGTCTTTCAGACCCAGCCGGGGAGTGTGCTTGCAGAATATTACATTCATCAAATTTTACAGAGAGTTCATATTTCAGTTTAGTCGACTATGCTCCTTGAAAAAAGCACATCCACCACCAGGTATTAATAATGTATTGATGCATTTGTATCTGTTCTATAGAAGTACATCAAGCAGAATTGCAGATCAGAAACTGTGTTGATGTGAACTATAGATAATAAAATAATCATGACATTTTGCATGAAATCCGACAGAATTAGTTATATGGCGCAGCGGAGCTTGAAAAATACACAAATTTATGCCGATATTGCCCAGTTTGTAAAGTCTTCCTCTGAACTATTCACCTTCAATTCCTGTCAGGGTTGACATGCATAAAAAAAGCGAGAAATAACCAATCATGCAGTCTTGGGTTTTGAGATCGCTGTAAGCTTCTATGCAACACAGAAAATCCTTGACGTTCATACAAAAGGTTAATTTTTGCTGCAACCGGACTAGCTGAGGGAAAAGCCCTCATTGTGTCCTCACCTGGCGATACTCCAGTCGGGCTCGATCTTGAGGATGGTGGGATCGTCAGAGTAGTTGAACTTGACCTCCGGGTTCCTCAGCTCTGCAGAGTTGATGTCCACCATGACCGGGGTGGTACCCGAGGTTTGCCCCGCCGGAGTCACACACACTATCTCCTTGTTGCTCCGCCTAGAACGGCCAGGAGATGAAGTTGGGAGGACAGGAGAGAAAGAAAAGAGATGTCACATAAAAAGGTTGCGGAAGGCCTCTCTTAAAGTGGACTTTTGAGTATTTGGGAGCTGACTCTCTGACAGACGCAGAGAATAAAAACTGAAGTGAGTGCACTGTAAAAAACAAAAAATCCTTATTATAACCCTTAAATAACTCCTATCCACATGGCCGACATCTTTCAGTCTGTCCAGCCGTGGTTTCATCAGCCTGAATCACAGAATGCTGTATTTCAAAGCTCTCTCTCTCTCCCTCTCTCTCTCTCTCTCTCTCTCTCTCTCCTTCCCTCCTGCGCTTTCTCTGGCTGATAGATCTGAAGTGTCAGATCAGGCTGGTCGTCTCTCTGTGTGATGTAACTCCCTCCGTAGCAGGCAGGCAGCCAGCTGTGACCTGCTGGGAAACTTTGTACCGCCGCCAGAAACTTTGTGCTCCACTCCAGTGGCTCATTCCACCGTCCCCTACCCCTGCCAGGGGGAGACACTGCTGACCGAGCGGCGGGAGGATAGCTCCCTGTGAGACAGCAGTGTGTTGAGCAGGTGTGCTTTGACTGTTTGGAAGTATGAATTTGCATATAAATACACCGTGCAGGTAGAAGATTAACATTGTGCGAGTATGTGTTTTGTGTCAGTCGTCGTCTGCTAACATCCTGCAGAGCACCGCAAGTGTGAGTAAATGGGGTGTGTGCATTGTGCAGGCATGATGGCAGGCGGCGCAGCGTGAAATTTTGAACACGAGTAGAACAAGCTGATCCGTACACAAATCCTCCCCCCGTTATCTGCTGTGAAAGTGAAATCCACAGAAAGACAGAAGATGATGGAGAAGATGAAAGAGTGGAAACCTATTCTATCCCCGCGGCTTGCGATGGGGTGGGGTCGGGTTTGGATGCCGAGTGAAAGCGGTGAAAGAAAAGCAAAGACCGGGGGAATCGGGCGTCTTTTGTCGGACACGTCCCCGCCGTCTCCCAGGAGGCGATTTTCGACAGCGTCCTCAGACTGAAACGGGACTGAAGGGGGAATGAAGATAGAAGGGGAAAAAAAATGAAGGAAGATATGAAGAAAAAAGAAGAAAAAAAAACACACATTCCGCTAGTGCTGCGTTTCCACGGCAACCATTCTCACAACAGCGTCTCTGCCGAGAGCGTCTGTGGCGCCGCGTGCGTATTTTTGACAAGGTTGCGGCCACACAAAGGAAAGCCAAGAGGGGATACAGAAAGAAAGAAAAGAGAGGGAAAGAAATGGGGTTGCAGGCGGAGATAAGAGGATGAGTGACTTGGGGTAAATAGGTTTTGATTAAAGCGGAGGCCCCACTGAATACAAAGACACATTAAAAGAGATGGACTCAACCAGTTCATTACTTTGGCCATAAAGGTTATTGCTGCTCAGTGAATGAAAGGCCAAGACTATTATGTTCACCTTTCTCGGGATGTGCTTCAGAGCTTTAAATTGGCCTTTACTTTTTCTTTTGATATGATATAAAAAGAACTTGGTCGGTCCAAGCTCATTAGTTTAACCTGTCACTTGTTGCCTGAGAGAAGGGAACCACTATAATAAAAACACCAGTGTTATAGAGAAATTTGTTCTAAAAAGAGAAACAAGAAACTCTGGACTAGTGCTTCAGCTACACTGGAACAATGTATGAGGAATGTAAACATGTTCTCCCTGTTGTTCCAATATTCACCTTCATTAGTGAAGGTTTTTTCCTGGAAATTCCTTTCAGTACATAGGTGCGTGTTTCAGTTCACTGACAATCTTTTTCAGTTCGGTTTCTTTTCTCTGCCATCTGCCAGACACCATACATGAGTGGATTTAGTCCAGAGCTCAGTTCTCTGTCACTTTGCCAGGAACTCAAAGAAACAATTGAGTCCTCAGCTCAAGGAATTAGAGTCATATAAAATGTGTCTCCTCCTCTTGAAATCTTGGCACAATCTCTTGCAGAGTGAGTGAGGATGTAAGATAACAGTGGCAGATCATTCTAAAAACAAAAAGTATGGAATCATTTAAAAAAAAAGTATTTTAAACACGAGTTTAAAGCTGGAAAAATATGAGTTTCCAATTACATGCAACACTATATCGTTCCCTCCAAATTATAGTCATATCTCTGACAAATAGTGGGTCATGCACTTAAGTCATTCACAGCACAACTGAACAATGATATCAGCTTCCCAGGGAAAGGCTACACTGTCATTCTCACAATTGCTGTGAATTACAGTACTGCAGGTCATCTTCTTGCTGGTAGCATTTTTTCAGACCTTCTGCAAATCAAACGCAGCAACCAGGAAAAAAAAAAAAGGTGATTTTCTTTTAAAACAGGGAATAACTATAATTATTAAAACACAGGAAAAAGGGAAAGATGGCTGAAGTAAAAGATAGGTGGGGAAATTACTAGAACTTGTAATGATCTTCTGAGGAGCATAAGCCAAAAAGAAAACTTCCTCCAGAATAGCGCACTGGAAGTTTAAGCTGAAATCTGTCTCTATCAATACTAGGACTGGGTATCAGTACTCAATACCTTTAAGGTATAGACAAAAATAAGTCCGCACTAAGTAGTATTGAAACTTTTATGCAACTATGCTTCCATTCACGTGATGGATATCGAATGAAGTAGAAAAAAAAAGACTTTTATGTGGAAATACTTCTTACTATATATTCATTCCAAGTCAATGTATTAAACTTTTGCTGTGAAAAAAACATGTGCAGACTAAAAAAAGCTAATTCCAATAATTGTCATACGAGTTGGCATTGTCATCAAATATGAGCCAACAATTCAAATGATGTTAAAAGTGGATTCACTCACCTCTCAAAGCGACAGGGGTGAAGTCCTATTTTCACCGCTACAGCACTGCCTGCATTGAGATGACTGCCTTCAATGGTGATCCTTGTTCCTCCAGACAGCGGCCCAGTGGACGGAAGGACACGGGTAAAGTACGGAGACTACGGAGGGACACAGGCAGAGGACAGGTGGATAAATAATGGCTGCAGAGCTTCAACAGAGATGTCAAATACAGGATCAAAATCATCCCCCCCCAAAAAAAGATTTGTCTTAGCTGTAACTTTGTAGCAACGCTCTTACAACACGCACACTTACCACAAAGGTGAAGGCCTTGGTGGACACTGCTTTGTAGTCGGGGTGAATGCAGTCCCTAACACACACTTCTACCTGAGCCTCCTGCACCCTGTAACCTGTTGCATCATTCAGTCGGCACACAATCCTGAAAAAAAAGGGGAACACAGAGGTGGAAAGATGAGTTCCATTATCACTCTCCACCAAAACAAATGCATCCATGTCAAGGTTTTCTTTTCAGTGTTTGCTTAATAATGAAATAATGAGACAGTCAATTCAGATGATAAGACGCTCGGTCAAACGGGGACCAAGTGAAGGACAGACAGTGGGGGGGGGGGGGGGGGGGGGGGGATCTGCAGAACAGGTCATAGTGCTCCATTTTTCCAAGTCAGAAATAAATACCAATAGTTCATAATAAACCGTTTATGAAGCCACATTCATAGAAATAACAAAAAGGCAGAGCAAATCTACTAGAAGAAATCTGCAGTGCCAAGACAGGGCGGAGTTTTCTGTGCGCGTGTTCATGTGTGTGTCTGCATTAGGGCGTACTAAAGAACTAGAAGCCTCGTACTTGGCCCTGGGTGCTGGCTGACCAAATGAAAATCCACTGGAGAAATGATTGAATGAGGGGAGGAGTGGCAGTGTAGCCCGCGGGGAGAACACACACACACACACACACACACACACACACACACACACACACACACACACACACTTACTTCATGTTTCACCCACTGGAGACACACTTGACTGTTAATTAGCCAGAAAGAACGAACGAGACAGAGAGAAAGGGCAATAGTGCAGAGGAGAGAGGGAGGAAGAGAAGGAGAGAGAGAGAGTAAGAGAGAGAGAGAGAGAGAGGGGGGGGGGGGGGGGGTTAAAGTGGGATAGGCTGATTAATTGAACGAGCTCATATCCTACACATCTCCTCAGCTTCCCTCCCTCCCCGAGATGAGTTATTAACTCTCCTGCTTCCATCCTCTCCGCAGGTGACCATGGCAACTGCGGTGACAATGAATTTCACATTCCGATGCCGCCGTGTGTTTCCATTGTTTTTATTTCCCCCTTTCATTTATTCCCAGGTCTCCCACTATGACAGGGGCCGTCATTAAAATGCTGGACAGCTCTCAGTCAGAGACTGCAGCTTCACTTGCCTCATTACTGCGCAGATGACAGGTGGCTACATTGAGCTGTTATTACGCGGTTAGGAAGACAGAAAGTTCATGATGCATTTGTAACGATGACAACATTATAAATTACACCTTCCTCAATCAAATAACTGAGGTGGAATGTGATGGTAAAAAATTAAACACATGCCAAATTGGCACACAGAAACTACTCATAAAACAATAAAAAAGGGTTATACCAGGTTATGTTTCTCTTCACTGGCTATCATCTACTTTTCTCAATGTGGAATCAAATCCATCTGGTGAATATTTAATGACTGAGGTGAATGACAAGCCTACTAATACTAGAAGCACCAGGAGTGCTGCATTTTCTTGCAATTCAATTTCAAATCCAGTCACAAAAACAGGGAATGTGGGAATCTACGAAGTACAAGCGCTAGCTGAGAGAAGGAGACAGCCAGAGCGAGAACATGTGTGTCTACATTTTGCCCAACAGTCAGCGCACCACCTTCTCGCTCTCTCTCTCTCCACCAGCTGACCTCTGACCCGTGCTGTCAGTCCCGTTACCCTGGCCTGTCTCCCGTGCTGCAGATCCGATAGGGTCACGGGAATGACGAGAGAAACCGGGCCACTAATGGCACCGTATGGCTAACATCACGTTTAATTAGCATGACAGCCCCACTGCCAGCCGCGCCCTCCTTCTCCTCCTCCTCCTCCTGCGGGTGCTATGGCAACAGGCCAATGCTGCGTTGCGAGGTCGACGGGGTTAAAGCGTAGACACCTTGGTGATTTGGATGTGAAAAAGTTAACACAGAATCCCCTAATGTTAATCCACAGCTACACGGGCTGGGGTAAAAATGGTATGTTCTGTGTGAATGCAATATAAAGGCTGACATGTCACTGCCATGTGCTGGTGAGAGCCGCAGATCCCTCTGTTGTCCTGGCCGTCAAATGATCAAAAGTCACATTTCTTAGTTCCCTTCTTAGCGAGGGGGCAGAGAGAAAACTAAATCAGCTGGGACTGTGCTGCAAAACGCCGCAAATGGAGCATTTGTGTACAAATGATAGCTACATAGTTGGAAATGGAATATTGAGGACAGCTCCGGCTGTGATGAGCTTCCCCCGATGTTGCCTCGTCCTAAATTGTATTTCCTCTGCTTCTGGATGAATTCAACATAAATTAAAGAGTGTGACTCATCATGTAGTTTCACAGAAGGCCCAGATCTTTCTGGGTAGCTATACAAGTGCAGTGCCAGGGTCACACTGGCGGTGCTTTACAGTGTTTTTTTTACATTTATAATGAAATTAAATGTATGATTCCCATGATATTACTGAAGAAAAGTATTGCGATGAGGCAACCTGTTTTAGTTTAAAACAAAGAGTTCAGTCATACTCAACAAGGAGCTATGATTGCTTACTACGTTTTTCAGAATAAACTAGTTCATCCGCGGCACCCGTCGTCATTCAGATTTTCCCAGAAAGCAGTAAACATAATTTAATCAGTGGGAGCGTTCACATGACAAGCTTTCATCTGTGGAGTTTTTAGAAGACATGTACCACCCACTTCAAATGTCATTAAATTTCTCTCAGAATGGGCCAAATTAATTGTTGGTTACATGAGGTAATTCGATTCTGATTGAGCTATTATTCTGAGTATTAGTGATATGAAAGGTTCCACGTTAACTCAGCTACTGTGAGATTTACATGCACAAGAAAAGCAGTACCAAACACAGCAGGAGGCTGCTCGCAAAGAATTGTTTTTTGTTTGAAAGAGGAAAGAGGTGTATAACCAGTGGAGTTTTTAACTGACAAAGGTCTGAGAGAGAGTTGCAGTGTTGTGCTTAGGCACTCAGTGTCACATCAATATTGGACAAAGACGTCCATGGGAGTGGAGAGTCTCTGAAACAATGAGCCTGAGAGTGAGGGGTGGAAGTGAAGACATAGATAGCGTCAACGTACTGCTCAGCACTGATGTACTGGTCCTCCTGAGGGTTGCAGGCCACCTTGCCGATGCGGACTCCGCTCTGGATGTCTTTGAACTGCAGACCCAGGTTCTCACCCGTGATGGTCAGCATGGTCCCTCCCTGCCTGGGCCCCGTCTCCGGAGACAACTGGTCAGAAGAACAAATTAGAGAGGACATATTTTAGCCAGAACAACATATGGCACAATTGATTTAACCCAAAGCAGTACATCATAGACAATATATTGTATGTCAGCATGAATGACAGTTCACTTAAGTCATTATGGTCATCTCTCATTCTTAATAAATCTAATACTTTTGTTGCTACCTCATTAAGTTAGACGAAAAATGACCTTGGATCCATTATGTCCACCTCAACTCAGTCAAACATTCCCAACCCGCCAACTCACACACTTAACCTGGACCCACCCATCAAGCCCTCACTTACATCTCTCATTTAACCTTGTGACGATTAATCTACTGAACACAATTACCGCACACAGCGACCTCTGCTCCCTGACTTTCCCCTAGAGGTCTGCAAAAGGTGTGCGGTGGTGCTAATGGCTACCCGAGGCTAGCGTAGTCGCTAATCACGGCCCATTCATCCAGCCCACGACGCAGACAATGGCCCCTCTGGTAATCAGTCATTACTAGCATAATTAGGGCTACAGCTAATTGGATTAGAACCTGGTGGGGTGGGGTCTTTTGTCGCAGCAGGGTGGGAGGAGGGTGAAGGGGATGAGAAGCTGATGGTTGGGTGTCGTGGAGTGGGGGTGTGGGTAAGGTCACCCTTTGACCTGCCTTGCCGTAAAGGAAAGCCACAATGGATGATCACCGATTAAGTTCCCATCAGCCAGATATTTTATAGAATAGATGGCACACAAGAACCGAGAGGGGGGCTAAGTGGCAGAAAAAACATGCATATTTTAAAACTTTTTGGTTTGATTTGTGTTCTTGTTGGCCAGTGCTAACGCGACCAACAGTTCCGGTCACACCAGAGAGTCGAAAAGCCAAATTAATTTGTGTGCTGTTGCAAAATTGGTTGTGCTGCCAGCTTGGTGACAAGAGTGACTAGTTGGTTAAGTTGTCACACTTGGCCAAAGTCGAGCTTTGCACCAAAGCACCATGTAAATTGACTTGACCTCTATTGGCAAATCCACTGGCAGCATCCATGCCAGTGAAATGATGTTGGTTGTAAATAATGGTGTGACTGTGCTTTATGAGGAATACATTTGTCTGTTTCAACGTAATAAAGAGATGAGAACACAAATGCGGAACAGGTTAAAACAGGGATGAAGAATGAACTGGTGACAACACTTGACATTTTAGGAAATATGGTAATTCGCTCTCTTGCTGTGAGTTACAACACCACTCTCATGTATGTGCAGTAAACATGAAGCTACCGCAAGCAGATGGTTAACTTGGCCTTCTAGCATGTGTAACTTCATCAAATATTTACAGTTCAAACATAAGATAATAAGATATCAATCTTCTTATCGACCTCTCTGCAAGAAAGAGAATAAGTGACTTTCCAAACAATTTCTTTAAGTGCATCTACTGTCTCACGTATAAATTAGATCCACACTCGCAACCTGCTCTCCACAACTCTATTTCCCCACCTGGTACCCGACAATGATCCCCAGTCTAACATCATTATAGAAAAGGTGGCGGGATAGTAAAAGCCACAGGTGTTCAGGACACCACTAACAGAAACACACAATGGGAACAAAGCCCAGTGTCGTGCAGGCCAGAACTGAAATGCCACAGTGATACAATTAAGGAGTGTTTCCCATCTTACAGCAGCAAGGCTTCTGATGAACATCCTTCCTTCTTCCCTTGCCCTTTCCCTCTTCCTCTTCCTCTTCCTCTCCGGACTTCTGTCTTCTTAATTCACTTGCTGTCTCTTTGACAATGTGCCTGACTGCTTATATTGTAGCTGGAGAGTAAGTGGCACACAGTTGTGCACCAGTCAGAATCTTCAGATATGGTAATCGAATCTCTGTCTCTATAAGCACTGGCTTATCAAAACACACACACAAGTTGTTACATCACCAACTAACCAACACAAACAAAAAGCCCTTTTTGATAAAAGCCACCAGCCTAAACACTCGCTCCATTCTCTTCTCGCAGTCGCGGCGCTCCACACTCATTCAAATTCCCTTTTTCCTCTTCGTCTCCGACTTGTCCCGTTGTGTCGGAGGCTTTGTGTGAGGCCTATTGTGGCCGGATGAGCGGCAGTGCACAGATAGCATCTGCTAGTTATAGGAAGAGGAGGAGGAGGAGGAAGGGGGGAAGCAGGGGACACACAGAGAGAGAGAGAGAGAGATGATATGAACATGGCCTAAGGTTTCTGATTTCTATCTGAGATGTGAGAGACTCAGAAAAACAAAAAGTCACAAACAAATCGATGGAGGTAATGAAATGAGTAATGACAAGGATAATATAGTCTCTGCCACTAAATGTTTACATGTGTACAAGTCAATAATTATATGATTGAAGATGTAAATCCCCACAAACATGGAGAACAAAACTGTGACTGAAGTCAGAATCAAACTGGAGCCAATTATATTCCTGTAGCTGACATGTTTAGATAAAAAGCTAAATTTAGACATCATATTAGCAGATATACAGTTGTAATATTACGCTTCTGAATAACTGAAAGTATTTACTCAGCACTGGTTTGTTTCATTATTCCTGTGAGACCTATTGTTTTGCTCTAAAACACGAGTGACAAATCACAGAGGCCTGGTCAATACAGACCTTTAAAGAGAAAGACATCTCTCTAGACACTGGCTGACAGGAGGAGGAAAGAAGAGGGGAAGATGATAGGAGGACAGGATAGATGAAGGACGATGAAAAGGGAAGGAGAAGGACAGGAAGGGAAAGTGAAAAGGAGCGAGGGTTGAAAAAGGTAAGGAAATAGGAAAGGAAAGGAAAAAGGTGAACATGGGAATGAGAAACAGAGGTTACAAGGAAGAAAAGAAAAGAAAGTGACAAGAAAATAGAGCGGTAGAGAGAGATAAAGAAGTCTGGCCAATATTGCAGCTTAACAATACATGAAGGAGAAATCATTGGCCTTTTGCAAGTACCTAAGCTGTGAAATGAGACAAAGACTCGCACACTGACACGATTCCATGCAATATCAGACAGATTTCAGGGCACACAAAAAACACTTTTTTCATACACAAAAGATCACAAAGAAGCAAAGAACAGAGAAGCGCAGAAGTGTGCCACTTGCTTAAACACCAAAAATCACACACACACACACAGGCATCGCCTGTGTTGTTTTAATTGGTTTCTAAGGGCTAGCTGTAATGCTCTTCCTGTCCCCTAGGAGAAGGCAGGCAGGAGATGATGGATGATGGAGGGCCAGGCAGCATCCAAGGCCATTACTAGGACACTGCTGCACTACACTGGGAGACAGCGCCAGACAGTGTGTGTGTGTGTGTGTGTGTGTGTGTGTGTCACCGTCTGTGTGGCTGTGAATGTGATTTTGAGGATACCATACAAGCCACACATTGTAGCTTAATGTTTATCTCTGATTTTAAACATTTCATATTTGAATATAAGCCTTTCAGAGAGTGTGTATGTTTGCCTGTGGGAATGTTTGTTTGTGTATGCTTTCACACACACACACACACACACACACACACACACACACACACACACACACACACACACACACACACACTGTGTGTCTGCTTGTTGTGAAAGGAGAACTAATTAATCTTAGTGCACAATGTCAGTGTAGAGAGAAAAAAATGCAGCACAATAAAAATAGCACTTCAACGGCCTAACGGCTAAATTCTTGGTTTAAAACCAATCATTTAGAGCCTAAAACATCAATTGCCGTGTTTGGAAAACAGCGCTTAGGTGCCAGAGTCATTAGTGGAACGGTACCCAACTGCACACTATTGAACAACGTCAAATGGGCAATAGCACACTTGCAAATGACACCAAACGGGTTCAACGCTTGCTGCTTTCAAAGCTCTGGATAGCTGTGTGTATGTGTATAATATGTGTCTGCATGTTGCGTGTTCAATCACATAGTGGCGGCCGTTCAAACACACACTCTCTCTCCGGCCCAAAAGAAATTAGCGGCTAATCCGCTAGCTGATGGCCACACAAACAGCTAGAATGCAGCAAAAATTAACCAAGCAGCCTGAATAAACCAAAAAGACGTTTTCTTTTTTGTTGAAAAAAAAAAGGCCTCAAACAGGGAATGAGGAATTTGAATGAACTGATGGAAAGAAGTAAAGTAATATTCAATTTGTGATGCTCTCTGGGAGAACTAAAGGGTGAAATGGCAGAAGAAAAAGGGAAAGATTTTCTTTGTCACCTGCAGATGATCTTTTGGCATTAATGTCACACTGTAAATGTCAAAGGTGGAGAGAGAAGAGGTGAAGCTGGCAGCGCGGCTGGGTGATAACGCCTCCTCTAGTGCCTCTCTTTTTCTATTCTTCTTTGTCTCCTCCATGTTCTCAAACCTGCAGTACATTTCTCCTCCTGCTGCTGCTGCTGCTGCTTTTGAAGCTCTTCTACTCCTGCTTTTTGACTGCCACCAACATCTTGCCCCAAGGCCAGGATTTACCCCTCAATATGCATGCAATAGCACATGCTTGCACGCACACACCCACACACACACACACACATCCTCACCACCTCATACACCCCCTTCATCTCTCTCATACGTACACGCACACACAACCCAATTGCCTCTGTGCGCTTGTTTCAAAGAGATAACTGAGGCGAGCAAGAAGAGAGAGAGAGAGCATTAGCGAATGGATTTATCTATGTGCCAGTGCCCCAATTATCCAATATCTCCATTAAGCATTCAGAGAGACGAACCCGTGTCACACAGGAAATGTACTGAGGGCTCCAGCCATACAAGTCTGCATCGGTGAAATGGGCATGCATTATAAGCCATACATATATTTCACACTCATTTAAATAGTGAGAAATGGCACTCGTTTTGACTGAGATGATGATTCTCCCTTACTTTAGATTAAATTAAATTTAAAGTTGAAAAAAAGTGTTAAAAGCTTGAGGAGGAATGACGGAGAGAAGGAAAAGAACGGAAGAAGGCAGAAGGACAAACGGGAGGCGAGCGAAAGGGTTGAACGTCAAAACGCGTCTCACACAGCGGCGGGTGGCTTTCAAACCGGGCTGCGTGTGTTTTGTTCGTGAGATCGTGCAAGCGTGTGTGTCAGTCCCAGTGGTGAGCTGTAGGGACGGTGACCCAGGTCACAGTCAGACGAGGACCACCACCACGGTTACCCGGTGGCAACAGATGGGAACGCCATGGTGTTTAGACGCCTTGGCTCACCCAGCCTGTCAGATGCACACATGCGCACACACATTCGGTGCCCATGGTGGAACACAATTAGCACAATTGCACAGTCTCTGTTTCTCTGTCACCCTCCTGTCGCACACACTCTACAGACAACCACCCGCTCTGCCTCCTCAGGTGTGTGTGTGTGTGTGTGTGTGTGTGTGTGTGTGTGTGTGTGTGTGTGTCAGTGTGTGTAGCCATCATCTCTAATCATGTCAGTGTGTTCAGTCTTGGTGTTTGTGAACTGCCACCTCCTGGCCGGCCCATCTGTGTTGTGGTATCAGTCACGGTGATGGCTTCTAAGTTGTCTATCCTCCCTGCCGCCTCTCCTCCTACGATGTCCCCTTCACGCGCCAAAACAATGACGCAGCACAGGTAGGAATTTCTAATCTCTTCGGTTGGAAAAGTTACTAATGAGCTGACTTTGGCAATGCTTTGATTTGTGTCTAAAAGGCAAGTCTTCAGTTTCAAAGTTTGCTGAACAAGAAATAATCACAACCCCTGTTACAAAAGGCATACTGTCACTTGAACCCCCCTCCCTTCTGACCCCTGCCTTGTTTGTTGTTTTCGGAGGTCGAGTTGCTGGGCAACGCACACCAAACAGCAGCTAAAGTGTCTGCTTTAACGTTAGCAGTGGTAAGAGAAGAGTTTTTCCTTAACTTGGATTTAGCAGCTCCATGCAATGTTTATTCTAGAGTGGGCTGTTCCCTGGCCTCACAGACCTTGGGGTGTTAATGTGTGTGGCGACGGTGTCAGTTAAAATCTTTGACAAAGAACAGGATTAACTTCAAGAGGTTATATTTCTATTCATATAGTGACCTAGAAATCTATATATATATATATATATATATATATATATACATACACACACACACAAACACATTTCTGCTAATACATTTTCAAACTTATAAGTAAATCCTGAATAAAAGGTAATATAGCTTTGGAAAGTTGCATTTTTTTGTTGCACACTGACTGCATTAGGGTGTGTGTTGCTGCATGTCGAGCACCTTCAATCCAATTCAAAGGGGTGCGAGTTTGTACTTGCGGGTACATATGTGCCGGTAGGAATGTGTTACATTGCCGGGCTTCAGGAGGATACTGAGCCGCTATATGGCGTTATGTGGTTGAGCATGTGTCGTTGCTATCACGCCTTACCTTGATGATCTTGGGGTGTGCACAGCGGCTGTTTCCTGTGGTGGCGTGCATCCAAGTGCTTTCTGAAGGAGTACACTCCTGCCTCATGGAGCACTTCTTCTCCTGTACGCACCAGCCGCACTCAAACCTGGGGTTTGCCTTCAGACACATCCCACAGCTGTCCCTCAGGGCATAGCACTTATATAGGTGGGCTGGTAAGGAAAGAAGTAAGACATTATTATTGGGTGGAATGAGGATAGGGAGAAAATTAAGTTACCTTACCATCAATATAGTTTGTATTGAATATTGCAGTACAAGCTCACTAAGTAAACACACAACCC
Organism: Pholis gunnellus; assembly: GCF_910591455.1. Lineage (NCBI taxonomy): Eukaryota > Metazoa > Chordata > Actinopteri > Perciformes > Pholidae > Pholis > Pholis gunnellus. The sequence continues at coordinate 19,341,486 of NC_136529.1, read as the reverse complement.
GAGGGGTAGAACAACCCAATACCTCCACTTTAAGTTTCTCAACTTCCACACAAAAATCCCAAAACTTATTCAATGTCACTGAGACTAAGTTGAGTTAAGGCACTATTTCCCAAGGGCCTTAGGAATTGTGCAGCGGAATCTTTTTCTCTCTCTCTCTGCTATTCCATCCCCAAATCCCATTGGTCATGGAGCAGCTTTAAAGCAACCCTGTAACAATTACTGGCTGCTAAACGTCTCCTCTCTAATTACATTAACATATCAGTATTTAAGACAAGCGAGCATCGCTCACGCTCCACCAGATGATTATCATGATTGTGAAATAGGGAGGGGGCAGGCAGCGAAGAGAGAGAGACCGAGAGAGGGAGACATATTTGGGCTGTAGGTCACCTCCGGTTGCACTTCAGGAGATTTACACTTGAGGTAACACACACAATGCGTAGACCCTGCTGCATCTAACAGATGCCCATTAAAAAACACTTTGTCTCTGGAAGAACCATTGACGGTCAAAGCACTTCTATGTTGGCTCTATGAATATAAACACCCCATTATTGTGGATTACAGTGGGGTCCCTATGTTCATAAAGAATATGTCTGGTAAAGGTTACAAACGCATCCATATAACGTACAGTATCAGTCAGAGCCAGCAGCCTGAGGAATATGTGAAATTTGAGACTTTGGACTACAGGGAATGACGTATGATGTAACATCTTCTATTCTGAAATACTGCACGCAATCTCCTCGCGTCTTTAACCACCAAAGAGCAACTAACGGCACCAAACAACGCAGCTCCCTCTGTTGTACAAAACTCCTTGTGCGTGTCATCAGCGGGCCGTATCGAACGCAGTGGTGGCTGCGGATGATGTTACTTCACCTCACAGCAAGAGCATAATGTTACAGACCCCTGCTGTGCTGTACAAGCCACAATAAGTATGGAGACAGCACTATAAAGACTGTCCTACCAGTAATTATATCCAACAGACATGATCTCATTGTCTTCTCCCCCAGCGGTGCATTGAGTATGCGTGTTTAATCACTATCCTCTTGGTCCTTTGTTTGGAGGCCGAGGTGGGGTTCTACATTAGTGTACATATAGTAATAATGTACTGTCTTTAGATACAGTAGTGCATACACTGTTAATAATTATACCCGTCAACCTAAAATTGCACAAAGGGGTTGTAATAATACATCCCTCTCTCAAGATATTTTACAATGTGACCGTACGCATCGCGGAGCTGAAAAACGAAGCGCAACACAAAATAAATGCTAGGAACAGGCTTCATCAGTCGACTTTGATCTCACTTCAGTTTGTTTTGTTAAAATACTGTTTCCAACGTCAAGAATGAACCTTCAAGCTCAGTAACAATATTTCTCAGTTGGTGATTGTCAGTGACAGAATATCAATTATTATGTTTTATTTTGGGGAAAGGAACAATACTTAAGCTGCTTTCTTAACCAACATTGTGTTGGATGAACCTTGCCTAGTTTACGCCTAAAATCTGACTTTAAAATGCGTCGAGAACCTCTGGTCTGATCTCAACACTGCACCTATTGGCCTCATTACTTTGCATAACGCAAAAACTGATTCAAATTGAATGCTACACTGCAGAGTCTGTGTATAAATGTATAATTTTGACACTGCTGAATAGGGCACTATTGCAGTGTCCCGCACACAACTCACACGGTGTTGGAGCCCTTTACAGACAAAGAATATAAATTTGGTCAAAATATAAATTATTCACTACGGGGTTGTAGCCGTTTGTTTTTTCCTGGATCCAACTTTTTTGAGATGCTGTATCAGCCGTGACTCAGCTGAAGATAAATAAATCTGACAAATCAACACAGCTTTTGAAATGGGATTGATTCGACTATAATGTCTGATGTTTAAAGGTTAAGACACATGACAAGATTCAAGAATACTTTTATACTGAATATAATGGCACTCTCTTCTCCTCCCCGGTCTTTAATTTGCTCATGCTGATTGAGACAATGAGGGTCGATAACGTTTCACTCACCTTGGATGTTGAAGGGGTTGTCGATGACAAAGTTTCCGTTCCAAACCACAGACAAATCCACTGGCAGGTCGCTGATGTCATTCCCCTCATAGGCATACTGAAATACAAACCGACATCAATATTAGCATTCCCAGTCACATATCCGCACCTCAACCAATAATTCTCCTACACCAATAACATCATTGTACGACATTCTCGGTCTTTTAATAAAATATTAAATTAGTGAGAGAGAGAAAAGCTTGGTTCAGCTAGTGGCTGGTAGTAATGTCATACCCTGCGGTGCTCACACAGTTGAAGGGCCATAAAAATGAAAGATGAGAGACAGGCTATATTGTGATTTTAACACGCAGCACATCCGCCGCTGCCTGGCAGAGCACAGAGTTGATTAAGAGATTGGAATCCCCATCACTGTATGACTCATTCCATTCCAGTGATGAATGAAAAGCCTAATATATCTCCAACAATAATATTCTCATCTAATTTCATTTTTGCATCCTGAACTAATAAGAGTTGAAACGTAATTGACTCGTCGTCGGCGTAATCACTTTAATGGAATCGCTTTAAATGAGACAACAAGCTTCAAAAGCGGCGATGTGATGGCGGTGTGTTAACCGACGAAATGAAAGAAAGAGAGCTCTTGTGAGACCATTCCCAACATCCGAACAAATAAATTATCAACAACGATTATCACCGCCAAATAAAATGCAGCTTTAGAAGTTACATCGCCTCCCCGATCCTCTCTCACACACACACACAAATCAGCCAAACACTGAGGTAAGCACCCAATCATCTCAGTACTCATTCATCTAGAGAGCCCCACATCCCCCAGTCGGAGAGACATTGTGCATTAGTAACTACTCCATTCATTAGCTGTCTTTCCGATAGAACATGAACAGCTGCTAGATAGCGAGAGAGTGTTAGCTGGTAAGACTTGAGATAGGCCATGTTAACCTAATGCCTCTGTCAGTCAAAGGGTGCCCAGTCAGCCTCACTACCACTGGTATGGTCACTATCTTCAATGACCTGAGGCTGAGAGATAGCAGGACTATTCTCTTCTAGTGGAGTGGTGATAAAATCCAATGTGAAAGCCCTGAGCCTGAGGCTATGGGGCCCTCACAGATTGAATCTAGCTACAACTTCGCCACTATGTGATACCACTCCAATGTGATACTGTGAGATTTATCTTGACATCTGTAATAATAGTGAATTGGAATGTATTTGAGGGGGGGGAAAAGGGCCGAGAAATGTGCATAGAGAAGATAAGAAAATGAGAGGACACGGCAATGTCACAATGTGTGAATGGCTGATTAATTCATTCTTCACTTTATGCGATTGGATGATTTACATTCAGCAGGCCCTGAAGGCCGAGATGCTGATATCCAAATGAAGGAAGATGTCTCCGTGTATCACAGAAGAACTACTTTGCTCTCTCAGTTTAATTTAAGGAAGAAAAAAAAAGGTTTTCAGTCACATTTTGGTGCCCTTATTTATTTAGTAGCCATGAACTATTAACGAGGAAACGTTTACCCCTGAGTAACTCCACCTGGGAGCTGGCCTGCACAACGACAAACAAGAATACTTTTTCAGAAAGTTGGCGAGAGAGCTAGTCATCTTTCATACTAATATTTACACAGCATGTTAATCAAAAATGAAAATGATCACTAGTTACAGTCCGTCATGATTATTTTGTGAGAGAGGTACCTTCTCCTTTAAGGCCAGTGGACCTGGTATCTTAGGACAAACACACGGCATGCCAACTTTACTGCAGTGGGGTCATATAGAAAGGGGAAGGTAAGGCTGAAGGTGACAATAAAAGGGCAATGTGGAAAAAGCACCAATAATACTGGACAGAGTGCAGGAAAAAGAGGGGAGAAAAGCATCAAGTGATGGTTAAAAGACTGGCTGATGGGTTGGAAAGACAGAGGTGGAGTGTGCTGGGACAAGGAGTGCAGGGAGCAAACAAAAAAAGAAGAAAAGATGGTGGAAAAAGGGGAGACGGAAGTGGAAAGGGAAAAGAGGTGGAGAGAGGATGATACAGCAGCAAGGGTGAGGGAGAAATAGTGAGGGCGAGCTGGATAGAGAGAGGTGATTGTGTGTTATTCTGTGGACACCATTCATTTACACATGGAATAAGAGGCCGCGGCTGGCCTGTAAGCGCCTGAGCTGGTGGGGGCTAAAGTGAAATTGGCATTTTCAATTTGTTCCCTGACATGTCTGCCTTGGTCTTTTCACACATTCCTCTGCCGCCTCACCCTCTCTCGCAATCCTCCCTTCCATCCCCTCCTCTCTCTCTCTCTCTCTCTCTCTCTCCCTCTCATTATTCCTTCCCTCTACCTCTTTACAAACCTCCTCCCCGACCAATCTCAGTCAGACTTTCTCTCCCCTACCTCAATCCCCCAGAACGCCCACAGTCAAACAAGGAGAAATGGAGCAGATTCCTTTATCGCATATACCAAACATGTCCAGAGAACACACATGTGCACACTATACTATAATAAATATGCATTCTGCACACGGGACAGTTTCCAAGAGACGGATGCCAGCGAATGCATCAAAGACAGATTGCATGGTCTATACAGGAAATATAAAAATGATAAATAAAAACACATGAAAGCACAGGGAGATAAGACACTCGCACAGCAACACATGTTTTGGATGTCAGCTATTATTTCTCTCCACTGAAGTCCGAGCATATGAACTTCTTCAATCTTTCCCTCCTTCCTTCCCTCTCCCCGAGCGGACCACCCAGTCTGCCTGGGAGGAGATGGAAAGAGCATGCGAGTGTGTTTGAATGCAAGACAATGAGGGAGAAGAAAGGGATATAAACTGAAACATGGGGATGTAGAGAGAGAGAAAGGCAGCAAGAAGGAGATGAAGAGAGAACGTGAGGGGAGAAAAACAGATGAAACAGACACTGAAAGGCCAGAGAAGCAAAGGGGATGAAGATGGTAAGGGAGTGAGAGAAAGAGAGAGACAGAGCAAGGTCAAAAGAGGCGTTATGCCAGCTTTGGGCAGCTTCATATTTGGCAATTGTTTGAGCTGCTGTAGGAGTTTCAAATGAAGGAAACCTTCTCTTGACAACCGGGCTTGCTTTAAAACACTGCAGTGGAGAACACATTCTCACACTGGCTCAAAACTGGCAGAGGTCCAAACCCAAAAGAGCAGCAGCAATAAAGCGCCATTAAGCTATATTTCATATAAACATTAAATCATTGCTCGTTAAGAGAAATGGTTGCTAATTGTTTTAGTTGGCCGGAATGACAAAATCCAAACCAAACCAGCCCATATAAAATGTTGGACAGCCTCTCCTAGCACAGGAGGCCAAAACTAGAGCTGCAAGTTCCTCAGGTGGCAACTCACGAGACAGGACGCTGAAATATTATTTGGGCATATTTGGCTATTTGTGCAAAAGAGAGGCAGTTGGTGAGTACATGCATTTTGGATTGGGTTGGCTGCTTTTCCACAACCCATAAGCCTTCAATCATTCTTTCTCAAACCTCCCAGCTTCCAGTATTGGATGGATGTCTAGCCATCATTTCGGAGACATGTAATGTCAGACAATGGGAGCTTAAGGACAATCTTCTTCATGTGATTCACTGCCAAATATGTGGCAAGTTGTATGTTGTATCCATTTCTCTATTTCAGAGTCATTAACTATGTCTTCTCTTGCTGCTCCGTTACATCCTCTCAGGACTGAAGACAGGCTACAGTAAAGTACACGGGGTCAAGCTTCCTTGCACTCCCCTCCCTGCTCCTCTGATGACCAGCCAATCAGAGCATGGCCTGATCCCCCTCTGGACCACATGAGAAGGGGCCAATACCGCTGATAGAGAAATAGATAATAGATGTGTGTGGACCTCTTCACCCCTGCTTTACACCCTGACAAGTCGTCACCCTGAAAAGCTGCAGCACACACACACACACACAGGCTGGAGGTGTGGATGTGCTAAAACAACACTGGCTGGCCTCTATCCTTTTGTTTTTTTAGTCCATGTTATAGGTATGTGTCTGTGTCTGCTGTGAATGTTGATCGGGGAAACTGGGATCTGCTTGAGTATGTACCTTCACTCAACAACAACATGAATATTTAGTTAGGGAGAGGTGTGCATGCGCGTGTATATGTGTTTAATGGGCAGCAGAGTGTGGGGGAGGCATAAGAAAGGTTAGGTTATGATCCAAAGCTCATCTCCTCTCATTGCACCAAAGGCTTATTAAACTTTCATACTGAACCACCGTTGTTGCACAACACACAGTTCAGGGAATACACACATGCGCCTTGGTACATGGTTTATTCACTGCACAGCAGATATGAAAATGCAAACATTAAGCAAGCTACTTTCAAAAAGGTCAGCATTTGCATGTGTGAAGTGGAGAAAAAACTGAAACAGAGCTGCAAAAATCACTATGTTCTATATTCAGTGATTTAATGACAGTATTTAAAACTGTATAGAACGATGGTAACAATCCTTTTGTGTACAGTCTTTGACTCAAGGAGAAAAAATAGACAGACTGAAGGTGAGTGGAAAGACAAAAAGTAGAGTTTGTTAGTGATAAGCATTCGTTTTTGATGCAAATGTCAACAGGTCAAAACACAGACCGTTACAAAATACTAAAGCAACCGGGAGAGGAAGAGACACAGGTAAGGAGGGTGTTATGTTAAATAAAGAATAGACACTTCAGAGAATAGAGTGATACATAAATAAAAGGCAAGAAGATACAGTGAAATGGTCAGAGGGAGCGCAAATAAATCTCAAAAAAATAAACGTGAAATGATAAGAATGAAGACGTAAAAGTAGGAGGTGAGACGTTGACCCACAATATTCTCTCAACCAGCTGAACCTGTCACTGAAAACTGAAGGAGAGATAGAGAAGGAGGGGTGAAGGATGGTATCAAGTAACAAGTACCGTCTGTGAGGGTCACCACCTGATAATTAGTCATTTTGAAAGCATGTGCAAGCTGGACGGCTAAAAATACCAAGCTAGCCCAGGGCAAGCCCATACCTGGGATAGAACAGGTTACACTCTTCCTCTTTCCTTCCTCGCTAGCTCTCTCAAGGTGATGACGTCTGCTATAAATATTAAGACCTGACCAAACACATTTTCAATCTAGATAAATACTAGATTTAAAACAGTTTTGTGAAGCAGCCACATTGGGACGGCGCAAAAGAGAAGTAGTGGACAGAGGCTGATTGCTGGCCCATGTAAAATGTGCTTCGCCAGTGTACAGCAAAAAGTGTATGTCAACGTATAGACACAACTTGCCCTTTTAAACACACACACGAACACACACACACACACACACACACACACACGAACACACACAACTTCCAGGCAGATACGGCTTCCTAATCAAGGATCAAGTGGTAATCCTTCCTATAGCTTAGCGTGTGTGTATGTGTGTATGTACTGTATGTGTGGGGTCAGGCGGCGTGGAATCAGCCTCGGCTCATAATGGGGACCTGTTAGCCAGTGCTAATCGCTAATACTAACAGGATTGGAGGGCATGGCCGGACCCAGTTACCCAGCTTATCTTTTGGACGCACGCACACACAAACATGTGCATAGTTGCACACTTGCGCACATACTGTCTTCATTGATGTAAATAAAGAGAGAGAGAGAGAGAGGGGGGGGGGGGGGGTAGTGCTGGCTTGAGGGAAAAATAATGCTGTTTCTTATTTTCTAGCCTAAGCATTAAGCTAGTGTAAGCTTACTGGACTTCTCCCCGGACAAAAGCCGGAATGCTGGTCGTTTGCAGAAACGTCCCTATTTCCAATACCCTCACCCCTTTTCCCCCTCTCAACTCATGCCATTCTTCTGGTGGCCATTCTCCCCTCGCAAACTCCACCGCTCAACTGCCACCAACCACCTACATCTATTTACTCAAACACATGCCTGCAGTGCCCGCGCCATCTATGCAGCAGCACTCTGCGACACACATGTGCAAACGAGAGGAGAAATTAAAGGACTGACGCTGATTGAGCAGTAATTTGGTTTGGAGTTTTAATGTATCTGTCTTTACAAGCGTCGGTGGCTATTGCTCACGCTAACTGACCAATTCATATTTGTTTTACAGAAAAAAAGAGATTCGGCCAGTACTGAAATGTGTGGCAGGTCACATTCTGCGTGCCCGAGGATTTCTGGAAGATGTACCCTTCACTAGTTTTAGATACACTCCCTGATTAACATCACAGAGTTTCTGTCAAGTTCAAGTCATTAATAAAAAGGGATGCCGGCCAAATGCACTATTCACACCGAGTCCTTGCACTTTTACTTTGATAATTTGCTATTCATGAACTGTGACCAGTTACTGCTAATGTTAATACTGCTAAAAATTATAATAAAAGTTTCTCATTCGTTCAATTACAACACCGAGTATAAAGGCTAATTTGGAATCTTATGTTACGTAATATGTAAACGGAGCGTGGTTAAATCACGGTTGATATCAACCAACTCTACAGCAGCATACGAGACACTCACCGTAGGTTATCATGCAAAACAGACTGAGGCTACTCTACTGTGCTGGATTTAAAACATGGAGGCAGGCAGAGGAGGTCCCCCTCTGGTTTAACCACCTTCTCTCCGCTCCTCTCTTCTCATCAGGCTAATAGCACAAGACTCTTGCTATGACAATCACTTCTGCAGCTTCTCCCGCCCATCAATCCATCACACAGAGCTGAACACATTGAAGGGTGGAACACTGCTGTAAGAGATGGGACAAGATTTAGAGTAAAGGTTACAGATTGTAGAGATACAAGGAGAGAGGCAGAAATGAGAAATAGATGACGAAAGTGAGGTGGAGGATGGGTGGAGGAGCTGGCATATGCTGATAGCTGAGCAGCAATTAATTCTTATTTATCCAGGACAGGAGCGTGGGAGCTCAGCTTTTCCACCTGTCAGAGAGGAGGAGAGGCAGAGAGCCAATGACGGGTAAGAGATGAAGAGGAAGGAGGAAGCTGGAGAGGAGGAGGAGGAGGTAGAGATGGAGACAGGTAGATGACTGGGGAGAGAGGGAGGGGGCATGTTGGGGAATGAAGGAATGCATCTCTTCCGTCCCCGACGTTCAGCTGCGTCACAGGAAGATGGATCGGAGAGCCGTCCGCGTCAACAGGAACGCACGGTTACCGAGTTAATGTGTTGAGCGCCAACAAATGCACGCAACCTCATTGAATTCTCACAATCTCCCTGACACAAACAAACACTATGTTGTGCCTCAGAATCTAAATGGGATCAGTGTTGTCTGAGGTATCGCATGATTTGGGAACAAAGTAGTGGAAACAACGAATGGTTCTCTATCTGCAGCACTCCAAAAAATAATTCCAAGAGAATTTACCGTGCACTTTCAATCGGCCCTGACCCTGAGCATGCACACAGACACACACTTACACAGTCTGCAAGCCAATTAAAACAGTGTCAGTGTGTGCTGGGGCTGACTGCGGTGGCAGGTCTAGTGTTTATATCTCATTAAACTGTGCCAGGCCATGCCAGACCAGGCTGTACCATGCTCCGCTGCGCCTACCCTCCACCGACCAGCGTCGAGGCCCTCATTAGCCTCGCCTCTGCCACCGTTCGAACTGGGTATGTGTGAATTGATGTGGTATGTATTCAAAATGACAGGATTTCTTCCTATATAATTTACACCATTTAGTTGTTACAGTCAGTTACATCTTTGAACGAATCCCATAAAACTCCAGAAAGTTTTCAAAGAGTCGGAGGAGAAGTTTGAATCAGCACATGTGCTTCATGTTTTCTCTCAAACACACACAAATACACACACACCACGTAGGGGTGTGTGACTCTATGAGACCAGTGTGGTTTGTGTTGACTACCTTCCCTACAGGCATGTTTGGCCTCTTCTCTAGACCTCTATTTGCTCAGTCTATCAATTTATTCATCCGTCTATCCATCTTTCTTGTCTGCCATCCTTCGCTCATTTCCCACCGGAGAGGGAGCAGATTATTTGTCCTCTCTCTCCTCCAAACTCTCCCTCTGTACGCTCTCATTGCACTCTCTGCCTCTTTCCCTCTTCATCCATCTTCTCCTGGTATCTCCAACTCCAAACTTCCCTGCCTTTCTTTCACTTTCCTTCGCTCTCTTTCTCTCCTTTCCCTCTCCAAATCTGTAGAGCTGCTTTCCCCTTCTGCTGTCGTCCTGTGTGTGTGTGAGCGAATGTGTGTGTGCATGAGCGTTCGTCTCCACTGCCCGACTGCAATTCATCATCATTTTATCTGCCTTAATTGGATGCCATCAGGACCCCTGATACTTCCCATTTCTCCTTTAACAAACAGCTGCTCACCCTGCACACGGAAGAACAACACACAGACACACATCCTATCCCAAACTAGATTTTCTCCTCCTGCCCCTGTGTCTGCTGCTTTTTTTCCCCCACTGGTGAAAGAGTGAGAGAAAGAGGGTGATGGAGTGGCCGGGTGGTTTATCAGACAGAAGGTAATGGTGTAAGGCCTGCGCTGATATTATCTGTCCTCTGATTCCTGCCCTCCAGGGAGAAACAAGAAAGAGGGATGAAGAGTGAAAGAGAGGAGGGAAATGGAGACACTGAAGTACAAATGGGCGAAAGGTTAAGAACAGGGGGAGATAAAGGAGCAGAGAGGTGAAAAAGCCTCGAATAGTTCTCTCCTCTCAGCCTCGGCTTTCAAACAACGCCCAGCTGCGATCCGCCAGCCTCACTGACCTCAAAGTGTGGTCATTTCTGTGTGCAAGCGCTGTGTGTTTACATGTGTTCGTTCGCTCCCATGGCCCCTCTGGTGCTTCCACAGCCCACAGCTCAGCGTCTAATTGTCCTTTGCACCTTCACCCCTGCCTCTGATTGGCCCACACACACCAGGAGGCGGCCTGGGCTAGGTCAGAAAATGGAAAGGAACCCATTAAGACACCAGCTTGTTGTTTTGGTTGCTGCTGACCGGAGTCAACTGCTACCATAAGGACTGGCGGATGGCTCCGTATGTGTCAGTGGCAATGTGGGCTAGTTTGGCAATAAGAAATATAGAGAGGACTTTTTACTAAATGATCCGTGTTTTTCTCTAACTTGCTATAGGACCTTGGACAAGCTGCCATTTCATCAACTTTCACAGGTTCCAAAAATGTTGAATTATGTTTGGCTCAGTACCCAACTTCAACTTGAGTGACAAAGCATGTTTTCAATAATAACATTCAACACAGCAAAAGATGCTGAGAGCTTTGAACATTGAGCAAAAACCTGACCCCAAACGTTTGATACTTACAAGTCTAAACACTACTTGTTTCATGTCCCTGCTTGCAAAAGAACAACCTTTCTCCAATGCTGCATTCTTTCTCATGTCTTGTGATACGCTTGCTCGTTCCCTCTTTAGGGATCAGTTGGTACAGTAACCCTATACAGAAATACCATACCATCAATATTTTTCCCCCCATAAGCAGATATGGAAAGTCAATACCCAACTAGCTTAGCATGGAGCTGATGTTACACTATCGTATGTCATGTGTGTCACATATACAGTAGGTTATTGACAGCCTCCTGTTAGGCGATACTTTATAAGAGTCTTGAGTAATGATGGTAAGCAAACAGACTAAAGTATGGGAAAGACTTTAAACTTGATCCGACGGTGGATATCCCTGAATATCCTGCCAATAGTTATCTTCTTTTGAATCGTGTGATGATATTGCATGAAACAGAGGGGAATGAGTTTTGGCCTCAGGGGAGACTTTCGAGCAGATTTTCTCCCTCTCACCCCCCCCCTCACTCTCCCTTTCACCTTTCTCCATTCATCTCACTTGAAATTGTGTACTACGCTCCAATTCTGCCCTCTCTCTTTCCCGCTCCTCTCCGTTATTACTTCACGCCACAGCTCTCTCGTCTCTGCCCTTGTCCTCGTCTTTCCTACAACAAGTGAGTGAGTGTATGCCAGTTTGACACAGTGGTAAACACTTATGCGTATCTCAAACACAAGGCTAAACTGTGGACGAGCACTCCTGTGTTTATCCCATTGATTAGCAAGCACCCCCCTCCACACACACACACACACACACACACCAGTCTCCATGCACAGGTGTGTTGAACCAGCAGGGCCGGCACACACAGCTATCCTGGGATCCATAGCCTAAGGCACAGTGAAGGATGCACATGTGCGCACACACGCACAGACACTGATTAACCCCCATCCTCATAGCTGTGTGCATAACAGATGAAGTCTATTTCTACTGCAGAGTCATACATGATTCATTGAGTTGGTGCTGAACACTGTCAAAGTAGGAACAAACATGGAGGGGTGCGCATGAAAAAGATAGAGATATGATGGTCTATAAACGGATAAACTAATATTTAAGAACCTCATTCTTGTGAAATATACCGCTCCGGAGCTATAATAAGACTCTCATTCTAATAATTCATGACACGTAATTACACTCATAAGTTCAAGTCTGGATGAATTATGCCTTTAATGGCAAGTTCATGCAGCTGGCACCTTTTTCATCCGCAGAATCTAACTGTGGCCTCACGTGGACTCGACGCACGGGCTGCGTCGATATCTTACCGCGCAGTCGAGTTGCCCCGACTAATTGCTAACAAGGCCTAAGCGCTGACAGCCCAAGGCTAATTGCTGCTAGCATGTCTGCTTTGTGGACATCAAATGGAGAAATTCAGCTTTTGGCCGGGGTTGGGCTTTGTTGCTGATTAGCAGTGGCCTTGCAGCTACAATAAACAGTCAATAAACAGACATCTCTGTGGAGAGACAACCCTAGCGCTAGCTAATTAGCCCTGCCTTCACAAACAACTTGCCAGCGTGTGTGTGCCAGCACCTGAAGACTGCCCATCGATACAGACAGAATCAAACGCTGCGCTGGCTGTCACAGCGGCTACCCAGCGAGCTTCACAGCTAAAGAAAGACTGCTGCTGGTGAGTACTGTATATGCGTTTTCTGCTCAAATCTATTTGACTGTATACTTGTGACTGTTCTGACAAGGTGTAGTATATAGAAGTGGTAAAGATCTTTAAAGGTGCTACAGCTTATTAGCAAGAATCAACGACTTCGAGATGTTTCTACTTTAATTTAATCTGTCAAGAGATTTTATTCCATGTGCGACACGTTGCGGTGTCAGCCGCAACACCCTCATCTAAAACAAAATGAACGGCAGCAGCTCTCATCTCGTGCCTTACATTTTATGTTGAGATATGCAGAGACAGGGACAGGCAAGCGGCATAAATAAGTGTGTGAGAGAGAGAGAGAGAGAGAGAGAGAGCAGTGAGGAGAGTAGGGAATAGAAGGAAAAAGACAGTATGACAGACGGAGGGAGGTGGGAGAGTCAGAGAGAAAGATGAGCACTACAGGTAGAGAGAGGAAGGGAGAGAAAGAGGTATAGAGTCGAGGTGTAAACATGATCAATCCGCTCCCAACTAGGTTCAGAGACAGACTTCCTCTTCGTATTTTCAGCCTCAGTGAAGCGCAACGCTGGCTACCTCTTATCTGTCACGCTAGTTTGAAGCCTCACAAACATACACGTACACACACACACACACACACTGCCATATTTCCACACACAGAACAGGCAGCGACCTACCTGTAAATCCTCTATACACACACAAACACAAACACACACACACACACACATTCCTATTAAAAAGCTTCTGCAAAAAAACATCCTTGAGAACACTTTAATCCGGCACACACCACTCATCCCTTCTAGCCGCAGAGGCATAGAAAATCATAGAAGCGCAGAACAGAAACTATGATGGCTGACCACTGCAGCTTCACACATCATTAACATCACTGGTGTAAATGAAATATCGCATGATGACCTGTCACGATCTCACCCAGTGCACACTAAGACCTTCCGCCGCAATGAAGGCTTATCATACGCGTGTCTCAATTCAAATAATGTCGAAGGGAACTCTTCATGTCAATATCTATTTGCCAACTATCAGTTCAATGCAGGAAGATCCGCATTGGATCATTTATCTAGATCGTGACCAAGCCAGTGTCCAAGTGGCACACGGTGATCCATCAGGAGAATGAGCACGTTAGTGTCCAAAGTGGTCATTAGTTGAAGAAGGCCATTATTTAAACCCAGACCGAGTAAATGTCCTTACTCGGACCATGATTCAGTTACCTAGTTCAATTGATTAGGAGAAGAGTAATAGTGGTAAATGACTATGCTTTTAGCCTACACAGAAAACAAAGCACTGGCGATTCAGTCTTTACGCTATTCAGGAGTTTTGGACAAATTAATAACTAGCGCTTTAAATCATGTGCTTTTATTTTGTGAGTGAGACTAAATGGCATTCATTATTTTCCCCTTACCAAACTGTCCACATCATTCAACCTGAATCCTCTTGATACACAATACAGTAACGAAATTATTTCTGTAAACAACACCATCCAATTTGTTTCCCTATAATGTCACTAGAACACACCACCATCACATGCTGTGTTCTCCACCACAAGGATCAGATTACCCATATCTCCCATCTCCTAACCCTTTCGCACTCACCGCTGTTTTCTGGCACTGGATGGAGGTGCTGTTGAAGCGCAGGGCGGGCACATTCTGGGTCTCCCCCTGGATGTGGAAGACACACTCATAGTTCCTCTGTCCTGACTGGGGCTGGGGCAGGTTCTTGGCAGCTAAGGTGATCGGCTTTGTCACCCCGACAGGGATGTAGATCTGGGTTGAGGGAAGGATCTGAGGGCAGTCCTGCAGAGACAAAAAAAAAAAAAAAAAGGAGAAACTTTTAGCTTTTTTTTCCCCCCAAAGGAGACAGTTATGGAAGGAAGGGAGTGAGCTCGTGACATGCAAGCAAACAAGGCACAAATAGCAGCAAGAGAAGACAAGGAGTGATGAAATAAATCACTTGTTTGTTGACGAGTAAAAAAAAAAAGAAAAAAAAAAGGCGAGCAAGCCGTGGGTTATGTTTGACTTCACGCCAGATTTGCCACAACGCACTCATCCTAAAGAGCTATGCTGTGATGCAGTCTTCACATGTGTTACAGGCTTGTGCAACACTCCCACTGGCGTTGCACCAGATATAAATGCTGCACGACAACACTTGAGCAAGAGAGCCTTTCATATAAAGTTCACGATAGATTATCAACCCAATAAAACTATCTGCATCACAACAGTGCTGCATTGTTATGGCAGGAAGATGGGCTCCAGTGTATTATGTCCATGTGTGGAGTGGAGTAATGAGCTCATGAACTTTCAGTTCTGGCCAATATCAGTAACTGATGTGCGCGCACACACACACACACACACACACACACACACACACACACACACACACATTCATAGATACAGGCAAACCCGGTCTTGTTTAGATCATCTGGGAGAAGCCCATTCACTGGCTCACACCACTGGAGTTCACCACCCTGGAGGTCTGGGCGTGTGTCCTCACATAGATGCATATGGACAAACAAGTTTCTTAATGTACAGTTGGATTAACGTGCGCCTACGCTTGCACATGTTCACTTCACTGAGGCAGAATAAGAAAGGACAGTCCACTCGGGATGTAATGTTTCCTAGATATGCATGTGTGCATGTGCTGGAAGAAATGAAGTCATTACTGTGCTCATGCCATGATTTGGCAGCGATGCAGATCTGGTCAACACTGATAATGAGGGAGAGACAGAACAGGAGGGCGGGTGACAGATCTTATACGATACGAGTTAAAGCTTGGGTGGAACTAACCCACCCTGTGTCCTACAGTTTGAGCCAAAAGGATAAGAAAACAGAGCACTGCTGACAAATCACATATTTCACAACCTAGAAAAACTGTTAAAGTGACTCACATAATAAGAGACATGTGGCAGAAAGAGAACTTTAATATAAGGAAAAAGGGGCCTGGAAACCGTGGACTTGTTTCTGATCAAGCATTCACCAAAATAAACCCAAACACATATTTCAGCCGTGTTTGAACAAAAAAAATCTTCATCCTTCCTCCAGTCCAAAATATGTATCTAACAAGATGAACTGTAACAAGAGTATAGAAGAGCCTGAAATTGACAGCGTCACGTTGCAGGATAGGACAACATGTTGACAAGTCAGAAAAGCTTGGGATAAGAAAACATTGACCAGATCCTTGTAAAATATGCACTGCACATTCTCTACTTCACTTCTTGTTGTAGCTTTTCCTTTAAGCAGATAGCTGGCTCCCCGTCAGTGAATTTTTCTTTCCCCTCCTCTCCTCTGAGCTGTTGTACATTAGAAGCTACAGCGCGTCCCCGGGGCCTGAACACAATGCCGGAGTTTGTTCATTAGGCTGCTTAGCCCTGGCCTTGTGTGTCTGATCACACACAAACACATGCATAACACATAATGAGAGAGGGGAATACTAGAGGAGGAAGAAGAGGGCTACAGAAGACCTGGCGTATAATCAACTAGGAGGAAGGTGGGCGATGGGTGGAAAAATGGGTGGCACAACAGGACGGACGGAGGGAGGTAGGGGAAGGGTGGAGGGAGGACAAGGGAGGGAATGGAGAGAAGAAGGAGGGGGAAGTGAAATGAAGGGAGTGGAGAGAGAGAGAGAGCGAAGGTGAGTGAAAAGCATGTGAAAGAAAGTGAGAAGGGAAAAGCGGAAGAGGCGAGTTTGATTCGGAACAGAGCAAAGTGAAACGGGGAAGTCAGAAAGCTGTTGATGCGTGGAAAGGAGAAAGAGAAAATGAAGGGTCAAAAGAAAAGAGACAGAGATTAGACATTTTAGAAGAATGCCTTAATCCCTCTTCACCTTTCTCTTTACCCATCCCCTCCCCTCCATCCCTCCATCCATCCATCCATCCAACAGCCAAAACCATGTACCCAAGCCCCCCCGACGACATCCTACTTAATTAACAGCCTGGAGCCTCGGACGACACTTACAAATTGATGGAGAGGGCCAGAGATGGAGCGAGAGAGCGAGAGAGAGCGAGAAGAAAGCAGATTAATTTGCACTTGTGGCTTTTGAAGTCCTGCCTCAGTAAAAAAGATGCTCATGTCAAAAGCTGTGGGCTTGCATTGTCAAAGGTGCCCAAGTAAAATAAAAGAGGGTTTCTGAGCATCCTGCTGCTAGAAATAACTGTGTCAGAAGCTAGCATAGCCTCTAGTGCAAGCTGCAGCTAACCAATGTTTTATTCATCCCTCTATTGACTTTGTGTCAGCTCAGCTGTTTGATTGTCGTTTTCTTTGGCCGTCCTCTTTCCTTACAGCATCCATGTGCTACATTCAGTCCTATGTATTACAACAAATACAATAAATACAGCTGACTGTACAATATGTAGGTATAAGTTGCTCTCTACATACCGGGAAACAGAAAACAGGTTTTCTGGGAGATATGAAAGAGGAAAAAAAAGTGAGGTGTCCTGCCGCTTTACGAAATGAATCTGAACTCCAGCACCTTACATGAAACTTAAAAAAAACCTACTAAAATGGCAATGAAAGCCAATATCAAATGGATCAGTTGGGATAGCTCATGGATGCCATGTTGCAAGAGTTGAGAGATCCCACTGTACGAAGCACCAAATACAAGACCCCATTGTGTTCAAGACAGAGTGCAAAAGGGGTTCTGGGAAAGAGATGGAATTAGGAGGGAGGAAAAAAAGAGGATATTGATGGAAAGCAAGAAGGATAAAGCAAAAAATGCTCTCGAAGAGAAAGTATTTCATCAGTATTTGTGACGGGTGCCAAAGCAGTTCAACGCCGGCATTAGGGTTACAAAGTGCAGAGTGCATTGAAACAATATTTCACAGAGGGGATTCGTTCGACGTTAGACGAGATCCTTTTTCTCACCCCCTTCTTTTTCCCCCGACTTCTCAGCTTTTACGTCATCTGTGAAGACGGATGCTGTGGTTGTCTTGGCCAGATGTGAAACTTCAGGAGGACCAACAGGGCAGGAAGAGGAAGGAGAGTGTATGTGTGTGTAGTAAGTGTTGTGTGTATGTTTATATACTATATCGGTGGGACAGGGTGCATGCCATAAATGGCTCAATGATGGTTGCAGGTTTTTAAAAGAAAAGCTGAGTTTCTCTACACAAAAATCCCCCCGAGCAGGACTTGATTTTGCACGGAACAGCAGCTCGCTTCATTATAAGGTTCACTTTGCCTTCTATAACCGGTGAGAGCCTTTGATAGTAAAGTTACATGTGTGCGTGAAGTGGAAATGAAGCGTGAAGGAATGCACGCCACAGATGGTTTCTCCACACCAAAACAAGGCACAAAAAACATCTGCTCTATTTTGAGATTTTGATCAGTCTTTTTATTCTGACATCTTCATAAGCAGTTTTAACACCAACAGATGTGGAGACTGTTGCAGAAAACTGCCTTTTGCCAACATTTTAAATTCTTTGTTTCTGAGCACACTGACAAGCGCCGGCCAATAACTGTGAAATAAGCTCTCGCACCCTGGATTGGATTGGGCTGTAAAAGTGTGTATTTGTACCTGTGTTTTTGAGCAAGTGTGTGTTTATGGTGGCGGACGTCCAAGTCTCCAACTTCGGTTCAAAGCCAAGCACCCAGAGGGCTTTCCTTACCTCTCCGTGTTTGTTTTCCCTCAAAGGCTGCTGTGAGCTTTGTGCCTAAAGCTAGCACCACTGTTTGTTAACAGTGAAGGCATGTACAATTATGTAGATTATTAAGATGCACTGTATATATTACCCAACTGAAAATGTCCTGCATACAAACAAAGAGGAAATATCTTCCAGAGACAAAGACGAGCCCAAACCATTATTCCTATTACAATGCTTGTCCTAAATATTTTTACATCTTAGTGCCGACACCCAGACGCCAGCTTTGATTTAATGTCGCCATGAGCTTTCTCAAAGCAGAGCAGCTGTCATTCTAGGTCAGGCCTTTTCTAAAATATTCCTTCCTTCATTTCAAATGCACTCTGATGTGTACCGCACCACGTCGTTCCACACCAATTGGAGAAGAAAAAAAAAAAGTAAAAGAAAAAAATTAATAAAACAAGTGTTCAGCGGGCGGATGAGATAATCTCTGCTCGCAAGCGAGCAAAACACCTTTTAACATTCGCCAAGAGCTGATAATGAGACAGCCGGGCAAGCTAGTGTGCGTGTGCGCGCAGATAGGAAGAAGGTGAGATTAGAATCGAGACACACTGTAGATGGGGTTGGGTGGAAGGGGTTGGAGGATGAAGACGAAAGCAAGAGCAGGATGCCATATAAATAAATAAATGTATTAAAACGCCAAAAGAGTTTTGAAGGCTTTGGCGTAGCCTGACAAGATATAAATTAATAAAGCTCCAAAAACACTGCGCATATGTAATGAGGCGGGTGTCTGGTCGTTGTTTTTTTTAAAGCACCCCCCCCCCCCCCCCCCCATCCAAGTCCATCTATAAATAATTAATTAGCCGCCTCTGTGATGTGGGGACTATAGATCAGGCAAGGGGAAAAAATAACACGCTAAATAATGAAGTAAAGCGATATGGGGAGCCCAAGGGAGGGATGAGATGGCATGGGTTGCCACAGAGGAGCGAAGGGGGCACACTGGTACAAATAAGAGGGACAGTGTGTGTGTGTGTGTGTGTGTGTGTGTGTGTGTGGGTCACAAGATCCTGACAAAGGGGTATATGAATGCTCCCCCACCGCCTGTCGACATGCCCCCCCAGGCTTTGTGACAGAGGTCTCATGTAGGAAACCAAAGAGCCGTCGGTAACCTTGAACTGAAGAGTCCCATCTACTCCTTACAATCCACTATACATTAATATTATATTACAATATATGGCAGTGGGTGGATCCTTTTATCCAAAGTAACTTGCATGACATGGTGTGTCATATGTTTTGGCTGTGTGAAAGTCCAGTGGGTTTTAGCATCAGAACGGTGCTGCTTTCTGCTCCCCCTTATGGATATTAATTGTGAATATATAGAACATATTGTGAAGAAGAGGGCAGGAAGAAAGCTGGAGTGTGCGGTGAGATGATTGCTAACTCAGATAGTGTGGTGAAACACGGTGACAAGGCAAGACATACGGCTGGTCGACTTTTAGATGAGAAGAATCATTTTTTTTGAGCAAAATAGCATACATCATGATTAAGTACATGATAAGGACATTTTGTTATTGTGCTTTAATTTCCATCCACATCATTAATGGAAGTCTGCTTCCAAATCATTCATTAATTAGTACAAGCCATGTAATATCATGTCATACATCACAATGTCAAAGCAAGAACAACGTATTATAGCAGCTGGCCAGCAGCCGTGTTGTTTAGTGTGTGGGTGTTTAGTGTGTGTGTGTGTGTGTGTGTGTGTCTCTTTGGGACTCATACCAACTACAGGGATGAGAAAAGCAAGACATAAAAAAGCCTACCCATTAACTCACTGGAAATAGAGATTACAAGAGGTGTATGTAGGTGTGTCGTCTATGTAAAATATAAGCTAAAATCTACAAGAAATTGTACACACATCATTATATGTTAAAAAAACAAAACATACAAGTGTGCAATTATAATAATAAGCAAAGATCGACATGAGCTGCACGGTGTGGTACATACATGGAAGCATGTACGTGTCTGTGACAAAGTGTGTGTGTGTGTGTGTGTGTGTGTGCACTCAGAGTTGAGGCAGGCTCATTAGCAGACAGAAACCACAAAGATGTTCTGTGACCGGCCAGACACATACTGTTGGGGAGGAAGGTGGGGAGGAAGGTGGGGAGAGAGAGAGAGAGAGAGGGAGGGAGGGTGAAGGCGAGAGAGGAACTTAATAAGGTGGCAACATGTAGAACAGTGCAGGAGCGAAGGAAGAGAAGGAAGAAAAGGGACTTTGAAGCTTTAAAGGGACTGTGAGATTGTCTGCCCACGTCTTTCGTTACCTAGCAGTGTGGGGATGCAGTGAAGAAGAGATATGGGGGGGGGGGGGGGCACAGAGGAATGAGGGAGCACAGACAGGAGTGAAAATTAAAGCGAGATGCAGGGGAACGCGTGTCATGAATGTTATTCAGCGTGGATTATCAAAGTCTCGCGGCGCAAGAGCTCGACTAAATGTACCTACATATACGTTCTTCCTATACATACAAACAATCTTACTCTCTGTGCTTTGTTGTACCACCAAGGCACACATACATACAAAGCAAGCTGCCAAACCTACACACTTTATCCCCAACACATATACGCCATAGTTTTCTATAAAACAATAAAAAAAAAAAAGATTACAAAGAAGCAGTAACGTGTGAATATTTTTTCAGCGGGTCTTTTTCTCATGGATTTTTAGAAAGTGTGGGGGGGGGGAGGGGGGGACTCCTGGCACCCCGTTATCATTCTAACCCAGATATGTCAGCACAGCGATCAAACCTTGTGCTTTTCAGCTTTTCAAAGACAAACCTTGATTTCAGAGGTAGATTTGCTCTCCTCTCTTCTGCCGACGGCTCTCCCTTTGCACACAAAGTTTCGGCACTAAGATTTCGAGGTCAAATCAAAAAGAAGTGGGCACGCAGACCAGACTTAGCGAAACACACATGTAGCTTTGCTTGACAATAAACTCGCTGCGCCTATGTGTACACAATTTACTGTACTTTATCATTTGTCCGCCTGTGTTAAAAGATTGGTCCTTGAGACTGGAAAGGTGCTATTTAGCGGTGTGCAAACAGTTCGCCCCTCTTGATATTGTGCTGCAGTGTTCCTTCAGAGGAAGAACAGAAACCAGATGAAAGAGACCGGAAACACACAGATTTGTGCCACTGAGAAAACAACCGAATAGCACAGACGTTTCAGCTCCTCCATGACCTGTGTCACAATCTATCCCACTGTGCTGAGAACATACTGCTCCATTCAGGCTTCAGTCTTTTTTTAAAAGACACTGCCTGTAACTAAATAACCTGCTTACGACAGGATGTGCCTGAAAAACGCTTTGATTCACAAATTGGAAGCAGAAAAAAAAATGTACTCAAAGTACAAGTTGTATGATGCAATATCAGTGAATAAAACTATCGCTACTGCCAGACTTACTTTTGAGTGAAACCATACAATTCACGGGCATTTGCCCATTTACATTTTTTACTCAGAGGAATCGCAGGACCACGCTTCAGTGTGTCGTCTGGAGGAAGCAACAATGTCGTCAGCCGCAAGGAGGCAAATAGGCATGAGAACTATGAGTGAATAAATTACTTTTCTTTCTTGATCTGTGAGGTGCTTTGCATTTTACAATAATGTTAAGCCTTCATGTGGTGGGGAAAATAAACCCACTTTACGGTCTTTAAGGGCATGAAATTCAGACTATGCAACAACTTGGTGACACCCAGCGCTCGCTGACACCAGGGTCCATCTCCAAGTCGCCAAAGCTAGTATGTCACTGACCTTCTTGGGATTCCACGGGAGTGCAATTGCGTCAGTTAAATGGAGAATGGACTAAAAAAAAATCAGTGCAAGGCCACTTTAGTAAAACAGCTCGGTGAAAAGCCCAACATGACAGAGGCAGCTAGCTGCTCTCGTGAGGTTGGACGCCACAGTCCCCCCTCCCCCCCCCCCCTCTGTCTCTTTCTCGATGACTCTCCATCCCAGCGAGCTGTCGCTGTTTCCCAATCACACTCTCTCTCCCTCTCTCTGCTCGGCCTGCACTATTGAGTTTGTTTTTCTTCAGCTCACTTTGCCGCGGGATTCATCCGTCTCCAGCTGCCGTCAAGTCTTTCTCCCAGTGACTCTGCATTTATCTCTTCCTCTCGCTGGCACACACACACACACGAGGGTTGATGGTGAAAATGCAATATTCATCTGTGTTCACCATTAGCGGGGCTCACTGTGAGGGCTGCGGAAATGAAGATTTCATACAGCCTGAATAATGAAACCGCAGAGACCCGTCACTGACACGTAGACGCACTCGCACACAAAAACACTAAAAACACACTTGCGCGTGGTCCGCAAACCTCTGCGCATCCATCATGTCGTCATATTCTGGTGTGTGAGCGTTATCTTTGCTCTTTATTAAGTCGTTGCCGATCTTGTATTCATCGCTGCTTGCATCTACACTTGCATTTGCCAGTGCTGAGCTCAACTGCTTCTCAACTGTTCTCAATGTCGTGTAAGGATTAACACTTTGAAACCAATTAGACCAAGAAAGTGTCCTTCGAATCTACATAAACACTTAAAGCTGCATTTTTGCTAAACTCCACCCTCTTCCATAAATATGACTCTGCCGTCCTTGTGTAGTTGTCTACTAAGCATACTTCTTAGAGTATCACAGGCTGGTCTCTCTCCGCAGTGTCTCCCAGCCACCCTCCCTGCCTTCTGTTAGTAAGGGATTGATGCACGATGAGGATGCATCAACAGTATGCGAGGGAATGTTAAGGAACGCTTCTGAAAAAAAAAAAACGGAAATAAAAAGGAAGATAAGCTGTGGGACGGTTAGGCTAAAAATAGCCAGAGAGAGAAGCAGAGATGAAAACATCTGCATGCATATGTGACAGACCGTGCTTGTGTGTGAGCCTCCCAACGCATCTGTGCACACAAAAAAATCCAAATCTCTCCTTTCGCCTTTTCCTTTCACTGATACAAACAGTACGATCGTGTGGGAAGTGTACACACACACACACACACACACACACACACACACACACACACACACACACACACACACACACACACACACACACACACACACACACACACACACACACACACACAGGAGAAGAGCGTGACTGAGCGGCTGAATTACATTACAACTCCTCAAGAAATGCTTACACTTCCTCAATTCACCTCATTGTTCTCTCTTGACAAATAAGTGGGACGAACAGCAAAGTGAGATGTGATTATTGACTCTTGGGACTCTTGAGAAAGTTCATAAAAAAACAGGGAGGATTGTCAGAAGCGGTTTGATGAAACGCTACCAAACCAAGGCATGTGGTTACTTTACCCTGTCGCCTACACTTCCTCTCCATGTTCCCTCAATTTCTCTCTCTCTCGCTCCCTTCCCTTCACCCATGGAGTGCATTTGGAAAAGAAATTGCGTCACTCTGGATGTAATCTGCCGCTTGTTGCTGCCAGGGCTCTCTGCTTGCCTCCCTGCCCTTGTATACTTTTTTTTTTCTTCCCTGCTTTCTCTGTTTACATCTGCTCTCAATTACAGCACCTCTGTCTGTCTTTGGTTTGTGCTCGTGAAATAAATGAAGCACTGGAAGAACGGCATTGTTTTCGGAGAGCTGCATGGGGGAAATATCCCATCTCGCCTCCACCCATTTTCTCATTTATTTGTTCCCTGTTCATTGTTTCTATTTCATCAAATATGGCTTAGGCACATACCCTTTTAATATTAGGTATTAGGCAGAAGCACATGTGTGGGTGTGCATCCAGCTATTAGCTACACGATGCACCTAACACCACTAGGTGGAGAGAGGCAATACAATGGACCAATAAGTAGAAAAGAAGTACGTTTTGTATGGAAGAAAATAATGAAGAGAGAAAAATGAGGGCAGAGGGAAGGACAGATGGACAAGAACAAAGTCTGCGGATCGCAGCAGTGGGCAGAAATAGGCGACAGACCTGCTGAAACATGGTTTGGGTGACGGCACAGCGTGGGGAGAGAAAGGGGTAAAAAAAAAATAAAGGACGATGACGAAGACAGAAGACGGATATTACTGTCTGATAAAGACACCAGGAGGGAAAGAGGGAAGGAGACAAAAAGGAAGGGGTGGATATTATTCAACCACTTGTCCTCTCCACCCTCCCCCTCACCCACATGCCCCCTGCAGCTCCGTGCTGCTGGTTGTGCTTCGTCCTGATAAGAAGCAGTGACAGTCACACACACACACGCAGCATAGGCAAACACACATGTATAACCGTGCACACAGCGAGGCCCCTCAAGCGGCCTTGGCCTACAATGTGTGGGATGTCCTTCTCAGGAGTGTGTGTGTGTGTGTGTGTGTGTGTGTGTGTTTTCTGCTCAGTGTTGTAGTAACAGCCAGGGTAAACAGTGTGCCAGAATGTCACGGTCTGGGGCCTTCACACCTCCATCACAAATAACCCTTTCAGCCATGGAGGGAGAGAGCGAGAGAGCGAGAGAGCGAGAGTGCGTTTGTGTGTGACAGGGAGAGAAAGGTAGAGGGGTAAGCATGTGTGTGTGTTCTGGGACTGTTTAAGAATGTGTGGGTAGGCTGTATGCTGTATGCTGTATGCTATAAGTGTATTGGCTTGGTTAACGGTGGGAGAGAGACAGCGCTTGAGAAAATGTATTCATGCGTATTGTTGTGCTTTGCTCAGAGTGCAGCGTGTATCAAGCCTCTCTTATTAATGCAGTGTCTGGGGACGATGTGTCATACACTAATATTACATTTGTGTAATTGGCAGCAGACAGCAGAGCTTGAGTGTGAATACAGGAGTGTGTCTACCGGCACAACTGCAATGATGCTTTGATAAACACAGATTAGACTGTGTGCCTAAAGTTTGTGTGAGTTTTTGAGCGTATT
The DNA here is from genome assembly GCF_910591455.1 of Pholis gunnellus. NCBI lineage: Eukaryota > Metazoa > Chordata > Actinopteri > Perciformes > Pholidae > Pholis > Pholis gunnellus. The sequence goes on along the minus strand of NC_136529.1, from coordinate 19,316,116 downwards.
AAAAAAGGAACAGTTCAACATGATTTGCTTTCTTGCCAAAAAGAGGATTGATACCACTCTCATATCTGCAGGGTAAATATGATGTTACAGCAAGCACCCAGATAGCGTAGCTTAGCACAAAGGCTTGAAATAAGAGGAAACAGCCAGCCTTGGATATGTTCAAAGGCAAATAAATCCGCCTACGAGCATCTCCGAAGCTCACTAATTAAAACAATATATCCCTGACTTGGCAAGAAAGAGAATAAGCGAATTGCCCAAAACGTCAAACTATTGCTTTAGAGGTTTTCACGCACACAACCACACAAGAAGCAGGAAGAGGTAGATGGTGGAGGAGAGCGACAGGCCTGAATAGGAGGGTGACATCATTTAACCCGTCGTGCATCCATGCAGAGAGGGGACAGAAGGAGCACGAGGAGCGGAGGGTGTTGAATTTATAAAAGAGTGAACATTCCATTGGCACATGTGCAGAACAGCATTATTTTTTATAATATCTACATCCTGACAGAAAGTGGAGTTTGGACATTAATGCAAACCACATCTGGAAGAAGGTTTTTACATTCTGAATGTGATGCCCATCACTCTTAGATTTTCCTCAGCCTGGACTTAAAACTCCAAATAAACAATACGAGGCATTGTTTAAAAAATGAAGAAAACCTGTCTGTTGTGTGTTAAGCTAAAACTCAAAATGACAAATAAAAGAAGTGGAGGAAAAAAAAAAGAGGGAGAAATGAAATTGGGAGACAGCAAAATGCGACAGCCAGAGAGTTTAGAAAGGGGGGGGGGGGGGGGGGGGAGCCCTGCGCCCACAAATCTCAATCAAGTTAACCGCCGCCTTGATTGCTCAAGTGAGACTGAGCCTTGCTTTGCAGCAAAACAAACACGTAAGCATGTCTTAACATAGCTGAGCCCAACCATCCCGAACCCTGCCTGGCACTCATCAAGGCTTTGGCTCAGAATAGCACTTTCTCTTCAGGGGTGTGGAAGGAGAAAGAAGGAGAGAAAAGTGGAAGGAGAAAAGCCAATCAAGTTCCTTAAAAAAAAAGGAGATGAGGGAAAGGAAGAGAGGGAGAATACAATACCTGAACAAAGGAAGCAAGGAGACTTCCTTCACTCTAGCCTTCCTCTCTCTCCAGCTTTCTTTTTTTTTTTGTTATTATGATAAGTAACTTTAACTCCTCTGCCGCAATTTTCCACCCGGTCGCTCCTTAATTCGAGAATTTGTTTGTTGTGCCTTTGGAGGCATTGTTGATTCATGCATATTTGATTTGGAAATGTCACTCATTATATTTCTTTCCTCCCCCGCTGACTCTGTCGATCCATTTCTTTCCCTCTCTCTCTCTTTCTTCACAAAAACAAACAACACTTTCACCCCTTGGTTGGCTTGTTTGATTGGATTACATTTCTTTTAACTATTCCTTCGCCTGACAATCACAACAAAAAAATAACGGATTCCATTCAATGTAATTTGGTCAAACAAATTACAGATTGATGAGACATGGCTGGTTGTGTGAGAGGGGGAACATCAAATAAAGCGGGTGGGGGGGGGTCCTTGTCGGCAACACGCCGACCCTCTGGGTTGCCATGGTTACAAAAGATTCAGATACTGTACGAGACGAGAGCGGAACACTTGAAGAGGGAAAACAAATGAAGGACGGGGAGGAGGGACTGTTTGATGTTAAAATGTTTATTATATTCAGAATGAGGACAGTGATGTTTATTGAGGTACAACTATTCACTTTTAAGATTTTAGCACTTCTGTCGGGGTAGCAAAGAAATGGAAGAATAAACAGTGAAGCATGAGAGTTATTAAGAGAAGTTATGTTGCTAGAAAAAAACTAAAGATTCAAAGTTCTGCTGGTAACCTTGGTCTTGGTCCCTATACTTAAGGATTTGGACATTTGACCAGCTGGTCCTGTATTTTCTCTTTGCTTTACTGCCTATGCCACACAACACCACTCAGACCACACAGAGTCCGACGTGAGGAGCAGCCACCTCTGAACCCCGTGTTAAAACTTCTATCTGGGCTTTGATCACTGACGATGAGTCTTATTTAATCCCGTCTACTGTGTTCTTCTGCAGGAGGGAGCAGCAAAGGTCTGAGTGAAGTGTCTGCTATCAGGAGAACCCATTTCACTCTTATGTTAAACACTGCTATTTGTATTCAGAGTTGAGCTGCAACACGGCAAAAAGGATCGTTTGAGGTCTAAATTAAGGGTGCAAGCATATGAGCACACACACACACACACACACACACACACACACACACACACACAAGTCCCTGATGGCATGCCAACCCATTCCCTCTCCACCGGTAGATAAAGAGGCAAAACAATGAGGTATTAAGGAAGAGAGGCACATTTCTGTCCTCTTCCTCCATTCCTTAACTATATATAATCCACACACAGAGGCGGTGAAGAGAAGGAAGTGTGAGGAAAATAATGGGTGAGCGAGCATCAAAGTGGTGAGGGATGGGGTGGAGGGAGGGGAGAATGATAAGTCTAGCCTACAGGAAGAGCTGTACTTGTTGGGGCATTGAGAGCACATCTAATGGATATGGCAGCTAGGAGAAGGATGATGAATGACTCTGTGTGTTTGTGTGTGCGTGACGGTGCAGATGATGGATTCTCTAGTGGAGCATGTGGTCGGAGGTTTCTTGGGCAGGCGAGGTGACAGGAGAGGTCTCCCTGTCCACATGCCACAGTCAGCCGGGCTGTCTATCCCTACTTTCTTCCTGCTGCCTTTCTCTCACTCTTCCACTCCCTCAATCTCTCCATCCATTTGTCTCCTTCCCTTTGCCCGTTTATCCATCCGCTTCGTTCTTGCTCAGCCTGGTTTTAACCAAGCGTCTACCTCAAAACTTACTTCACCAAAAACACATCAACCCTGAGTAGACGAAGCACTGCGCTGCGGGAGATGTGCAAAACATCTAAATGCCTAAATGTCATGAATCGGAAGTCGGCCTTACTGTAATACATGTTACACTTTGTCTGATATCCAAGAGCCCTCCCTCTGCTGACATTCATCAATATTATTACGCAGTTCATATGTTTGCTTGCACATGCTGCTTTTCCTGCGATTCTCCTTTCGTCACTGCAGGCCTTTCCTGTTTATCCATCCGTTGCCCCTCTGGCCTCTCTCAGCTAGGAGTGTGCTAGCCAGCGCTCTCCCCGTGTCTTGCAGATGGGCGCACTAATCCGCTAACATTAGCTCGGTGAGGCGTGAAGGCTGGGCCCGTGTGTTGTTTTGGATGGGCATGGAGGCTGTGGTTTAGCGCGCTAGTGTTTGGGATTCTGCACAGCTCCGGTTGAGAGAAGAGATAAAGGGGAAAGTAATTGGATAAAGGTTGACCAATTAATAAAGGCCGGTGATTCAAGCCGGCCAACAAGGGGGGCTTTAATCTGCACAGAGATAGCGGGGAGAGTCAGACCACGAACACAAGGAGATAGGGGTGGAATCGTGTGTTTGCGTGTGTGTATTTCTGCATTGATGTGTGTGAGGCTTCAATCAGATAAAGAACAGGCATGACTGTCAGTCACTTGGGAGTGCAGTGGATTTACATCCATAAGTCCATTGAGAAGATATGCATTTGAAAGCATTTTTTCTGTGCCTCTTAATACATGCGAGACTGTGTTTAGCGAGTATAAGAGAGTGAAAGAAAAGAGAAAAAGCACAATGAAAGCATAGCAGCGCTGTGTGTCAATCACTAATATCCTTGTATACACTCCAGCAGTTGACAAACACTTGTTATGCCTTGCGTGTCGCCAGCTGCAGCCGCCACTCGGCACGATTGATATTAGCTTTTATGCTAATGCAGCATTTGGCTATGTAAGAACAAGGCAGTATTTCCACAGACATAGTTATTCATTCCGGCCTGCTTATGGCCTTATGGGCCACGACAGCATTATTGCTGCACGGTAAACAGGCTGTTGTCACGATGCCAAGAGCCACTACTACACATACAGACAGCAGACACACACGCAGCAGGGTGATGTGAGGAAACACCGAGGCGAAGGCCACAGAAGGTGCGAGGGTAAAGGTGTGTGTGTGTGTGTGTGTGTGTGTGTGTGTGTGTGTGTGTGTGAGTGTGTGTGTGTGTGCGTGTATAGCTGAGTGCAAATTATTCCTATGTTGCTAGAATTTATGCTTGCATGTGGGGGAAAAGGAACCAAGCTTTCACTGTGTGATCAGCCACACTCAGCTATAGCTCGAAGGTCTACTGTAGATTTGCTCAGATCTTTTTTTGTTTCTTTAAATTACATTCAGCAAGACTATAAAAGAATTTTGGAATCATCCCACACTTATGTTGAGGGGATTAGGCACACAATCGCATTGTCGCTATAAAAAGGACTGTTGTCAATATGAAAGCAATATGGTCGGATCTGCGGTGTGAATCTTACCTCAGAGATGTTGACGCGTCCCTCCTGGAAAGAGCAGTCGTTGGCGTTCTGGGTGCACATGTGGCGGTACTTGCACCAGTGGCATGGGAATGAACCGTTCACACAGGAGAGGCAGCTAAAGCAGAGAGAGAGAGAGAGATGAGAGGAGACGGTTAGGGAGCTTGCAGGGTCAGTTGTTATCCGATTTGAGTTTGAATTTGTTATCTTGCTGCATCAATGCTTCGCTTGACAAAAGGCAAAAAACAGGGACAAAATGAGGTGGTGTCATATTGCAAAACGTATCTGTGCCCAGTAACATCTCATATTTTATGTGTTAAACATAAGAAGAGGTCATTTTATTTTGTTATAAGTGCACTAAAATAAGGACTATATCTTTGGTTCCGGACTATTTAGAGCCATCTTAGAGACATATAAAGTTGATTTGTTTGAGATGTTTGAATGAGCAGTTACACAGTGTGGGAATCTCGCCTTTCGCTCTCATTCGCTATCTAGTTTGTCCCCAGCTTTCCGTTGTATTGGGGAAAAAACGCTACTGCTTGTGACATAACACAGGATATACTAAAAAGTGAATACATATCCAACCGTGTTTTTTAAATCTTTACTCTTAATTTTTGTCAGAATTCCTTCCTTTCACGGTCTCATGTCTATTTATCATTCAATGTCGAAATTTGGACATTTTCCAACATTGTCTGGAATCCCCTCACCTCCCCCCCCCCCCATCTTCCATCCCATCTATCAAGTGTCTCAACGTCTTTCTCCCGCTCACTTCCCTCATTCATCACTCTCAACTCGCTTGTAACTGTCCATCGCTTGCTGCTTCTATATGTTCAATGAACTTCCTCACAATATTTCCTCTCTTCTCCCTCTTTCTATACTTCTGTTGTGTCATTCTCTCCATCCATTCAGCCCTGAACCTCTCTTTCTGTCCCTCCGTCTCTGCCTCTCTCACTCTCACTCTATCCATCCCTTTCATTTGCTGCCGTCTCATTTTTAAAAGCTCTCCCCCCCCTGTTCTTTGTCTAAAGCTCTCTTTCATCCGTGGGGCTAAGAGCGCTCCACCATTTTAAATTCACCTGCTTTAGCTGAGGCGAGGTGCAGATAGACGGGCTGAAAGAGAAAGATGGGAGAAAGAAGAGAGCGAAAGAGAGAGGGAGAGATCAAAAGCAGGTGGATTTCCCTGAGAGAGGTTTAGACGCCAGGTATCGTGGGAGAGAGAGGGGGTAGAAAATAGAGATGGGGGGGTGTAGCCTGCGGGGCTCTGCTTGGGAGTCTCATGGGAGAGGGAGGAAGCATTAGGTTGAAAGTCAGAAAGTGTATGCGAGTGTGTGTGTGTGTGTGTGTGTGTGTGTGTGTGTGTGTGTGTGTGTGTGTGTGTGTGTGTGTGTGTGTGTGTGTGTGTGTGTGTGTGTGTGTGTGTGTGTGTGTGTGTGTATTTGCATCTAAGGGGACCCGTGGAGGAGCGGCAGACAGGTTCAAGTATGCAGTTTATCAACACCGCTTCATGTTATTGGTCCTCTATCAGCCCTAGAGAGATACTACACTTCTTTGTACCTCATTTATGTGCGCAGCATTATCTAATGTAACAATTATGAGCTTACAAATAAAATAGTTTCATTTTATTACAAAGCTTACTGTAGATTCAGTTTCAGAATTTCTTCCGTGCGACTCCTTTAGCAATTATGGCTTGTGTGAGCATATGGTTTATTGAGAATATAATATCATACTACACATAATGCAGTCAAGGTAAGCAAGTCTGGATCCATAACAATAAAAGAGCGGGTAGAGGTGCTTAACATACAGGCTGATTTGTATTCAACCACATCTGCCAGGTGTGAATTTGCGCGTCTCTCGCAACCGCTCTGAGCACACTCCCGACAAGCGCTCAATTGTGTTTTAACCCTGTGTAAAATGCTAACAGCCATTCCTCTCATCCGCATGAAAAATTAAGGCTCTAACTCTTGAGCTCTGAGATGGAGCAAATACACGATTCCATCAAACCCTGACGTGGATTCATTTGGATCAATTAGGGCCGCTCGTTTGTCAGGTGCGCACTGTAAGTGATCGTTTCCAGCCCGGACCCCTCCTTTTGAGCGAGATCAGAGGCTGGGGCTTAATTCAATCCCACTGCCGCTTTAATTGACCAATTTAGCATTGTGCTGAGAGAAGCTGTCCATTTAGAATGAGGGATGTGCGGCTAAGGAAATAGCAGGCCTGTTAATACCATACGAGAGCAAATAGGAGATTTGTCAACGTTGCCGACAAATGGAGGGAAAGCGATTAAACTACGCTGGGTTGGGTTAGCATACAGTGCGAAGACTCAAACAGCAGAAATAGGAGGTTTTAGCTCAATGTTTTGTCCCAAGTAAGTTGGACACAGAAGAAGGGTGTCAATACCGAACAAAAGAGCAGATGACATTACCGATGCAAGACAAATGAACACGTGGCAAGTTAGCTGAGCTCATTGTGGAGCTTGAGGGCGTTTGTTAGCTCGGCAACAATCACTAGTTTGAATTTCAAAGAGTCTTTTTTTTTTGTTGGGGGCCCACCGATGGATCAGTGCTCATCAAAATACAGTACGCCACCAACTTAACACAGCAGGTCACCAGAACCAGGCAGCGAACAGTACAATGTTTAGTTGGAAGATCACACCCAAACACATCTGTCGCTAAGCCCTGGTAATAATCATCTCGATCTGGACTTTTATATTTTATTCATGTCAAATCAACCCCGTTAGTGTACCATTGACTTTGAAATAACGAGCAAAATATCAGCAGGTAACCGCTGCCAACTTTCTGTGACTTTTATGATTAGGGCCTTTGAAATAAAAGATGGTGCCATTACGTGTGCCACCCAAGGCCAACAGTAGGCCCTGTCTGACAACCCCCTACTGCTCACGCTTTGGTTCCTCGAAGTAAGCAGGGCCCCCTGTCACGAGCTGCCTCAGGATCTCAAAATCTCTTGCCTGGGTGCACACTGTTTTAAGGAAAAGCCCACACGGGGCCATTAAGGGACGTTCAATCATTTTTTTCCCTTCTTGTCCAAGGGTGGGCTCCCTTTTTCAGAACCCCAAGTATCTCCTTATTCCTCCTTCCTGTCACTCGCCGTCAGCCACTCAGAAGCTTTGAGCGGCTGCAGACACGCTGCCCGTATGGCCACGCTCATCATGCTAATTTAATCCGTTCATATTCAGATGCTAATCAAGCTTTGGAGCGGTAGTATTTTTTTCAGGGTCGACACAATGGGCTATGATTTCCTCCTCTCTCCTTTCCTCGGTCAGCTTGGAGTGCTAAATACAATCCGCTTTCCTAGTGAGGTGTGTTTGACACATAACATGTGTTATTTATTGGCTACTATTAATTTCAAAAGGTGTGGAGGTGAATAATTTAATGACCCTCTCTAGATAGTCTCACTTGTCATTACTGGATCTTTAAAGGAACAAAATGAAATCTGAATTTTGCAAGAACAGGGCGAGAATTCCTGCAATATTTGGAAAGAAAATACTTAAAAATCGTTCCAAAACCCTTTCAGCTGCACAATTTGTCTCCGTTTTACCCTGGATCCAAAGCTTTTCATATTCTTCTCCATCAAAGAAAACGATAGTCTCTCTTGCTATGCATTTTTTCTCCCAATTACCCTCAGAGCTCCCTAAATCACACAACAAATGACCCATGTCACGGCCCGAGCCAGGTGCTCAGTGTGGCTTTATACAGACATTTAAACCACAATTTATTGCCAGACTATCTTCCCTATCATTAATAAATGGGGGGATGTGGGATGAGGAAAAAGCGTATGGAAATATTTAATTAAGGAGCAATCATGGCCTTGGGTAATTTTCTATTTCAATCTCGGAAATCCTTAAACTGAAACAGTGGGAATTCTAATTAGATTAATACCACTATGTAAATTTATGGCATTTTAGAAAAGGCAAGGGCCACAACATAATCAGTTGTGTAAATAAGCGGAAAGGGTGTGTGTTTTTCGGGATGGGGTTGGGCGTCAATATGTGAATGTAAACTATTCAGAAACATAAGGGGGTAATTCCAATGCTGTGCTCATGCCTTGACTTCCAAAAAACAGCGTGTTAGAAGTCTACACAGTACTGTATGAATAAAAATAGATGTGCAGGAACAGCTGATGAATAATGTCTCTGCTCGGAAATGTGCGTCTGCATGTTTTGAGAGTGTCACTCTGCATCCTTTTCTGTGTAAAAGTCTTCATATTTTGAGTTTAAGCCCATTAGAGGAAAACCTGGCTCTGCAAAGAATGACCAAGCATCCTGGAAACAGGGCCTTGCATGTGGCCGTGCGGGCTTGAAGTCATTACGCCAACGACATTACCAGTCTGATCTCATCAGACGCCACAAACTGACGTCCGGAGGGCACAGCGGGTATGCGGGCCGGAGTGCCAGCTCCAAATGGGATTCTTATCTCGGCATCTCTTGTCGCCATCAGAGTCGCTGCCGAAGATGCAACGCGCCGTATCTTTAACTTCATTAGAACGTGTCCATTACATCACTGGGCGGCTGTATTAGATCAGCCCAGGGAACGGATTTAATCAGAGTTCATTGGGGTAATATCTTCAAATGGCCGACTCTCTTGTCTGCGTCACTTCTCATGCATGTCTTGCACTTGGTTTGTGAGATCATTGCCATTTTAGAATCATTTTTGTGACATCACATTTGAATACGTCCATAAAGAGACTATGTTACTTTCTCTTTTTTTTTAACTGGGTGTTTACTTTTTCAAAATGAAGCAATTTGTACTGACACGTCTGATGCAAGATGCACCCTAGGCAGTATATGGCGGTGGGAGTTAGAGCAAACATCACAGGGTCCTTATGGGAAATGAAGTAACTGGGAGTTGACATTGTAAACCACCACACCCTTAACCAGCTCGGCTAATCATCGTCGTCGTGGAAGGGGATTCTTCTCTACGGGGGTAGGTGGGTTAAAGGTCATAGTAACGGATTAGGTGTCCAAGACATTCAGGGCTTCAATGAGCTGTCAGTGACAGAGTGGAGAGAGGTGTGGCGGTGCATGTCTATGTGCATGTGCGTATGTGTGTGTGTGTGTTTGTGGACAATCCTCGGAGGAGGCTCATCTAACATCCAGAGGGAAGCCGGGATGGAGCCCTGCGGTACCCCAGGGGCCTCCAAGCCATCTGCTGCCCCTAGGCTAATACCCCAGCAGACGTTCCGCCTCCCCTGGATCAGCCGTGGCTGGGCAGGAGGCAGGGTATCATGTGGGGCGGGGTATCATGTGGGGCGGGGTAGAGGAGCTAGAGGATTCTTTTACCCCGGCAGGGTGCATTGGGCTTGCGGTAGGACTGACCTAGGGGTGTGTTTCGATGGGTGGTGGAGATTTTTTAGCAGAAGGTGGATTAAGAGAGGCAGTGACCTGAGATCGGGCAGAAAGCTGAGGGCGTCTGGAGTGTGAAGGAGACTAACTCTTTGAGAGAGAAAAAAGCACAAGACTTAATTTAATATGTTAACAGTGTTTGACTTTGTCTTTATTGTGTAAATAAGTCCCAGACTGAGTAGCCGAGAGCTAAAATAAGCTGGAAGTATTTGTTTTCTATCAAGTGGGGAGGCATTAATGTGTTTAGAGTCTGTGATTGGGAGGCATTACGGCAGACCATCGCATAATGAATTAATCATTGGAGTATCATTAGTGTGTGTCGTGGGTTATGATAATAAGACTAGAATTACCATCTCATATCCCAATCGTTTCTCATATACGGTGCGTTCGATTTTGAACTCAAATGGTAACACAATCCTCCTGTGGAGGTCGGAAGGGGGGTGGGATATTTGTGTGTGTGTGTGCTTGTATGTCCAAATGCATTTCTCATGAACAGTAACATGAGACAGACCGCGGGGAGACCGGACAAAGAGACAATCTCTTTAAAGAACAAGAGAGAAAAGACTGAAATAAGACCCAAAAAAAAGAGCAAATGACTAATGTACCCAAATATATTCAACCATTGTAACTTACGACTGGTGGACGCTGCAGTTGTAGAAGACAAAGTCGACGCCGGCAAACTTCATGCCCGTCTCCTTGGACTTCAGATAGAGCTTCACCACCCGCTTGTCACCTGCACCAAACGGATACATGAACACAAAATGAACATGAATTAATTACCGAACAGCTCAAAAATACCTAACAGCTACATTTAATCACACGGAATATGCAGTACGTGACAAATCAACGACACAATGTCACGTTTTAAATTTGAATTCCACTTGTGTGACCTCAACAGATAACACGCACACACAAAGAAACACTGTAGCTTAGCAACACAGCGCTCATGTCACACCCACAGTAGGGTGGCATTAAAAATAGCAGCACCAATCAGTGATTGGATGCCAGAGCTGATTAGAACTCATAATGGGGCATAATGGGCTCAGTTGAAGAACTACCGAGTTGTCACTTTGAGGAAACTTAGAGCGTACTGACATGTTTTCAGTGCTTTGAATGTGGATACCAAACAAGTTCTTAGCATTTGTGGCTTGACAGAAATGGACATAAAACAGGTGCAGAATCTCTGCAAAAAAAAAAAAAAAGAAACACGCAGATATTTTTAAATCTAACAAAAAACACACTGAAGTCACTGCTTTGAAAAGAAGCAAAGAGCATAACCAGTGTCTTCAGATAGAAAAAATAAATAAAATGAAACTGACAACAGTGCATAATGCATGATAATGGCAATTCAAAAACAGTTCTATTTTCAGTAGATAAATGTAGACTTGTGTTTAGGGCTTTGAAAGGGAATGGCTGAGCGTTATTAGTGGTGACAAGGTATTCTGAATAAAGACGCACTAAACAAATCATCTGGTAACATTAAAATTCTGTTCCAGCTTTACCCAAGTCTAACGTACAAAAAGACCGCTTAGGAGGAGACGCGTTGGCCCGTGGTGATGAACATACAGTATACAGTGAAAAGAGGTAGAGGCGACATAAACATAAAACATGTCAAATGGAATATGGAGTACTAACATAAAAATAATTCAATACTAATCTCCTCAAATATATCACCAAAACTCCTCATAACCACACCCTACCCGCCCGCCGCTACCACCCAGTGACCTCACTGCCGCGATGACTTCATCACCCTTCGCCCCTTTCCTGTACCGACCTTTGTTCCTTGTGATCGGGATGATTTCCCGGACTGAAGGAGACAGGCAAAAGATGTGTCCACCCTGGATCCGTCCCTCTGTCTCCACGTAGTCCTCGAAGGAGCAGTTGACCCCCGCTGAAAGATCAGGCACGTTACGAGCCTGGAGGACCAGCTAGCGAGAGAAAAAGAGAGGGACAATCAGTACAAGATCAATGGAAGGACATGGTGTACATGGATTGTTATAAGATATGACATGAGGGTTAATGGGTGTTGGGGAAGGGAGGTGTGTTGGGGGGTGGTGGAGTGAAGCGTGGGTATGAGTACATGTGACAGCAGCAGGAATAAAGGAGGGTGAGTGCGCGTATCTTGTGTGTATGCATGTGTGCGTCAGTCGGAGCAGCTATTACAGCAAGGTTAATGTGTCCGTGTTAATGTGCAGAGTGAAAGTGAGGCAAACCGCAATCAGTCAAACCTATGTGGTTACATTGAGGAGCTGCTGACAGAATGGGAGCTCTCACGCGCCTCCAGATTTCCATAATATAAATGACAGCAGGCTTCTCAGAACTGGTCCAAGACCTTTTTAGACTGTTTACGTTGTTTTATTGTTTAAAATGTATCCACTACAATTGGGACTGTGGGCAAGAGAAGACATACCTGGACTTCAGACATGGTGACGGAGATATTTCTTGGCTGAACGGTGAGCTCCACACACTGCCGCTGGTCGGAGGCAAACCTCTGGGGCTCTCCTGCTCGTTCACACCGGTCCTTACGTGAACAACTAGGGTGCAGCAGCAAAAAAAAAAGGAGGAGAGAGAGAGAGAGAGAGAGAGAGAGGAAGAGAGGGGAAGAAAATGATGAGATAAAAAAAGATAGGTGAGGAGAGATGAGAGAAAAAAAGGAGGGGAAGAACAGATGAGAGAGAGGTGAGGGGAGGGGAGGAGAGAGAGAGAGAGAGAGAATATGAGCCACTGTTAAGCTAATATGGCAATCATATTAAGATGACAAACATGCACGGCCATCACCGTCATACAGAGATGGGAGCAATAACGGAAGACAAATAGGCTAATAGCTACCCCAGCCATTACTGTAGGCCTTTACATCATTACCTTATTGGCCCTGACATTTGTGCAAGAACCACTAAGCTATATGAACATCCACTCCCCCTCATCTTTTCAGTTTACAGCGCCTCCCGATTCGAACTTCTAGGGAGATATACAGGCAATCATTAAAGTTTCCCTGAACCGTAAAAATGATACAATTCCTACCCGCCGCATATCAATGGGGTCAGCAATTTCCACTGCTTATTACGAGCCAACTGATCGTGCTAAAAATCAGCATACGGCCCCGTATTGTGGCGGTTTTACTATTAGCTATTCATAATGCATTAGCTATCACTTCACCTTCGCGCTAACAACAACTGGTCCCGGTGGTGAGAGGAAAGTGCTGATGTGGCGCTCCGCGAGGCCTTAACAATAAGAGAGGCAGGGAAAAAAAAAATGCTAACTGCCTCCTGTGAGCAGCAGCCCCCCATCCCCTCGTTTAGTTAGCCTTCACTCGAGCTCAGCAAGAAAAAGCTGTCGCCAACCACTCCCCCGGGAGTCACACACATACACACAAAACGCACACTGTACAGGCACGAGTAGAGATGCATAAAGGTATGTACACGTTTTCTCATTATGGACCCCTTTTCCTTCTACTGCTCCTCTGGTGTGTGACTGTGTGAATTCGTTTAAATGAAGTGTGCTCATTTGTCTAGAAACACCTGCATGTGTGTGTGTTTGTGTGTGTGTGTGTGTGTGTGTGTGTATAGGTGTGTATGTGTGTGTGTGTGTGTGTGTGTATTCCTCATTCAATTTCACTGTTGATTGAAACTACCATGGCTCTTAATAAGATGTGGCTAAAAGCACCAGAGGGCTGAAACGAGGCTTATAAATAATTTGCCTATTAATACCAATTTGCCTGCAAGGGCCTCTGCCAGATTTGGCAACACTATCAGGTAAGCAAAGAGCGAGCCGCGTTCAAGACACAAGGTCAAAATGTGCCCAAACAGAAGGATATCGCTGGATCAAGTCCATCATAATTGAGTGTGTAATTCAAAAGATGTGTGTGTGTGTGTATGATAAAATGGAGACACAGGTGGTATATGTGTGTGCGTGTGTGTGTGTGTGTGCCTTGAGGAAAGACAGGTTGGTGATATGTTTTGATAAGTTTCATTAATGTACAGAAAGATGGCATAGTGCCAAATACTGAACTGTTCTCACACTCTCCTTTGTGCATACACACACACCCTCAAGTCAAAAGGGAGGAAATGGAGAGATTACATACGGACACAGTGTTATTATGTATCACTCACTACACTTGTGAGTGACTAGATTTCATTTCTAAACATCGTACACAGTAATCTTAAAAAGACCTAGTCCGCAAACCAAACACTAGAAGTGACTAATCCTTAATCTGTTGCCATCTAGTTCCCACGTACGTACGTACCACGTTCACAACACACGCACACAAAAATAAGCTAAATACCACTCAGATAAATGATGCAGGCTGCCGAGCTATGTTATTTATGTGCTATTAACCAGTTGACAGACTTCAACGGGATAAATATAGCACTACTGCCAAGGAGCTTTCCAAGTTGTAGAAGTTAGATTTCTTCTATGAATCATAATTAGGCCTAATTAAAAGCTGTTAGAAGCACTTTACTCAAGTTATTACAGGGTTTTAAAAATAGTTCCTGAGGTCAACACAGGCCACATTCAAAGCAGCAACTGGCTGCCTGTGCAGTGTTTAGGTTCTCTATTCACACTGTTCCCCTTTCAGTGGCACATTTACATGTATAGCAAACTTTGTTTCATGTCGATCAACACCTTCTGAGGTAAAGAGAAAGAGTCAGTTGTTTAAAGGTGTGGTAGTTCATTTAACAGTACATCAACGATCACATTCTAATGCAGCTCAGGACGCGAAGGAGCCTGAGAAACACTCATTTAGGGTTGAAATTTGAAGCTACCAGTGCAATTTAATTTCAGAAGATAGTAGTTCTGAAGATCATGGTCTCTCTTATATTCAGCAAGTTAAACTGCAAGTCTTTAGAAGTCATAATTAAAAGTAACTACAGACATCTTTACAGTTGTAGACACCCACAAAAGGCCCCGAGGCCAGACCACGAATGTATCCACGGTCTCCATTCTCTACAAAAACTTTCAGAAAGAAAATGCCCCCCATTGAGTGGAGATTGTGCCAGTTTTTCTTTTACTTGTATTGCTCCTTTCTGCCCTACATTCAAAAAACTCTGTCAACTTGGAATATATTAAAGAAAGACTAAGAACCAAACTTCCCTGTAAACAACAAGAGCTGGAGTATCTGGGGTGACAAAAGGCTACTGAGCTTCATGTGTATACCATTCAGGTGGGTGTTTTCACTCCAGCTTGATCAGCTGACACAAACCTAAAACACTTCTTCACACAATTATCAACTATACAATGCAACGGATGGGTACCAGGATGAAGTGTGGTAATGAGTGCATGTGGTACTTACACATTGTGGAGGACACACCATCCACAGTGAGGGTCTCTGGAGCCCAAACACTCCCCACAAGTGGTGTACTGCTCGCAGCTTTCCACTGGAACTCTCACCACCTAGGGAGAGGGAGAGAGAGAGAGAGAGAGAGAGAGAGAGAGAGAGAGAGAGAGAGAGAGAGAGAGAGAGAGAGAGAGAGAGAGAGAGAGAGAGAGAGAGAGAGAGAGAGAGAGAGAGAGAGAGAGAGAGAGAGAGAGAGAGAGAGAGAGAGAGGCAAGAAGTGATGAAAAAAGAATTAGCATCCTCGTCATCAAACCAGTAAAATGAGCAGTATATTCGGCTGGATAGAGATGAGCATTTGACAGCTTATCAGACCGATTCAATTTCAGCAAACAGTCATAGTGTGTGTTTGTGTGTACCTTCCTGAGACTAAAAGAGAGTTTGTCCGTGAGAAGTGTGTGTGTGTGTGTCTTTGTGCATGCGTGTGTTCTGGTGAGCGATTTTGGTCCAGCGGTGTGTGACAGCCTCCAGTGAAGCGTTTACAGGAGAGGCCTCGCAATGCATGCTGGGACACCTGACAGGTGGCTGTCGCAACGATACTGTGATTGACGGGTGACCTCAAAAACCATTGGGAGGCAGAGGAGCAGAGGGACAGACCCCCAGTGTGTGTGTGTGTGTGTGTGTGTGTGTGTGTGTGTGTGTGTGTGTGTGTGTGTAGGTGTGTGTGTGTAGGTGTGTGTGTGTGTGTGTGTGTGTGTGTGTGTGTGTGTGTGTGTGTGTGTGTGGATGTTCGAGCTTGGTGTGGCACCAGATGTTGCCTAAGAAAGTAGATCAAGTGTTTAAGTTAGCCCTCCACTCCTGCTAAAGGTGATGACAGACGGTTCACAACACGGCCCCAATGGGTCAGAAAGTGTGTGTGTGTGTATTTCAAAATATTCACGAGAGATGGGAGTGTGTTTAAGTGAGTGACAGACAGATTGCTAGCATATGCGCGGAATGCTAGTGTGCGACAAAGCAGGCACGTGTTTTTGCGCTTTTGTGTGCGCACATGTGTTGAAAGTGTCAGCGCCGCATTCAACTTTTCTTCACCACAGGGCCCCAAGTTGATGAGTTGCTTGATCCCTGTTTCATGATGATGTGTGTGTGTGTGTGTGTGTGTGTGTGTGTGTGTGTGTGTGTGTGTGTGTGTGTGTGTGTGTGTGTGTGTATGTGTGTAGGTGTGTGTGTGTGTGTGCATGTATCAAATTGCCACAGACGGCAGGCTAGTTTTAAATCATGCAGCAGATAGTGAGCCGTCTGATCAGTAAGTAACCGCATTTAACAACCCTACCCTTGGGTAACACTGTTTTAGCGTGGACACACACACAGATTTAACCATGAGAACCCCTTCCAAGTGGTACGTGGGGACTAAAGTAGTGACTGCCCTGGCGGGGACTGACTTTTTTATGAGGTATGGAAAGGGAGAAATGGAGGGGTGTATGGAGGGATAAGAGGACAAAAAAACATGGCAGAAAGAGAGCAGAGGCCTGAGGTAAGCGATAAAGCTGGTTAGCTGCAGGATGGAAATCAGGCAGACAAAGGAACGCAGCACTGAAATATTAAACTGGGGGCCGGGAATCCTCCGTGAGCTTTACGTAAAACACAGATATGAGATGGATATGACATGATGGAACTCATTTATGCTATGAAAAGTATTGTATCAGCCTGGCCTTGGGGCTTTTTGACAGAACAATACCGCTCAAGCAGAGGGTAGACGGACAAAAACACTTGACACTGTGAGCCACTAATCCGCCTTTTCTTTCTTTTCCGTTTCCTTCATTCCCCACTATACATTTGGTTATTTCCATTACTCTTTATGTTCCTTCTGCTTCTTTCTCGGCCCCACAATCTTCATCCTTCTCTGAGCATCTCATTCATTCATTCCGCAAACCCCAGTACGGTAGCTTTCTGGCTGGCTAGCTGCCCAGAGAAAGAAAGACAGATGAAATGACGTAAACAAGCGACGGTGGAGACCAGAGGGGGGGAGGAGGGGGAGGTGGTCATCTACTGGAAGAGCTGCTGTATGGATGAATAGAGGGACAGACAGGTGTAATGGAAGACACACGCGGGCCGAATTGGCACGGACATTGTGCTGAGTAGATGGGATATGGTGGCAGACGGCTGCTATGTGTCATTGTCAGAACAAGTGTGAGTCTAGTTTTCATCTGAAAGAAGGGCTGAAAAGAGGGATGGAACAAGGGATTGGTGCGTCTTTGACAATAAAAGGATGACAGAGGGGAAAAATGAGTGTGAATGAATGAGCAGATAATGGAAAAGTGGAAGAGGCAAAGTCAGCTGTAGTTGAGGATATGTGATCGGACACCTTGGGAGAAAGGAATCATCACAGGACTTCTCTCAAATAGTTCATGATTTAACAAAAAATTTAAAAAAAAAGAGTAAATGGAGAGCAAGAATGGCCAATTACCCCTCGTCTTCTCCATAAATCATTATGACTGTGATTAAGGACAATGGTTCACATAAATCATACTCACACTATGGGTCTTTGGTGAGCTAGCGTAACCTTATCACTGCCCTATGTAATGATAGATATGGTCTATTGTTCACAGTTGTTCCCATACTAGCACTAGTGAGTACACTATGGGCTCTATTCAGAGGGAGTGGTGTACAGCTGTTGATGTGGTGGGGGGGGGCTATGATGGTTGTTTTTCCCAGTGGGGATATAAAATACTTTACTGGAGCCGGGAATGTTCTGGTATAACCGCATGCGGATTCCCAAAAAATATGTGCCGGCGTGTGTGTTGGGAATACTGCTTACCCACAGACACACATGCGCACACTCCCGCTCCGTCTGCCTCTCGATGGCTCTTTTAATGAAAGCCAATTCCCGACAGTGTGCCACATTACTCCTTTAAATGACCTTATAAACCAAGGCCGCCATCTCCTCTCTCTTGCCATCTCCTTATTTACAATAGCATCCACCGCTGTAACTCAATTCTGCTTCCCCGCTCTCTCTCCCTCCCCGTGTTGTCAGCCCTCTACCCTGACCATATCGCAATGCCATGACATCTCCTTTCAGCAATAAACTTTCCACCTTTCCTCTCCAATCTGTTTTTACAGAGCGCTATCACCTGCTTTTAAACGTCCTGCTAACAGGCTTTGCGACGGTCACCCCCCCCCCCCCCCCCCCCCCCGCAACCAAAACCCGACGGACCTGTAAAGCTTTCAGCGCGGCTTTTCATTGGTTGTTAAATCTACAGATATAAAAAGATCAGCCTTGTTGCAGCTTCCTTTTTTTCAACATTCAAACACAGGGGGAGTCTATAGTAGAGGGGAAGAGGAGGGGGGGGCGTAGAAGAGAGACGCTCGTATGTGTTACACTATCTGGGAGCCAAGAGGAAGAAATCTCAGTTTGTTTTCAGTTATTTTTAGATATCTGCATGAGACTCTGCATCATAAATTAGTAACGCAGCGTGCCTCCTTGAACAACTATCACTGTACCTCTTGTGCTCAACACTTAACCTCATATGGTTCTAACCCCACAGCTGAGGGACAAATAGGAGTGAAATTTGGTTTAACTGTGGAGTGTCAATTTAAGGAAAGAGCACACGTACACAGTCAGCTTTCCTGACATACATTTGAAAGAACTGCACGTATTTTGTGGGGGGAAAAAGTCAGTTTCCAGAGAAAAATTCGGAGAAATCTCATAAACTTGTGGCTCTTTTATTGCTCGTCTCCTTTCATCCAAACCCGTACTCTGTAATCTTAACTAGCCGTGGTTGAGCAGAAAAGAAATGCAAAGACTCCGATTTAAAACTAAAAATGACATTTAAATGACACAAGGAGCAGACAGCAAGTGGAGGAGGATGAGGAGGAAGAAGATGAGGAGAGGTTATCACCTGTCATCTTCCCTCCATTGCCTCCTCTCTGTACACTGGTATTAACCACACCTGCATTATCTCAACAACCGTCAATCATCTTCCATCTTCCCGTGGTCTAATCTTTGCTGGCAGTGAACAGCCATGTGCACACAAATAATAATAAATCAATACCTACCAACATAGCCACTAAATGCCTCAGAACAACAAAGAATAACACAGAGAAATAGAAATAAAAAAAGAGATACAACTGGACTCATTTGTTAAGTCTGCGACTGTCGCTCTAAAACGGCATTACTGTGCTGCGACTGTAATTCATGTTGCCATCTTCTGCTTTGGCACCAGGTGTGTCATATCATTCCTACATTAGAAATGGGAGTTCTACCCAGTAGTGGTCTGGCTATCCCCGAGGCGTAGCGCAGACACATGTCTCTCAACAGGGTCTCCGTGTAAGTGTTCGTTCTTCCAGGGCTGCAATACCTGCTCAGAGGGGTGTTGTATCAAAGGCTGGGTTAGCATGTGTGCATTGACTGGATTGTAAGGGGCTTAGGAGATCAATGACTGGCTAGGAGCTCGACGTGTTGACTGATTGGAGATAAGCAGCAAAGCAAACACGACTCTGGGAGTCTGGCACCGAAAAAAGGAAGGAGAGGTGCTGAAGTGCGGGCGGAGAGAGGGAGGAAGGCTAAAGGTTGTGTGGTAGGAGCAAATGAAAACGGAGAAACAGCAATCACGTCATTGTCTTCCATCAAAAAGTCATCCGTTGTTAGATTCAATTTGCTGACTGGTGTCCTAATACTAAATTGCTGTTACACTGTAGAGATGTTATTGACAGATCTGGTCATTGTGGTCAACTGAAATTGTTTGCGGCAGACCTGTTTTAGTGAATTAGGTCTTTATGTGTCAGTGAAAGAAAATAGTGCCCACTGTGATAGCTGTAATCTCTTGTTTTCTCTCTCAAAACTCACTCCCTGCAGTATGCTTTGCTCCCACTGCCCTTCCTGCCTCCTTCGCTATCTTTATCTCTCTCATATTGTGTTTTGCCTGCTGTTTCTCCCTCCCAATGAGCTCTCCTTCTCTTTCGCCTCTTCAATTTATCTTTTCTATCCTCTTTCTCCTGCACTGGGCTCAATTATTCATCCGCATTGTTTTTCCCTCTTCTGAAATACTGTTTTGATCTCGTCCTCTATACTCCATCCCGGTGAAAACAAGAGGCAGATCAAACAGCTTATTTATTTGTCCTTTGTGTGTGCTCCTATCGTGAGTTCAAGGCCAATGAAGATGACGACTCAAATTCCCCTTTCCTAGGAGACTGCTCTCAGACAACATATATACAGTATACACACACACACACACACACACCATACACACACAATAAGACTGTACTGCAGCTGCAGGACTGCTCTCTGTCACAGTATAGGTGTGTGTGTGTGTGTGTGTGTAAGCACCTTAAAAACTAACATAGAAGCTCCTTCAAATAAGCTAAAGGAAGTAAAGTGTCCTTTATAATGTTGAATTATTATGATATTTGTGTATTATGTGCTGAATTGCTGAAGCAATACCATCTGAAAAAATGACCTGAAGAAAAGACCAAAGAATTTGATCTTTTTCCAACAAAACTAGAGAGAAAAATAAAGGGAAATATGGAAAAAGTGCAACAGTTAGGACTGGCTACACAAACAAAATCAAGAGGAAACCTAGAGTGAGTAACAAAAAAAGGACATTGAAAAATAAAGACATGAGACCTCATCAGTCATCACGTGGACATCCCCATTAACTCCTCCAAAGAAAGCTAATCTTAAACTATAAGTCAATACACTTTCTCCCTCTTTGTGTAGCCGTTTGTCCATAATACTGTGTCCCTCAAGAAAGAGAGAGAGAGCCTGATAGAGAGAGAAAGTAGAATGAGAGAGCAAAAACTAAGACAGAGACAAAAGAGCAGACAGAGATTGAAAAAGCGCAGAAAACAAAGAATTGGAACAAAGAGACTGTAGAGAGAGAGAGAAAGAGGTAAATGTGACCAGCTAAGGTAGACAGGCCTAGGGGTCTTCTAATTAAGTGAGGATGGGAGAGGCCGGCGGCCTGGTAAATGACTCTGTCACTTTAGTAAATGGACTTGGTGAGGAGTGAGGAGCCACACAGCTGGCATTTCCATTAGCACTGCCAGGCGACCCACCACCATATACACAGACAGAGAGAAGCGGAGAGCGAGAGAGGGGGGGAAAAAAAAAAAAGAGGAAAGAGAAATGCCGCTGTACTTTATTTGCTCTCAGAGGAGTCGCTGTGTGAAAGTCATGCCTGGTAGGTGCATGGATGGATAATGATTGTGGAGAAAACTGAGCAGAATAAACAAAATCTGTGTGATTGACTCAAGATTACTGCCAGCAAGCTTTACAGGAGCTTTTTTGAAATATTACAATGATTTAATTGCAAATGAGATAATTGGTTGAAACAAACAAATATGTATTTTAACAAAGCTACATGAAAAACAAATCCAGGGACGCGAAAACGGTTCGATCTGATCAATGTTTGTCGTGGTTTTCCTTGACATCAGCTAATGTTGTGTAACAACCGTGTTTCATGTGAGAGAAAGACAATTGACATGGGCCTTGTGGTTATTATTAGTGCTGAAACAATAAGTCAACTAATCAATAAGGACGACAATTAAAGTGGTGGTCTATTTTGGATCAAGCTTGAACCATGCTGGGTCCCATATTTCCTGTAACGCAACTAACCAGCATCTTTCAGTCTTTCAAGCTTCTAGTTTGTAAAGCTTTCCATAACAAAATGTAAGTCTCTAAGCCAGAGCGAACACAACCCCTATGACGTCATCTGGGTTATTTTCTCGTATTTGAGAAGTCTAGAAAATAAGAGAAAGAAGACTTTACACGTCTGTTTTCACATGCTGAATAGTTCCCCTCATGGTGAGTAAGCTGGTCAATCATTTTAAAATCATTGAACCAAAAATGGTCAACATTTGCCTGGTCAAACTTCTCAAATGTGTGCACGTGCTGCCAAACTGAATCTCTTTAGACTGTTGCTTGAGCAAAACAAGCACTTTGAGGAAGTCACCTTGGGGTTTTGGAAAATTGTTATGGTTGTTTTCCGCAGTTTTATTTTCACATTTTACAGACAAAAATATAGATTGAAAAAATGTATAAATAGATAAAAGAATGAGTTATGATGTCTAACGGTCTTTCCAATTGTATTTATCAGTGTCGTGTTCTTTCATTTTGCGATATCTGAAAAATGTGCCATTCTTCTTTTACAGCCGGAGTTTTTCCCCCATTTGATGCTTTTTAACTCGGTCTGAAGAGGCCTGCTGTGCATGGCTTTGAATAGAAATGTGTGACACTTCATCGTTCTATCAAGTGTGGCTGGTGGTTAAGGCACAAGACTGAATACAGCGATGGGCCACTTGGAGCAGCTCCGCGGGCCACGCCAGCTTTTGATTGGCCTCATCCAATGACAGTCATTCAGAGCCACCTCTTTCCGCCCCAATCACTGTCAAGCAACAAGAGGACCAATTGCACAGCCGATTGATAATGATTGAGAAGAACGGGGAGGAGGGGGAGATGGTGGGAGAGAAAAACCATTAACCTCCCTATCCATCTCGCCCTCTTTTCTAACCCTATCAGTCTGCTCTATCACGCCATCCTTTGGGAAAAGACGGCAGAGTAAAACGGAGAGAGATGAGAGAAAGACAGAGCTATCTAGTGACAGCTAGACTTCCATTAGGACTGATAGCATCACGCCAAAGACAAGTGTCTGAGCACACTTCTCCGATGAGGCACGCACACATTCAATCAAGTACACGCTTTTTTTTCCCTCCTTTTTAAGGGAGACAACGATAGGACAGGAAAAAAGGAAGTGCGAGAAAAGGAAACACAATTAAGTGAAAAAGAGAGCAAGAGAGAAGTGAAGTTTGAGCTATTAAGAGACATGGAAACCATTCCTCCATGGCTAATGATGGGGTCTTGGTTAGTCTCCTCACATAGCTGCCACTGTTAGAAGGAATCAGCATCACTTTTCACTGTTTTTTTTAGGGTTCCCTTCTTTCAACACAGAAAGGAAGGGAGTAGGGCTCCAATTAACAATCAATTATAGATTCTTTTCAATTAACCAGTTCATTTTTCTAACTACTTTTAGAAATGACAGTACATTTGCTGTTACAAAAAAGCACAAGAGGTCTATAAATGTGGACATCTACATACACGCGAGTGTGAACTAATGCATGATTAACAGTATTGTGTGTTTAGTGTACGAGTGTGTGGGTGCATGTGCTCAGTAATGTTTTGAGGAAGGTGCTATAATGGTTTGAACTCTTGTAATTGAGTGCAGTTGAGCTACACCGCCACCCGCAGCACCACTTCTCCCTTTTAGTCACCGTGCTACCGTCTCCGCCTCGCTGCACCAGGTCTATTAACATTTACATAACAATGACCACCTCCTTGGTCAAAACTGTGTGTGTGGTGTGTGTGTGTGTGTGTGTGTGTGTGTGTGTGTGTGTGTGTGTGTGTGTGTGTGTGTGTGTGTGTGTGTGTGTGTGCACGCATGGACAGTCCTGATGCGTCAGTGGTCGGTGTGTGTAGGACATGCAAGTACTCATTCAAGCTTTACTCTGTCAAGCCAGTGAGTGGAAGAGATGATGCTGGAGTCGTGCTCATAAATCTAAATGAACAGGTCGGACGCTTACTGGGCTCAGCAGCTGAACGAAACTGAAGAAAAATAAATAATCAATCAAAAAAAGAAAACCTGGGGGGGGGAAAAACTCCTCTTCTCTATCTGTTGAAGCATTTAATGCAAATCACATTTCCTGCATGCACGTGTAGTTCAATCTGAGTGACAAAACAAGGTGTCAGCCAACAATCGCTGATGTTTGAATGCTGCATTACGCACTTGTTAACTTCGGTAGTTCCTCAGTCAGCCAGAGTTTGATAAATTATGGAAAATTAATCTTTGAGCTACTTAAAACTGACTGATTAGCTGTATCCAGTTCACTAAAATGTCAGTCTTGATTGATACAACCAGCTGCCTTTTTGTGTGTGTTGATGTCAGTCTCTGCTAATGTGTTTGCTAACGAGATTGGCAGCGAACCAGTAATATGTGAATGTAAACAGATCGACGCACAAACACACACACACACACACGCACACAAACACACACGCGCATGCACGCACACACCCATACAGAGGATTGATGTCTGACGAAACCCTATGGGTAAGATATTACTTGATGAGGCCTTGTTGAGAGAGCCAACAACACAATGCGGACCATTGTTTGCTATTGTAGGAACTCAAACCAACATCTTGTGAACGGCACAAGAACTTTGTGTGTGCATGAATACAGATTCCTTGGAGGGATGAGAGTCTTGTTGAAATGTGGAGGGGGAAATCTCTTTCAGATTTTGAATGGAAAGTCAGACAATGATGTCAGCACACACACACACAAACATATGTTTGAATGCTGAGCATATGTGCGTGCAAATGCAGAGTCAAAGAAATGCAGATGTGGTTGAATCAATGTTACAAGCACATGAACCCTCACTAGTACAAAATGCTGATTTTATGTGCTCACACACACAAACACACAACATGCTTGACACTTGAACAAAGGTTGTCTCATGCATACTCATAATACATCATTTCCCTCCACTTTATCAAGCCCTCCAAGTCCTTCCCGTCTGTTTCCAGGACACTCGCTCCAAACACAGTCCCCCTTCCCACACCGGAGGCGATGAATATTCATGCTTTCAGCAATTAGCCGGCGCCGCACTCCACACCGCTATCGTATGCATGGCTGCCATCAAAGACACAAGGATGTGCGTGTCCGTGTGTGTATGACACTGTGAGGCTGAGTACAAGTACAAAGACAGCAAGAATGGCAGCTGTAGCAACAAATTCAGCGAGAGCTTTCTACCTTTTTGGCTACGAAACAAAAAAGGGAAATGATTTGATGATGGAAAGTCTTGACTGAGCCAAGAGACCGTGTGATGATTTCCCACAGTGGCAGTTTTTGCATAGAGGAGAGATGCTTTCAAAGAGTTAACGTCGAGTCAAAGAGTGACATTGTTCTTGGTAAAGTTTTTCACATTTTAGCGAACAATCAGTACTTAAAGTTTCTAATCTGACCGCATGTATTAACTAATTTACGTCAAAAATAACAGTCTTGAGGTATGACGAGGGCAGTGTGTGTGTATGAGTGTGTGCATGCAGCTCGTGGGGTGTGTGAATGGATCCTTATCGATAATGTCAAGATTTCCAAAAATGTCAACTGGTGCCGATCTATACCCGTTTGCTAACACGCAAAGTCAAAATGTGCAAATGTGATAAAACTCATACAAACATATACAACACCAGCTGAAGTCCAAATTAAATGATTTAAATTTCCTTTAATGACATACTGTCTCA
Source organism: Pholis gunnellus (assembly GCF_910591455.1). Lineage (NCBI taxonomy): Eukaryota > Metazoa > Chordata > Actinopteri > Perciformes > Pholidae > Pholis > Pholis gunnellus. Next base: position 19,290,806 of record NC_136529.1, on the reverse strand, counting down.
TCAAACACACACACACACACACACCTAAAACACACACAGCAGGCCGTCCGCTCCTGCTGTCATATCCGCCATTGATAATAATGACAGTGATGAATATAGCTGGAACAGAGCGAGTCATAAATCACTGGGCCTCACCCCTAAGTCTGACTCACCGCCTGGTCCTGCATTTGTGTGTGAGCGTGTGTGAGAAAGAGAGAGAGGAGGGGGAGAGGGAAGGGAGGACTCGTCGTAGGCTACGCATCAGTGGATATGTCCAGTGACACCTTAATGTGCTTGGCTTGTCTGAGGAACCCCCGCAGGCCACCGGCTATATACACACACACACACACACACACACACACACACACACACACACACAAACACAAACACAGATGTCTACTTGCGGGATGAGAGCAGGGCTATGTGTGTATGTATTTCATTTGAAAATTGGGGAAAGGGGAGCATGGTTGCATTCGTCATGCAAACTTACTGGTGTGTGTGTGTGTGTGTGTGTGTGTGGGTGTGTGTGTGTGTGTGTGTGTGTAGTACAGTGGAGTACCCTGCTTCAGCTCAAAACCAGCAAACCAGAGAGATGGGGGAGAGAAGAGGAACGCAGCAGCGATAGTGAGAGATCATTAAAAACATGGGAATGGGATCAGTAGAAGGCAGTTGAGAGGGGAGGACTCAATTTGGGCTTAGATGGAAACATGGGAGCATGTGTGAGTATGAGTGTGAGTGTGTGTGGCAGCTGAGGCATGGATTTACAAAAGTAGGGATGGGGGGGCATAGAGGGATAGATGGAGGGCAGAGGGATAAAGATGAAGGTAGGACGGAGGGCGAGAGGAGGGAATTGCCCCCTCCAGTCATTAGTGCTGGGAAGGGGGTTTAGCTAGAAGGTCTGGCAACCGTAGCCCCCACCCCGTTCTGCTTAACCCGAGCCTGCTAACCATTAATGGGGATCAAACACACAGCGAGATGAAGGTGTCTGTGTGAGAGACAGAGAATGTGTTTCAACATGATGGTGGGAGTTCTGGAGAAAAAGGGCATGATGGGAGGTGGATGGAGACAGAACATCCTTGAGTGTAAATGGTTGTGTTGTGTTGTGTTGTGTGTGTGTGTGTCCCTCTTGTCCGTGCTCTAGCTGCCAGATAAAGTGGAGCAGGCCCACCAAGTCACAAAGACACTCTCACACAAAAACTAAAACCAAACCGTGTATACTCCACCTTCGTCTCCACATATAAGCTACTGTGTACCCCCGCTGCCTGGAATCTACAGCGTGCATCACATTAGCGGTCTTCAAAACTCACAATTGAATCAGAAAATATGCCAGCGGCATTTCAAACCCTTTCTACTAATTTAAGAACGTGACTTGTGTGCTGATAACATGAGGCAAGTAATGCTAGTGTTAGCAGCTAATGCAACTCCCAACTGGCCCCCGAACTCCTCTCAATTACTGAAGTCGTGCTGATTTGTCTACAGGGACAAACGCTCATATGGCGTTATGGGAAATGACTAATTCAAAAAAGACACTGACCTGGGAACTAGCTCACACTTTTTAATCAGGCAATCTTTTCCCATTTTAGATCTACTAAATCCAGACATATTTAAATCATGTACAACCCCACTTTCCTTCCCCCCCCCCCCTCCATCTCCGCTTCCTTCACTCACCACACTAATGAGACAGAAAAACAAGGGGAGCAGCTGGGCCTGGGGAGCAACAGAGATGCGACATGCTCTCCTCCACCCCCCCCCCCCCCCTAACTCACCATCAAAGTAGACACAACCCTCACCAGCGGTGGAGCTGGTAATGACCGCGGGCACACACACACACACACACACCACATGTGACCTATAACACTCGCTGTATGTCTGTCTGTGTGTGTAATGTCTTGATTATTAGCGAACCATCATGGTGGCACTGTGTGTAGCTGGTGTGTGTGTTGCTGTGTAATTACATCCAGTGGGGGTGAGTTGTGTTGTGATTGTACAGTGGGTAGGAGGTTTAAGATATACAGGAACTAATGGCTAAAGTGGATGAGGTCTGCTCTGAACAGTTGGTAGCAGACTGCTGTGGTGGAAATGACCATTGCAACGTTCAATACGACAGAATTGCTTGTGTGAATGTTTGTGTGTGTGTGTGTGTGTGTGTGTGTTAGTGTGTGTGTGTACATGCTTGTGGGTCCACCCAAATAAAATACCTAACTGGAGCCATATGTGTTAACAAGGCATTGTTAGCCCTGTACCCGAGGTAAGTGCTGGATTGGATACGGAGTCTAATGATGGCTACATCCATCCATCCATCGTTACCGCACACATACCGTGTGTGTGTTAGCATTTCATAATCTTAATAGGTGCATGTTTTTGTGTGCATCTCTGACGCTGAACTCACCTGTTTGTCAGTCAGCGTGTAGATGTGCTGCTGGTCTGGGCTGAACAGCATGTCTCTCAGTAAGGGACTTCCTCCCTCGCTTACAGTCACCTTCTCGTAGAGCACAGCGGGACGGCTCACAGAGTTCACCAAGATCTACAGAGAAACATTAAACAGTTAGAAAAAATACTCACATTTTCATAAAAACTTACTTAAGTACTTATATAATAGTACACAACATTGAATGCAAGTAGAACTATGATTACGCACAAATTACTGTATCTTGAAAGGGGACGTTTTATCAGACATTATCCAACCAAGAACAGTTTGTGTAAAATTCCAAACAATGTAGAACGGAGAGATGTACAGTATAGTACTTGTATTATTATTGTGATAACAATTTTCCCATGACCGAAATGTATCAAGCAATGTGTACTGCTTTACAGTAAAAACGTTCATGATGAAGGCTTTCAAAAAGGAAAGTTAGAAAGCAAGAGGAACATGCTGAGGGGGGCTCTTACTCATGACCCCCGACAAACGTATCTCACATCGCTTCTACCTTTGTGTATGTTTCTCCAGCTGGAGAAAGAGACTGCATGTACTCCAGCAGTAACAGGTGGTTATTATTACAGCGGTAGGCACTGTGAAATGATCAACATTTTAGAGAAAGGTTGAAAGCGCCTGCTTTACTGAGCCGTGTAGAGGGCTTAATTGAAAGGCTTTGTTAAATCGCAGTATTGAATATAGTATCATTATTGTGAACGCAGACATCATTACAGGGGTATGTGCATGGAAAGGAGCATTATTGACTGCATAATGATGTTAATACAACTGTGGGGGGAAAGAATCTCTATTTAGCACCTGAGAGGAACTAATGAAAACACTTTTAAAAACTGAAATGATGACGGAAAGTAGTGCGTATTAAAATGTAATTTTCCTGTATGAAGCCCAGAGAGAATAACAGTGAGACACTATCTCTGGATTTCAATGAAAACTTAATCATCCAATACACCTGGAGACAAATCTAACTGCATACACACACAAACACACAGACACACACACTTGCGCTCAAATTTTCTTTGTGAGCTTTGGCGAATAATTTGCCCAGATATGGAAAGTAATGGTGCAGATACAAGATAGGAGATTGGCTGGCTGGGGATGGCTGTGAGCCAAAGTCATCTCAGCAGCAAATGAAAAGCGCAGAGCGACGGGGGGGGGGGGGGGGGGGGGGGGGGAAGTATCAGCTCTCCATTACTGAGCTTTGTAGACTCGCACTGCTATCAGCCCAGTGACAAGGAAGGGACAGCAGGCAATGACTAGCTGGAAAATGATACTGAACATACAGACACACACACAGACAAATAGGTTCACACTCAGATAGATGAAAAATGATAAGATGAAAACAGACCCCCACACACACACACACACACACGATGATAGATATGCATAGGCTAATATGTGTTTTGATAGATATGTACATGCACACACACACACAAACAGGTTTTCACGGGTGGACGCTGAGCGCACACACTTTGCGATGAAAGAATTTATTTACAATCTCACCAAAAGAAACCAGGGGCAACAATCCCATTATCTCTCACTGCCTGTGTTTGTGCCAGAGAGAGAGAGAGGGAGGGGGGGGAGAGAGAGAGAGAGAGAGAGAGAGAGAGAGAGAGAGAGAGAGAGAGAGAGAGAGAGAGAGAGAGAGAGGAGGGAGAGAGAGAGAGAGAGAGAGAGAGAGGAGAGAGAGCTCATAAGGCTGTGATGAAGCACTGGAGAAGAGAGGAAATATGGATGTTATTATCTAGATAATGGGCCCGTAAACAAAGGATACATTTCATTCACGGATGGCTCGCATCTAAATGAGCACACGCAAGCACACCAACACGCATGGCAACATACTGTAGTTTTAAACACAGACAACCGACACAAGGAAAAATGCTTGCTGACACACATAAAAGTGAAAGAATAGGTTTGTATTTTCTCCCCCTCTCTCTCTCTTTCACACAAAAAAGAGCCATTTCAGTTGGCAGCCACATCTATCTCTGGGAAGTCCAGTCCACTGGCTAATGACCAGTCCCCGCCTAGACTGGTTTTGCACACACAATAATAGAGAGAATAAAAGTCTGTCTTTCTGACGGGCTTCCTATCTTCTGTTTGTATCCATCTGCTTGTCTCTTTGTGCATCTTCCAGCCTGCAAAATCCCAAATGTACAAACGGCTGTCTCTTCGTAGTTTATCTCACTTTGGCCAAATACTGATTCCAGTATCACTTTAGAAACAGAGACTCAAACAATTGGTGGTACTTGATCTAACTTTTTTCCCTCCCGACATTATTTCCCCTCCTGTTTTTGATTCTCTCCCTCACCTTTCCCATTCTCTGAGGATGCAGTTCATATACAGTGCTAACATTTAAAAAATAAAAAATAAAAATAAAATGTGTTGGGAGAGTGAGAGAGGTGAGAAAGAGAGAGAGAGAGAAGAGTGGAGCCAGTGAGAGTGGGTGATGTGTGAAAACAACAAGTAATAAATTGTCCCAAATCAATTTATTCCACAGGCGCCGCAGCCAAGACTGGCCAGAGATTATGGAAACCAGGGAGGGAACAAAGGACTATGGAACATATAAACTGAACAGATGGACGGATGGATGGACGGATGGATGATGAACATTTGTCTAATTGAATCAAACTGAGCCTCTGTGCTTGGGAACCAACCACTAGAATCTAATAATAAGGTTAACAGGGCGAGCTGTATGTTCAGGAGGGTTAAAAGCTTCTCTATAGACGTGTACAACTAAGTGTGTACAATCACATACGTGCGCATGTAAGCTTGCATGCCTGTGCATATGTCTGTCGGTTTACACATTTATCTACAAGCACCTGTGGTGTATAAACATGCACAAGTCTGTATAAGTTCACAGTTGTATGTTAACACGCGTGTGCATGCACAGCTCTATGTGACTTTGTATGTATGTGAGGGAACCATGTCAAGAAATCAATGCAATGGTCAGTGATGGCTGGAGATGCTGCTGCTGTCTCACCGTCTCCTCTGTATTGCTTAGCCTTCCGCTAAGTGGTTGATGGATGGATTCATGGACCGATGCTGTGCTTGTGTTTTTCAGGAAAAGCCCGTCTCTGATCTCTTGTCAACATGCATAATGCAACATTAATAGCCTCTGAACACATTACGGGCAGTGTCTTAAGTAAGGATGCAGAGAAGCATTGAGAGAGGGAGAAGACGATGAAGACAAAGCAAAAGTGTTTAAGAGGAAGGAACAATGTGGAGCAAAAGCCACATGAGGAGAATAGCAGATGAGGAATTACAGGAGAAATAACAACTATAATCTTTGTCTCTCAACGGCTCTGATGTCAAACTCCAAACCTGCCTTTTCAGATCTGCTACTCCAAGGCCTTCCTTGACCTGCACTTGTTATTCCTTCCTGGATTTTAATGTTGTTTTTTCAGCTCAACATAACCGGGAAATAAATAGAGATGAAGTAATATCTTTTGTTTTCCACTAGAACTGTGCTCTCTGGGGACAAGTGGCCCTACAATGTTGAAAACAAAAGAAATCTGATGTTTAATGCAGTAAATGAGGGAAACAAGTTGTGGAATGACTTCTAGTGCATCCATATAAAGTGGCCCATTTTCAACATTCCCCAGCATCCCCAGGGATTGTATTACCATCTCTGACTTTCCCCGTCTGCGACATGCCTCTGGATATAAAGAAACCTTGCATAATTCCTGTATGAGGGAAAAAAAAGGATGGCAAACAAATAAAATCAACAGCGCACCATCACCACACTGAAGCTACCATCCCCCTCCTTCTCTTCCTCCTACAACATCCATTTTTTTTATCTGTTCTCTGTGCATTAACACCTCCCTAAACCCACCAATCCACCCCAAATCCCCTAATGCCGGGTTTTATCTGTGCCAGGCAGGCCTGGTTAGCACTGATAGACGCACAGGATAGCTAGTTGGTGATAGGGAGGCTGGCGGTGTGAAGGTGAGAGAGTTGGGCGATAAGACAGCGGCACGTCAATGAGAATGACGCCTGTCAGAGCCGCAACTGACAACTGATGGAGCTTGTGTGCATGATTGAGAGGGAGAAACTGAGAAGATTGTCAATTGTGTGCCCTCTAGTGCATGGATGTACTGTGGGATGAAAGGAAGGAGAGGAACAAGAAGGAGGAAAAGTGAAGAGTCTGAGGAACTCAAGAAGAACTTCTTGAAATAAAAGACGGCAAGTAAAAATCAAGAAAAGAGGAGGTACGTAGGAACTTCAAAGACTTCAATAAAATGAATTACAAGCTCACGGAACGGAACACAATGAAATGGTCCAGGTGTTCCCGGGTCTAACTGGGAGCCATAACACACCAGCCAAGCATAAAGCCCCAGTAATGGCTTTGACATTTCAAAGCAGATTTGGAGATGTGCGTGAACACAAAGCATACGCGCCTCGCTCGTAGCATGTCGGATCGCACACACAAACACGCATACTCTTACTTTATAGAGGGGCTAACTTGACATAAGTAGGTCTACCCATGCATAATGGTAGCAAGCCCCACATTCCTGACTTTGATGTGGAGGGGAGCCCCTGTGTGTATGTGCATGTGTTTAGGGAGCCCCATTGAAGTGGGGAATTCAGTGTGGCCCTCTCCAGAACAAAAGAAAAAGGAAGAAAAGCAGCAAGAGGGCCTTGAACAGATGAAAGAAACGAGGCAAGGTCCTACAGTCATTTGACTATGGGAAGGAGTGATGAAGTGGGTGAACAAGTGAACAACAGATGACGATACTTTGTATTAATGGACTTTAATACCCGGGTGATCTTGTGTATTGTAATACACCACTTGGCTGTACTGAGCATATGGTTGTGAATGCTACCAATTTTTCATGTTTATGTACAATAGTTGTATATTTATCTTTGTATTTAATCCAGGGTGCACTTGTCAGTCTCTTACAGCATGTGATCCTCTCACATTTTTTCCTTTTTTCTGCTGTTAAAGATCATGTGACATGATAGAAAGCTCCAGGACAGCTACGAAACGAACTTCACGGTGACATTTTTTTTCCAATTACTTTCTAAGGTCAAGAATGGAGTTTGATCGTCAGCTTTTAAGCCAACGTGGATGAGAATTCCTCAGAACAAAGTTTTAACATCTACAATTCAATTACAAATGGGCAAAACAAATTCTAATCTAATAATGAAGATTGTGTAATATGCTCTAAAGCTAGTATTGTCATTATCATCGTTCAACAGAAAATTCAATCTTCGCTGAAATACCTAACACAAAGTTTTTCACAACTTTGACTTTGACCCTGACCTTACAGAAAGCCTATAACCTCGTAGTGTCTGGGATGACAGATAAACAGTCACACACGTCATATTAGGCTCAGTGGAGACAGCCCAATGACATCTCCATGTAAACGTCTCCCGTATCCTGTGTGTCCCTCTTTAAGCGGTGTTTTCTATCCGCAGCAGAGGCATTCAGATAAAGGGGCTGAAATCACTCACTTCCTATCGCACGGTGAGCTTGGCAGAACTTGAGCGCAGCAAGACAATAAAACAAATCCATCAATTGTTCTTGAACGGCAAGATGTTGCCCGTAGAAACATCACAAAACGTACATTTCCCCTATTGCTCTGTGTGTGTGTGTGTGTGTGTGTGTGTGTGTGTGTGTGTGTGTGTGTGTGTGTGTGTGTGTGTGTGTGTGTGTGTGTGTGTGTGTGTGTGTGTGTGTTTTCAGGGAAATTCAAGATGACAGTGCCACTAGCACTGAGCACTTGAGCCTGTGCTCTTACACACACACACACACACACACACACACACACAGGCAGGTAGAGTATAGTGGGTAGTAGTACACTCATTCTCTGTGATACAGAGCTGCAGTGCATTGTTAGTGAGAAGAGAGCATCCCCTGGATATATGAAAGAAGTGATTTAATGGAATAAGTTGTTTTATCTAACAAAAAGAGACTCTCTCTTTTTTATATTCCATAGCTCCAAGGTCGTGATTGTGTGTGTAGGTGTGTGTGTGTGTGTGTGTGTGTGTGTGTGTGTGTGTGTGTGTGTGTGTGTGTGTGTGTGTGTGTGTGTGTGTGTGTGTGTGTGTGTGTGTGTGTGTGTGTGAGAGAGAGAGAGAGAGAGAGAGAGAGAGAGTTAGAAGCCGCGAGCAGATGGAGCATCACACATGAGTGAGTGATCGCTCCGATATATCTATGGGACAAATCCACCACCATCACACACATTCACAGTATATACAGCCGACACACAGAGGAGCTCAGAGTAAACCTGTACCATATGTGGGTCAGACAGCTTTTCCTTCAACAGCACCAAGACAGACAAAGAGCTATGCTGACAATGATGGAGGAGGCGTGCCCTTAAAACACACACATATATATATATACACACACACACACACACACACACACACACACACACAGTCGGTGGAATGTCAGCATGGCTGCTATCAATACACAGTGTGTGTCTGGAGCGGGTTATTTTAAGGCCTGGGAAGGAGAGCAGATGCAATCATAAAATGTTGCTCTCTTTTATTTAAGATAGAGGGGCTTTAGTGGTGTGAAATAAGACAGCATGTGGACTCTTTTAAAAGGGTATGCCTATAAGGAAGCCCTGCTGTGGTGAGGAGTCCTTGCTTCTTAAGATTACTTATTTATTTATGTATAAGCACTCGATAGAGATGCACCGAGTGATCGGCTGCCGATCGAAACTGGCAAGAAACCTTAGAGTAATCCGACAGCATGGGGTCCCTCCATAGCACAGTGCTGCTTCAAAACAGAGCTAACAGCTAACGTTACCAGAGGTTACATTGACTTGCATTTAAGCTCTACTCATTAAAATTAGTACTAGGGGAACTATAACGCTATCATGATGTGTCCAAATGTAATCTTGTACATTTTATTTATAGCAAACTACAAAGTAAGAGGATAACATTTAGGATTTTGACAGTTAAACACTGACTTCAGGACGGTTGAAATTAGTTCTCGGGAGAGTTCTGTGACGTTGATGAAAAAAAGTTAGCCTGGAGCTTTGCTGTCAATTATAGTTCTTAGGAAGAAAATCGAAATTGGCAGGTCAGACCAAAATTGGAATCGTCCAGGAAAATTGCAAACGCTGCATCTCTAGCACTCAATAGCCTAAATAATATGGGAAAAGAAAAAAGAGGGAGTGAAGAGAGGACGTGGCAAAAAAAAATCATCTTCTCACACACCTCTCCGGTAATTCTTCCACACGACCGCCACAACTGACATTAAAGCGCACACCTTCACGTCGCCTGTACTTAGAAGCACTAAGAATAATGGGCCATCAAACGCTCGCTTTCATTGTTACAGCTCCATTAAAAAGACAATTCTCTAAAAGTCTTCTATTTCTTTCTAATGTTTCTACACAAAATGTTCCCATAATTCTGTTAAGAGGTGAGTTCAGATTTGCTTGTAAGGGTGTAATTTCATGAGCACTTTATTCACTTAACAACACAAGTGGCACAGTATATGTTAAAGGAAGCGCGTTCTGCTGCTGCACCTGACCGGTTCAATCAAAGATCTTGAACCTGACATCAAGCGCTGGTCAATGACTTGAAATATGCGGCCGTGTAATTCAGCGTATTCTGTCATATCAGGTTACTTGCTATGCCAACTCTTATTGACTGGCTTTGGTATTCACCCACATGTCTGCACCATGGTTATTCATGTGTGAGCCTGTGGCCTTTCACCAGCAGAGCTTACAAAAGGTCACATCCTCACACACGTGCACACTCACACACACACATCTACACCGACTGTGGAGGAAGAGGAGGCAAGAGAAAACAAAAAGGAGAGAAAAGGAACAAAGGCCCGAGCCACATGTGGCATGATTCTCCAAGTGCAAATGCATGCATATAATATAGGGCAAACACGGTGAAAGAAAGCGAGCTGCTCTAACAGCAAATTAAACCTATTCATCACTGTTAAGGCCTTTTAATCCTCATACTTGCTGAAATTAAAAAACCTTGTCATCGCTCTATCCCTCTATCTCTACCCATGTCTAGCATCCTCAGCCTTCCCCCTCCGATGCATTGCTCTCCTTTTCTCTCATTCATCTCCCATGTATTCACCGTTTTACACCTTCCCATGTCTCTACCTTTCCTTCCTCCCTCCCTCCCTCCTCCTTCCCTCCAAATTAAATGCCTTTAGCTTGCAGTCGTCAGATAAGTGTGCGCAGCGAGTCGCTAGACACGGCGCAGCGGCGGCATTTCATCTTCCGACCATCACTAAATCACGCTAACTCAATCATCTGCATGGAGTTACTCTCACACACACACACAAGGCTGCGAGTGTGAAACGCGTTGCATCTAGAGAGGTGCTTTACTATGACTGATTTTATCAGCTGTCTTGCAAACGGGGGAAGAAATTGCACCACAACATTATCATATACAATAAGATGAGACTCGAAGATAGAGGTTTCCAAATGAATGCCTTTTTAGTGTCGCCATTCAAATGAGAAAAGACCCCCTCTTATATTGAGCCGCAACACAAATCTCTTATGGGATATCTCAACCCAGACAATATTACACATTTACATCAAAGACTGCTGAGAGGATATTTATGTTAAAGACATAACGTGCATACACTTAAGGACTAGATTCAATATTTATACGGCTATGGTTGCTCGCACTGAAGAACAGCAACCTGGCACATGACTCCAACAGTGGCTCTGGCGTGTTTGGACCAATGCTAAAAAGCGAGAGCTATGCTAACAAGCTGCTTGCCTTATCAGACACAGGAAAGTGGGAAACTAAACAAAGATTGGGAAGAGTGCTAAATGTAATGAGTGGGGACCGATGCTATCGTCTGTGGAGTGTGTATGTGGCTTTGAAGAGAGAAGCGGAGCACACACAGACACAGGAAGCGATCGGCTGGGGAGCGGAGTGTTTGTGGAGACTGCCAGTGTAGGAGTTGGGGAGGGTGTGTTTGTGTGAGAGAAAGTGGGTGTGCATACAAAGTGGGTGAGACGGTCTATAATTTTGCATGTGTAGCAGAATGGATGCGTGCAGTGTATTCATGCGGTCGTGCATTTGTGTGTATGGAGTTAATCTAAATCAGTCACATTAAAAAGGCATCAATTAATAGCTTAAACAAATGAAGAACATAAACACACTCCCACTGTTGATGTGACACTGCGCAGCGCCGCTTGACCCGCCATTTACTGACTACATCAGCCATTCACTAGGATTACAGCGAATAGGACCTAATCTTCAGTTGTAATTACCAAGGTAGGTATGTGTGTGCGTGTGTGTGTATATGCGTGTGTGTGTGTGTGTGCGTGTGTGTGTGTGTGTCTTCCTGTGGGAGAGCCAGAGTGATTACATGGCCACTGGTGCCTCTAATAGCATCTTTTAGGGAGAGAGAGAGAGAGAGGGGGAGAGAGGGAAAGATAAGTGATTTCCATCTTTCTTGGGAAGGACCTGAATTATGGCAGAGGAATTCTATGGTGGTTAAGATGTGGGTCTGTTTTAATTGTGCCATCATGTACAGTAAGAGTGTGTGTGTGTGTGTGTGTGTGTGTGTGTGTGTGTGTGTGTGTGTGTGTGTGTGTGTGTGTGTGTGTGTGTGTGTGTGTGTGTGTGTGTGTGTGTGTGTGTGTGCAGATGTTTTTAATAGAAGTAACACAAGATGCTAATGGGAGCCAGGCCAAAACCACACCTCAGCGTAATTTGTGCCAAACCACTCCTGGCCACAAATGTCGGCCTTTACTCCGCCTCTTTCATTTCTCCATCTTCTCCTCCGTTCATTCCATTTCACCCCCTCCTGGAGCATCTCTTCCTTTCAACCGATTCCCTCCTCTCTTTATGTGTGTCCTCACCCTTTCTCTAAACATGTTCTTCCTCTTCTGGCTTTCCAAAACACAAGCAACAAAAAGTAAAAACCTTACTCAGCTCTTACACATAGACCGCAAACACCCATGACAGAAAAAGAAACTCTCTGTGAGAGAGAACAGAAAGAGAGAAGTTGGTGTCAACAAAGTCAAGATGAGCACAGCAACCAGCAAACCACAACATCGTCAGTTTGGTGACTCAGAAGATGTATTAAACGAGGAATAAGGTTGCTGGTAACAATAGGAAGCTGGCTTAAATGAGAGGAGGTTCATGGGGAGAAAAGTAATGACAGAACACACACATGCGCACACACACAAATAATGTCTGGCAGTTGTAAAGAATGAGGAATACAGATGGTGTTTAAAATGAGCTTTTATAGCGTGGTTTAGAGAGATTTACAGCAGCGGTTGGCCGTGTGTGTGTGTGTGTGTGTGTTTTCAATCGGTGAGAGCATGTTGCACCATTCAGAACGTGGTCCTTTATCTTTAGTGTTCCAGTAAGATGAACTGCTCCACCCACTATCTACCATCACTTATTCTTTTTCTTGATCTTCATTTTTAGTTTACAATTAAAATTTACCAGAGCTCGAACTGATGTCTTTTTTTTCTACGTTTTACGTATGTGTGTTTTAATTATGGTAGTCTATAAAGGAAATGCTTTTTGGGCTGCATGGGATTTTTCAGCGCAACCACGAGTTGCCACTGAAAATAATAGAAGCAACGCTAAGCACTGCTGCTGGACAGCTATCGGCTAGCATGCTAGGAAGCCAGGGTCATGCTAGTCAATCAAAATACCTCTCTGAGCTTCTTTTTATTTGTTTTGTACCGTACCGTTTACTCCCCCCCTTTCACATCATGACTGCACATTATTTTATTCTATTAAGTTTATTGAAGAGGAAAAAAAACGCTCTCTGATCTAGCTAACTAGCTAACTGTCCAGTTAGCAAGCTTGTTAGCTCCTCGTCAACAGGTCATTGTGTTCACACAATTCATTCAAAGGACATCTTAGTACCAACAACTCCTAGATTATTACAGTCTGCAAAACCATTGCTCTTTTAGTGGAGCAGTTTATACTTCCACATTAGAAGGTTGATTAGCTACGCTGATTCCTCCCTTTTACACTCTCTGGCTTAATATTCCCTCAAAGGTCAGCATGTCAAGACAGTTTACTATGTTGGTGTAGCCAAGCCTTTAATGGATTAACTCATTATTAAACAACTATTAATTTCAGCCTACGCTTGATTATTCAATTTTGTTCACATCACAAACTCTCTTTCGGTATCTGTTACCCACTGCAGGCCTATAAGCAGGTCAAAAGTGCAAAATGTAGGGAAAGGTATAGGACGTAGGGTTTAGGAATAGCTCTCTGTACGCGTGTGTTTATTCTTTAGAAGAGTGGAGGAGGCACATTCCTGTCATGACTGCCCTAATCCTGCCCTTCAATACAACCCTCCAATGCCCCCCAATTACTTTGTGTAACGTTGGTGCGTGCTTGCATGTTTGTTAATACCTCTGTATGTGTTAAAACACACAGTCTAGTCTTATCCACCAACACACTCCGTGTGTCAAGGAGGAACTGGAAAGACATAGGCATAGCAACCTCATAACAATCAGAGCAGGGAGGTTCGGAGAAGATATATATATATATATATATATATATATATATATATATATATATATGTGTGTGTCTGTTTGCATATATGTTTGCATGCGTGTTTGCATTTGCTGTCTCAGTTCCACATTACAAGTTAGTGCCAGGAAGGGGAAAAAAAGGAGCGTGGGGGAAAGTGAACTTTGGGTTTGAGAAAAAAACAGCTAAATATGTGTTTTGCTTTTGGATTTAATGGTGATGTAGTATGTGATCTGTGCGTCTGGTGGGGTTTATGCTGTTAGCTTAACACGGCTGGACTCTATTTGTGTTTGTCCAGGAGGCAGAACTCTGTTTTTCTTGGCATGAGGCTAAATATAATGCCTTCTGCTGAGAGTCGAGGAGAGAGATGTACTGATGAATGAGGTTTAAGTTATTGATGCACTAAATCTGGATAGGGAGCGGGGGCGGGTAGCTGTTTCAAAACCCCAAAAAATATGCTCAAGTATCTACTGTGACTGTGAGTGAACTTGAGGTGGTTCACTTTTGTGTGTGCACATCTTTTCAAAATCCGAACTCCATAAAGGGGAGTGGAGAGAAGGTGGTTTGCAGAATGTGTTAATTAACAACAAATGGGTTTTTTTTAGCAGAGTTTGGCTTTTTGTACGCACATATGAACTCGATAACTAGTGTAATGCAGCAGTGCCTTTTCACTTCCTTTGGTGGAAGTCACCCAGTTTTCCTCTCCACTCTCCACAAAAAATAACATCCCTTCACCCCTCCATCCCCTGGTAAAGCCACCCAGTTTGCCCAGATTGCGGACTCTTCTTTTGGGGGGGAGCCAGAGGAAAGTCCCTTGCTTGGGTTTGGGCCTCCAGCTCTGAAACTGAAGAGGAGAGAAAAGGGAGAACCGGGAAGACTGCCACTGACAGGAACACAAATGAGAGTTGGAGCAGTGTGGCTTTCACGCCTCCCCTAAACGTTTTTTCTTTCACCGCTTCATCTCTGTGTTCCTCATTCAGCATTCTTCTCTTTACATTTTTATATCTCACTCCATCTCTCGGCTCAGTTCCCATTTCCCTCCCTCTCTCCCTCCCTGCCCGCTCATTGCAGTCTCCTGGTGTGTGTAATGGTCCACGGGGACGGTCTTGGCTGCTGCTGACTAAATACAACGAGAATGACTGATTTGAGAGCCAAAAGACTGGACTGGACAGAGAAAGGGAGAGATGCTGCGTGTCTGTGAGGGAGAGAGAGTTTAACAGAGGAGGAGAAAGTGGAAAGGAATAAAGTCCAGTACAGTCTGAAGTGAAACAATTAAACAACTGAAAAATGAGAAAGAGAGTCTGAGCTCCAACAGTCATCTTCAGAGAAAGCAGGGAATAAGAGACCACACATAGCTCTTACTAGACCCTATTAAAATACACTATACACTACACTGCATGCCCGTGTGTGTGTGTGTGTGACACAGAGGAAAGGGACAGCTGTGGAGCATACACGGTGACATTTAACAGATGTGCCAGTCGTGTGTGCGCGTGCACACGCAGACATGACCAAGTCCCAGGTGCCATTTAAACCCTTCCAGTCGTATTACTCATTAAATGACACCAATGGAAAGGGAAAATTAGGAAGATACATTTTTTATGACCTTTTTTTGACCTTAGCCTCCTACATTTTGAAATGTTAAAAACACAACCATTGCTCAATATCCGACCTTCCCTTTTCTGGGGTTTTTATTTTGTATCAGCTAACTCAGCACCTCCTGTGGTAAACAGGTCATTTGTTAGAGCAAGGCTCCAACTGAAGGCGACACAAAGAGGTCTTCATAAGCTTTGACAAGAGATGACAAAACTGAAAACAAACTATTGCATTTACAGATAAGAAACACACGCACACTTCCTGGTGTGCGTTGAATATCAGGTGTGACACTGTGTGAGGAGATATCCTATTACTTTCTGTCCCGGCTGTTGTTTAGAACTTGATCTCAATTTAAAACTCGTTCCTTTTGTCTGTTTTATAAAAGCATACCACACCACAGATTTCCGCCGACACATGGATGCGGGTTAACGGTGTACACAAGCTGGTGGAAGGAATGTGGTTTGTTTTGCCCCTTTAACACACCTGTCCAGACCTGAGCTATCACTACAGACAGTAGGCAGAGATGCGAGTTTGTCCGTTTCAGAAAGTTAGTCTCACGGTATCACTTCCCGTCCTACCTGTTTACAGGAAGGGAAACCATTGAGGGAGCTTAATAACGGTGTCAAATAATCCCCTGTCTCCTGGCCAATGAGCGGCGGTGAAAACACAAAACCAGGAAGCGGATATTGTCCCACTGCCAATGCATGGAGCTGGGTAATTCACCATTCACCCATTACATTCCAGTCCATTAAAAGCAACTGTGTGTACACTGAACGAGATATTGGGTACAGCTTTCCAGCCTCTGTGCCCAAATAGGTGGCCACGTCTTACGCTTTTATATGTGAACTGCAAGTTTGGCGTGCTGCACTCAAATAACGTCTATTAATACCTCCACTGATAGAGATAGACTATGGTTGTGTACAGTATGCACAAACATACAGGAATACACTCCTCTGCACATATACATGTCACTTTCTCCCTGCACTGGAGTTGGCATGCAAACAGACATAGAAGTGTGCGCACACACACACACACACACACATACACACTCCAGGCATGCCATAGCAGTGCCTGAGCAGCTGGTTGGACCAGGTGGAGGACAGATGCCCCGCCTCTGTTTTGGCCTGTAGCCACAGTAACACAATGGGGCCCGACCAATGGCTGTAGTCTCTGGAGAGGAGGTGGGGGTGGGCTTGGTTGACACCCAAAGCTATCCAGATGATATGGCCCACCCACGTTCAACCACATTCCTGCCAAATTATGACAATTAGAAGCAGTAATCGACGGGCTGTGTGTTTCTGCGGGTTCATCCAGGGCTGAGCAGCACTCATACAATTAGCGAGAGCAAATTTGGCAACATCCAAATCAATTGGGACATTACAAAGAAAAAGCAGGAAGTGTTTGTTTGGAAACTTTGTAAGTCATTGTGCGTCCTTTGCTTTGAACAGCGTTTGTTTCCCACATGGAGAAACTGTGTTGATGTGATTTCCAGTGCACTAAATCATAACTAAAATATGATGTTGTAATGTGTCGAAAGAGCTGAACTTAGAGCAGTCCCACTGAGAGAAGGGCAGAAAGAAAGAAACCATGGATGAAAGAAAGAAACCATGGATGGATAAAAGGAGGAATGAAGGAGGAGAAAGCTCAAGAAACGCTGAGTGATGAGTGTGAGACCTTTTTAAATCAGAGGCTGACAATTACTAACAGATAATGTGTGTGCGGGGTTTGTCTCTTTGAGTGAGAGCGACACAAAGGCAAACACAGAGCACAAGAGAGAGAAGAGTTTGTCTGAAGTGGTGGCCAGCTGGGTCAACTCTAATTCCTCTATGTCAGCGACGGAGGACGTGGCGGAGGTATGGAGAGAGGCAGAAGAAAAGAGGGAAAGATCCAGGACGGAGGGAATCAAAGAGAAACCGAGGAATAGAATGATAGCAAGACAACAACGGCAGATGGCAAGGAAGGGAGATGAAGACACTGACCGTTAAGTCAGTTACTATCAGGAAGAGGGTCGGGACATGATTTGAGTCTAGCCAGAAAGGTAGGAGGGAGTGACATGAAAGATGAATCTGTGCTTTGCCCCCCCCCCAACCAACCAGTAAGTCTGTTATGTCTCATCAGTGTCAACATAGTCAACTTGTACGGAGAAAACACAAACTAAAATCAGAAGGTGATGAGGGTACTCGCTCCCGTATGCACATCAAACTTCTTTCATTTTCCCCCATGGGATGTGCAGTGTCCAAGGATTTGTGATCGGTCAAGGCCCGGGCAGACTCCAAAACCGACACGGACTTGGTGCACACACAGTTTAGTTTGTACCACATAGGGTATTTGCACATGATCCGATTTAGTGGCATCACTTGATGAGAAATGGCATAGGCATCAGGACACTGTGCGCCACCATCAGCATATTTAGGAAGTGGCTCTAGTATCTAGTGTTTGTTTATGCGTGTGTGTGACAAAGCAGCCTCTGACCCACGTCACTGAGCATTAAATCTCATCCCTCTTTAGTCTGCTCTCTAACCATCTATCTCAGTCTCTTCCTGCAGGGCAGCGTGCTTAAAATAAAATCAATGCTAGTGATTTTAAAAAAAGAAAAGTGGAAGCAGGTGATAATTGTGTCACCTCTTTGACGTACACATGGAAAATGCTAAACTAGCTAGAAGGCTTCCCCTGGACCAAAATAGGCGAGAGGAGAAGAAAGCACGGCAAAGTTTCCAGACGGTCGGCTGAGCGCACTGGACTGTCGCAAGATTGCTTTTTATAGAAGTGCTCTTTACTGTGTCTCTTGCTGTCACTCCCTCTCTCTCTCTCTGCCCCTCTCACACACTCTCACACATCTGCCAGCTTATCTTGCCCTTTCACTTCCTCCGGCCTCTCTCCGAACGCCCCACAGACAGAAACAGGAAGCGCCTATGAGCAGGGGAAGTTGTCAATACAGAAAACGGAGGAAATCCTTCGTCCGAGATTACTTTCTCTCACACATGTGCACCACCACAAACTCACACACAGACAATTACACCGACAATTAACCACACTGTCACATCGCCTATGTTGATTCCACTGCAATGTGTAATTTGTGTGATTAGATTAGGTTAAAATCAAAGTGAATTACGTTGGAGTTGAAATGCCACAACGGTAAACAATCAGTCGTTCACACGCGCAAATATAGCTTCAAAGGGACTGAAAAAAGAACCAAGATGACGTACCAAACCCAGCGTGGATGGTTATTACTCAGTCTGCCGGTCCCCTGCTTCCTGACTCACGCAAACACGCACACACAAACACACTTTTACGAAACTACAAAAACACAATGCACACTAATAGATTCCTCAAAGGGTAAACCACACGTTGCCATTAGCTCATTATACACAGAAGCAGCCTGCATGCTCGCTCACTCACTCCACTCACAAACAGAGCCATGCACGTCCCAACAGACCGGACACACGCATGCACACAAACACAATTAAGCAGCAGCATGGGCGCTCAGCAGGATTTAGAGGACAATTAAAAAGCTCAATTAGACTTATATTCTTATTTCCAGAAATGAGCGCGCTACAGATGGTGTGGCTCGCTCTTTGCGTTTAAAAACACACACTTTGCTTGGTTTCCTCCAGGGAGACAACACAGGGGAGATGTAGAGAGGAGGGAGGGATTTGATGTAAATATGTCTAATGGTGCTGCGTTTGCCAGGCTGTTGAGATAAGTGCCCGATGAAAACGTAGCCCACGTCCTTAAAATGCAATATTGCTGATACTAATATGATATTGCATGTTTTCAAAAGGCAATTCACTTGGCTTGAAAGCCCTTTGGTGACGTTCCCTCGCTTAATGTTCGTAGCTCGAGACAAAATGTGTTTGTGTTGTTCCGCAAATACATTCACAACCTTGTTTATTTCTCTCTCTCTCTGTCATTTCCTCCCTCCAGCCTTAAACTATGCACAGTTCTGCCCTCCCAAACCATTCTCTCGCCCTTTCTTCCACGTTTCCCTCCTTTCCTTTCCTTTTCTCCCTCTTCCTCCTCTTTGCGTCGTTTCCAGTAAAAACCAAGTATCACAGTCCAATTGCCTTCCTCTCCTGCATCCTCCAAGTTTTTTTTCCAACGCCAAGTCTGTTGAGTCAGCGGCTGCATAAATCTACTGTTTGTGTGTGTACTTGGGTAAATTGCTCTTGGCCAGGTCACAAACTTTGAATAGACAATACCTTCCCATTCAGAACAAGTCACAAGACACACACACGCTCACACACTAGCGCAAGAGGCAGATGGCCCAACCTGTAGGTTTTCCACGGCCCATTTGCAGAGGGGCAATGCTTCACTGTCCGCCCTAACCGGGCACACACACACACAGAAACAAACACACACACACTCACACACGCAGGGAGGGCAATAAATTCAAACCAGCACAATACAACCCCCGCAACGGACATAGTGGGAGCCACGGCTAACGCCAGAAAAACATACCAAGTCCCCGAGTTCATCCAGAGGTAAACTTGATTCACGCTCACGGGAGGGCATGTGATGCAGTTCTTTCACTACGAAGGAACTTGGCACCATATGAAAGACTTTTTCTGCCATTCCAACTGTCAGCTTCTCTAACTTTCACTGTTAAAACAGGCTGAAAAACAGGCTGATTGTTCGAGTTTAGCTAGCTTCCAAGCGCAAAGAAAACAAAAAGATGGGAAACTGGTGGTTCCTGTGAGTCTAAAAGAATAATTGCAGATCTTTTCCTGTCATTGTACATCACTTTGTGGACTGAGGCTGTCGAGTTAAGACTGTAGACCTTATTTAAAAGGTAATGAGTAGGTGGGTCTCTGAAGAGCTGTGAAACCACCACTGAGAAAATATCAGACGATGAGTCAACCAATATCTCCTTTTGTTCGAAACTCTTCTTCTCTCTAATCCTTCCTCTTTTTCTCCTTCCTCTCCTTCTCTTCAAGCGCTTTTTTCCCCCTGCATCTATAGCGATGGTCAAAGCCTTTCTAGCAGCTAATTGGTGAGATCTTAAAGAGAGGTGCCCTCAATTTCCACCATCGCCTTGTTTTATACACACTTCTCTCCCTACAAATCACATGGAAGATGGTTTGTAGGCCACAGCAGCCAGGGAGAAATAGGGATGAACACACACAAACACATCCAGGCGTACACACCTTCATGCACTCGGGCACATGCAGAACACTGTCGTTCACTCACCAACAAATGCAAGAGCAAGAACTGTGGCGCGTGCACACACAGACACACACGCAAACACACACAGAGAGAGCGCTAACTCAGAGCTGGAGTTGAGAAGTCCCAGCGGGAAAAGCCACTTTCCGGAACATTTTACCCAATTTGCATTGCTCCTGGCTCCATCGCTCTCTCTACGGAGAAGATATGGGAATGAAGAAGGCACAGGATGTGTGTGTGTGTGTGTGTGTGTGTGTGTGTGTGTGTGTGTGTGTGTGTGTGTGTGTGTGTGTGTGTGTGTGTGTGTGTGTGTGTGTGTGTGTGTGTGTGACAATGAATGAGTCTCCAAAGTGTGTCATAACTAAGGAGTAGGAGAAAACATGTACGTCAGTTAAGTCAGCACTGACAAATCAGCATCTTTTAATGCTAGAGAACACAAAAAAGCTTGTTTGTGCATCCTGAAAGCTGCATTATCACTTGTTCAGCTACTCCATCCATTTATTTATTCTTAAGTAAATGGAGTTCTCAGGTCAGGTTCGACTGTTAATGAAATTGGCTCTTTATAAATGTGCATTCATCATGGAGTCCCTCCATGATAAATGTTATACAAATATTAACAACTTAATGGAAAACTGGATGTGAATCAGAGGGCCGTAAACAAGCACGCACAAACACACATTTTGGTGAACATCCAATGTTTCATAACATCAGGACATGGCCTTTGTGGCTTTTACCAGTCTACTGAGGACCCTGCATTTCTAAACTACCACACACACACACATGCGTAGATACTCAGCACACGCAGTGGGAGAGAGTGATGCAGGACCAATGCATTAGAGAGATGATGCAATGAGAGGAGTCAGAGCCGCGAGCAATCAGGCTGATTAAGTGTGTGTGTGTGTGTGTGTGTGTGTGTGTGTGTGTGTGTGTGTGTGTGTGTGTGCGTGTGGAGCTTCTCCTCTCATCTCCCTCTCCTCCGCTCCAGCTCTCCACTTTGATTCCCCCACTCGCCTTTTCCTCAGAGGAATCAGGTTGTTTTTCCAAGGTTTGACATTATATCATCTGGTTAAGTACACTTTGAAGTACAAGTGTGTCAAACGTACAGCTGTCAGTTCACACAGTATACTGGATATATTCATCAGGGGACGGATAGGTGGATGGAGGAATAGATGATGACATTGGCTAAGGAGCCACGTGATGAACCCTACACAAACATTGGCGATGCCATATAAATATACATTATACAAATGTATAAGCTAAATGAGGATTGTATAAACAAGTTTGCAACTAAGTCACACTTGTGCCTCAAGTAAAAAAAAATATGATATTTATATATACATATACACACACACATACATATATACATAACTGAGCTGGATTTGGAGATGTGTTTACATAATGGTTGTAATTCACAATTTTGTTGCTTGCCAGATGCCACTGAAAGAGGAAGAGATTTTTCTACCGTTTAAGCATTGCGTGGACACAAAACTTTCCGCAAATAAACAACATTTTCAAAGCAATCCACATTACTGTGGACATTATGTCTCATCTGATCTTTACTTTTCTGGTCTCGAAGGTCACAAACAATTACAATCCTACCGCTTTATCAGAAGGTCCAATCGAAAGCTAATTTCCCTTAAAGCCTGTCTTTTAACTCTAATGACCAAGAGGGACAAACGATAGCCAGGAGCTCCGGAGAGCTACCTTCTTCCAGATGAACTCACCTCAGGCCCTTTCCAATAACTCTTAGTGGCTTTGTGCCTTTAATGTGCTCCTTGATTTTCAGTGATGGGAAAGTGAAAGATACGCCTGCCTTTTGATTTGTGTTGTACGGAGGAATCTCTGTATGATGAGTTTAGGACCAGGCACAGTGGTGATGTTCGAGAGTTTAGATGCCGGCGGCAGTTCTACCATGTTATGTCGTGTCAGCGGTCACAGCAGGCCAAATGGGAAGAAGTGTGCCAACCTGTATAGAGTTGATTTACGTTAACAGTTTATGCAACAAAATGTATGCCGAATAAAGTCACCATTATATCGAAGACCAATCCCTGCAGTAGCATGAGACATCCCTCAGCTCACTAAGAGCCGTGCATATCCAGTATACTGTAGAAAATCTGCACTGCTGCCATTTAAATTGCTCAGTATAGGCAGCACTGTGTACGTTACATGACCTCACAGGGAAATCCTGTCAAGGATATGTGTAATAGATGGCATAATGTTGTGACCCGCAGCACTGATGTCAAATCCTATTGTGAGGTCCTTGACACACTCACACAGGGACCAGTGTGGCAGCAGAAGTCTCCGAAAGAAGGTGAGTAGGGTACATCTGCAGCTGTGCCAGTTACTGCCCATGAACTTTATCTGGCTGCTTCTCTCCGTCTCTTGAACACACTTCATTCCCAGCAGCAGCCTTGACCCTCTTGCCTCCTCTCCACTCCACTGCGTCACTAAATGCAGCCATTCCGGCTCCCGTAGGGCCCATGATAGAGCTTTGGTGGCCTCCCAGCCACATTCATACCACCGGGCCTGTAATGAAACTATGGATTTTCCGTCGGAGTCCTGACACTAACTGCCTGTTTGTCGTGCATCTGGTGTCTGCTGCGCTATTCTGTACTGTGTACAGTAAGTATATGGAGAGGAGAGGAGAGAAAAGATTCCCCCGGCATCACCATTACTGTAATTCTTTTCACATTTTTCTGGCGATGGTAACGGTTTGTCAGCTGAATAGCATTAACCCACTGCTGTATTGCCTCAGAGTCTAGAAATGTGAAGACAGCTTTTGACTGATAGCGAATGAAAGAAAATAAAATCCACACTTCAGATAAGATTAAACTTATCCTAAATTCAAATATCACATAATACCCACTTTTAATAACTTTTCCCCACCAGATTAGGAACGTTTACACCACGTAGATGGATTTTGGGTTGAGTCAAAGTTCTATAGTGTGGTTGCAAGCAGATGTAATATCAAAGCAACAGAGAGTGCAGCCTGAATCCTGTTCGCAGCCACTGTGTTGTGCATGGTTGAGCATGTCCTCACAAACACAGAGCTCATCTGCAAGCGCACAAACATGACGACAGAATGAACATGCCGAGGGAGTTAATGAGCGAGTGTGCTGTCTCTGCAGTTTCATCTCTCTCTCTCTCTCTCTCTCTCTCTCTCTCTCACATAATCTGTCTCTTGCTCTCTCGCTCTACCCGAACCACACACACACACACACACACACACAGGGGTAAACATGACCTACAAGCCCACTTATTTCCAACCCCAGTTGAAACTGCATTCCCCGCACTGTGCTGCTGCTGCATGCAGCTCTAACGTTGCAGCAACCCAGTTTCAATGTTGTGACTGTGTTCAACTCCCCTGCCTGCACCACAAACGTCAATGCTCCCCGTGACTCCCCCTCTCTCTCTCGCTCGCTCGCTCCCTCTCCTCCTTCCTCTTCCTCACTATCGCCAGCCATGGCTGCCCTGACTACTGTTGCCATGGTAACCGAGGAGCAGGCCCGCCACTAGGGGATTTGGAGACAAGTTGGAGTAAAGACCCCTATGTTATTGGAGCCTTATTATTGGGTGTGCGCTTCTGTGTTCTCCGGCGTGACTGTGTTTATTGTTGTGTGCTGAAAACCCTCCGATATCTTCTTCACAATAATAAAACAGGTCTCTCGCCGGGGGGGGGGGGCATCGGTGCAGTCAAGAGCCATACCCTCACCATAGCACGGGGGGGACAAATACAATTTAGAGGGAACAATGAAAGCCAAAGGTATACACTCATACTTAACGCCAGACTCGTCATTGATTTAACTTCAAGGGAATACAATGGAGGGGCAATTGAGTGAGAGAAAGAATGAAAAAAAACGGAAGGGAAAAGACAAGTGAAGCAAAGTGAGGGAGAAGCCCATGCACTCATCGCTTTCTCCGCCTCCCTCTCTCTTGTACACACCCTCTGTGCTGGCCCTATCCATTCCAAGGTTATCAGTAATCCAATAGGTTTCCCTGGAAGCAGGCAGTTTTCCAGAGACACGGCCAATATCCTGAAAGCAGAAACATCCGGAAGGAATTCCAACCAAGAGACAGAGCGTTCCCTCTCTTCCTGTCTTTCTCCACGACAGGATGAAGGGGTTCCTTCCGTCCTCGGCATTTCTTTCATCTGTTCCGGCCATTTCTTTTTTGTCTCCAGGACATTGTTTCAATTCACATTCAAGCTTCAGTTGGTAGCCACAAGGCTGTATGTTCGGACTTGTTCGACATGAACACCAGTTTATACGCATACGGGTATGATGGCTCCCACACTGGCTGTCAATCATGTCTTAAAAACAAACTAACTGCCACACTACAGACACTACCAACCATATGCTCTCAGATCATGCGCACACACAAATAAAAAATGCACACAAAACCGAGGTTCAAGTGAGATTGTCTGGTGTTATTTCTGGGCCACTAGTTCTCTGCCAGTGACCCATAAATAGGCCGAACAAGGCTCTTATGGTTGATAACACATAGCTGGGAGTCCTTGGGCTGAAGCTTGGAGTGAACACAGGCCGAGGATGGAGGGTAAGCATCAAACAGTGGGGTGGGGGTCACGTGGTCTTCAGCTCTGCTCTTCACTAATGACAAATAATTAAATCCGCGCGGAAATCCATTGAAACCCAGTGAAGCTTGTTTACAGTGCAAGAAAGTGGTCCATAAAGTATTTACATGGTGCTTTGACAGGACCATATAATGACCACCACTGTAATGCATGGCGCCCTTGGATGGCGCACATGCAAACCCTATGTGCCGCTGCAGTTCATGCAGTGTGTGTTGCATGTATTTGTATCCTTGTGTTCATGTTCTCCTGTTTCCTGCCTGCTTTTCCTATGGTGGGCATCTGTGTACTTTGCATCTGTTAATGAGCGTTCGTGTGTAAATGTGTATGTGTATGTAGCTTCTCTCTGGGGACCCTGTTTACGGTGCTTTAATTAGCTTAATCCACCGGCAACACATGGACTGAGGAGCGGAGAAGGAGAGGGGTGTGAGGATGGTTGGAGAGAGAGGTGGAAGAGAGGAAAGGGTAGACAGAGGAGAATATCTCTCCCCCTGCCATTTGTTACGCCCCCCCCCCCCCCCCCCCCGCTCCATCTTGGCAGTGTCAGTAGCTGGCCAGACCATTGTGAAACCCACAGGGAGGAGGAAACTGTCTCCGAAATGGCCACATGTGCTGTCGGAGGCCAACTGAACCATTTCCTGAGAGACTTTGCATTCAAGCAGTAGCCAAGCTAAATGACCAATTAAATATTATAGTGAGGCCTTAATTGATGTTAGCCAATTTAAAACGGCACCGTGCAATTAAGGTTATAGAGAAGGTATGGAGGGGACTGGGGAGAGTGCGTGTACCGTGGTAGCAGTATTTGTGGCCAAGATCATTTTATGGGGGAGATGGTGTGGAGAAAGGATTTTCTTTGGAGGGGGGGGGGGGGGGGGGGGGGGGGGGGGGGGGGCATAAGATGGGAGGAGAAGGAGAAAGACTGAGTTGGGAGAGAGAGGGTGGAGAGCGAGGGAGGGAAAGAAAGAAGATGCACAAACAAATGCTAGCCTTGGGAATAGATGCAATCAGCTCAGTCAGTCAGCTAATGACTAATTCCATGGAGAAAAGAGAGGAGCAGAAAGAGAGGAGCAATGGTGTGAGTAAATCAAAGAGAGAAAAACAGAGGGGCTGGGTGGAAGAGACGAGAAGTGAAGGGGGAACAAGAGACAGACAGGGAGAAGAGAGATAGATGCATACATGACTAATTAAAGGCTGCATCAGTTTGATACATTTGAACCAAAGGAAAGGATGGATAAATATTTTACCATGAAGAGGAGACGATGATATCTCTCTGTCTCTCAGCGTTAAGAGACTCAGAACTGGGGGAAGAGAAAGAGGAACGCAGGGAGGAAAGAAATAACCCTCTGCAAGGAAGTGAATAACACTCTGTGCCCAGAGAGCCTCCTCTTAAATGCATAATTCTTCATTTTTAAGGGCTTAGCAGATGGAAGTGATGAAGCCACAAGGTCAGCTGCACCAATAATGAAGCCATTAGGTGTTTCTTTGCAAGCTCTGCTAACGCTAAAAACAAGAACCTAAGCCACTGCTGGAACAACTTACTCCTCTTAATTAGCATTAAATGAAATCTCAACTCAATAATTAGAGTGGACTTGCCGCCTTGTGCACAAAGAACTAATAACAAACAAGTGAGTTCACGTTAGCCAACTGTTACGCTCAAAGATTTGCCAGAGGGTATTAGACCAGCATTGGGAGATTGGCTTTCCGCTTGGCTATCACCAACTACTATGCTAACAGGATTAGCCACAGGGTCAGTGCAATATGGCTAGCAGTAGTCAGGAGGCAAGCAGGCTAAAGACAGAACGGCTGGGGGGCAAGTTACCAAGCCTGCTAACATTGTGTAAAGGCTTTAGGCTGAAGCTCTTCCCTCCGGGGGGGACACCGGGTGGGGGAGTAATTAGTTAGACGGCGGGAGACGCCGCCATGCTGTGTGAGAAGGATGAACACAGGGAGCTGTTGCATTTAGAGTTGTTTGTGTATCTCAGGGGTATTTGTGTGTCTGTGTGTGAGTGCATGTATGAGAACGAGAGACGGTGAACTCTATGCCCAGCTCGAATATTGTGGCCCTGAAATGCTCCCAAAGCATATCACAGCCATGTGACAACACAACAACCAAACACAAAATAATTCCAGTAATCGCATTTCCTGTTAACTAATACAAAACTGTATGCAAATGTTTGCGGGTGAACACAAACGTGCATTTGTTTCTATACACACACACACACAACAGTTAATCATCTTAACGTCACTAAACCAGAGGAACTAATCAAAAACAATCTATTAGGAATCTATTAGCTTGGCGATGGGTAATCTGATAAGCCAGCATCCCATAAGAGAGTGTGAATGTGTATCTGGTGCTGTCTGCATTCTTCACAGCATACGAGCAAATTTGTTCGTAACTCATGTCTTTACACTCATTTACACTTGTCAAGTTGTATAATGAAGATAAACATCCTGTTATTTACAGAGATTTAAGGGAACCATCAAAGTGCTGTGTTCTTCTGTTATATGTACTACTTCTATGTAATTGTATCACTCTGTAAAACAGTCGATCATTACTGCCACTTTATGGCTAAAAGTTCATGTAGCTTCCAAGTGCGGCTGTTAAGGGCTTGTGGAGAGCTGGACAGCCATTTGAAGATGGTCCTTTCTAAGCCAAGGCATCTAATGTGAGCTGCTGGGCTTAATTGCAAGGAAAGGAGTGTGAGAGACGGTGTGTGTGTGTGTGTGTGTGTGTGCCTGTATGTAAAATACAGCCACTGTGGGCCAAAGGTAATCTATGCCCGCTGTGCCACTCATGCCTATCCCTCTGGACACTGTGTACGCCATCCAACGTGCCCCAGTGTGTGTCCAAGTTTGCATATATCTGCGTGAATGTGCTCATTTGTGCTCGTTAGCTTGAGATATGACATCCCTTCTGGTGTCAGCCTAGGTGTTGTGTATGCGTGTGCGTGTGCGTCTTCTTGCCAGAAGTGAGAGTGTGCCCATGGAGCCTTGGCGCTGCGCCATCCACCAGGTGTGCTGTTGGCTGAATCAGTTGGTATGGAAAGAGCTAAGCCAGGACACTATATCCTCTACCCACGACTTCACTTTCTAGAGGCACAAATCATGCTCCATGTCAACAGCATTGCTGCATATTCTATTACATTTAAAAGGCCACTATAATACTATGGCATTATGACAGTCTGATACATGCAAAAACAATGATCTTTAAGAACTAAACTTACCTTATATTAAAATTGCATTACATAAATAAATAAAAATGTACAGAAACACTAAAAAAGTAAAAAAGGAATGGAAGTTTCCACGTATAATATATATGATATGAGAAAGCAGGGGTTCTTTGATGCACTATCCAGAGATGTCTAATAGAGATGACCTAGAAACAGGTCCTCACTTGGATCATGTGAGCATCCCAGCTTGCATCCAGACTCTTCTAATCTTCCCTTAAAAATGGATTCTAGCATGGTACATTTATTATTCATCTCCCTCGCTCTTTCTTTTCCTCCTGTCTCTTTTTCTCCCGGCTTTCTCCCCCCCCCCCCTCTCTCCTCTCCTCTCCTCCTCACTTTGCCTCATTAACCCCTGGTAGTGGTGAATTAGAATGGGAACGCCGAGGTAGTGAATGAGTGCCGTGCAGTGCAGTCACACGCTGTTGGACCGGGCTAAAGTGCATTAGCACTGAGATTATCGTAGGGCTGAACTGCTACATAGGAGCCCACTGTAACTTATCCGGAGATTTAAAAGTGATTAGTTTTGAACGCGTTGCTATGCACTGGTGAAATTACTGGGTAATAGTTGGCGCTGAGTTTTAAGTGGAGACATTCACTAAGATTTGAATTGAAGTACAACTTGCGGTACTTCATAGTGTCCCTTATTGACGCCTGTGCTTGGCAGTAAGGCAGGAAACGTGGATCATGGGTGGATTAGGCTCTTGTAGGATAAAGGTGGAGTTAGAGACACTGGTTTAATGAGACTGTGGGAGTTTGGATGGCATTAAATATTTTAAGAAGACCCCTCATTACTGTCTACCCTTACAACCTAAGTGCTAAAGCCCTGTTTCTAAGATGTGAAAGTGTGTGTGTGTGTGTGTGTGTGTGTGTGTGTGTGTGTGTGTGTGTGTGTGTGTGTGTGTGTGTGTGTGTGTGTGTGTGTGTGTGTGTGTGTGTGTGTGTGTGTGTGTGTGTGTGTGTGTGTGTGTGTGTGTGCAAGGTTGTGCACATACTTTTACATGCAAACCTTTAACATGTATGTACATTTCCTGTGTCTGCCCTTTCTTTAATGAGAGAAAATGATTAAAGAAAAATAGGGACCACGACATCTCATCTCAACACACACACACACACACACACACACACTCACACTCAACTATTATCAGGGAGAGGGATCTTTGATCACAGAAGGAAACAGACAGACAGAGCGGAAAGAGAATATGTGAGCAGCAGATGAAACAGAGAAAATGAGAGAGAGAACAGAAGCGGAGAGGCGACGAGAAGAAGCAATGGATGATTCCTTTTATTAATTCATAACTGTAGTTTTACACTGGCTATTTGAGTTAGAATTAGATTTATGGATGCCTTTTAGACAGTTTTTAAAACTTAAAATATCCAACAATCTATACTGCGGTTTCTCTCACCCTGATAGAAAGCAGAGGTAGCAGCATCCGAGGCCTGAAGTCACACATGCATGTTATATTCCCTGCGTGAAATCCTGCAATGACACCCTCCAAGGCTCGAGTGTGTCATTGTGCATAAATGTGTGCGTCTGTGAGAGTCCACAGGGAGATGTTGTGCGCTTTGTCGGGTTGAGTGTAGCCACACAAGAGGACATGCCAACAGATGGGAGGAAGACTGGGGCTGGTAATGACGAGAGATAATTGATATCCACACGCGTCAGCAGGACACACATATGTGGAGACACACTCATTCTCAAAACCTGACGAATGCGCAGTGTTTTCTTGTACAGACGTAAACACGCGGACTCGTATTCACCCTGTAGTCGCTCTGGGTAGGATAGCAGAGGGCAGAAACCATACAACAACGTCCTCTGTACGTGAAGCTAGCTGGCCGGCTACTAATTCATTTGATTAAGTTGATTTCACGCTAGGTTGCATGCTAAGAGAGGGTACTAGTGGCGAGAAGGATATACTCTATATGCTTGGCTTGTCACACTCACATTATGGCTGAACAGGGCTGTATGTAATCGGAAAAAAAATCACCATTTTAAAGTCGGGAGAGAGGTTAAACTGCTGCAGAAAATGATACATTTTGCTGTTAATTTGGGAACATCCTTATAAGATTGGATGACTGATGGGTCTCTGGGACCGAGCTAAATTAAGTGGAAAAGACTCGGCGTTAAATGCAAAGTGTAATTTATCCGTTTTGTCTTGAGCGCCGGGTCTTTCTATTCCCTCCACCGTGTCGGATCCCTTTCATCGTTCTCCGTCTCTTTCTCATCCGTTCTGCATTTGTTTGTGACTACATGCAGTTGTGTGAACTAATGACCGAAGGGCTACCAAACGTCAAACAAAGCCAGCCTCTGTGCCGCTGCCCCCCACACAACTCGTGGCGTGGCTGGCTGGGCCAAGTGATGACACAACACCCCCTCACCCACCCACCCACCCCCCTTTAAAGTCACTTGCCCATATAACACACAACACACACACACACTTCTTCTCTCCTTCCTGACTTGATCTACTGGTCAAATATTATTGGTGTGTTTGCACAGTGTGTTCATTTGTGCCTTTTTGGGTGGAGGTCCGGCCCCTAAAGGCTGGGAGGTGGACAGAGACATTTAAATGCAAACCACACAGAAACACACACGGGGGGAGTTTGACAGGGCCGCATTATGCACCAGTAGAATAACAATCATCAGTCAATTAGGCCGTGACATGGTCTCTTGATGATGACACCGACGGTCCCAGTGGAATACATCCCTGACTCCACAGAGCAATACTCGCGTACGTCACTGTCACTCGTTATTAACCCCTAGATTGCCACGTGACCAGTGTAGTGAATGTAAAAACACAGTGATGTATGTATTTAATTAGATGTGTTAGATTAGTATTAGGTGACTATTATTCGTGCCCGTATTTCACACTAGATGACAACAACGGTTGATCGACTAAAACTTGCGATCCGCCATTGTTCATAAAAAGGCACTGTGTCTTAAAGAGGCCAAATTTATCAAGTCCCGTCTATCGCTTTAGATTGCAGCTGCCTGGCGGATGCCGTCATCCTCTCGTCTTTACAGATAACAGAGCTGATAGGGGTTCGTGTTCTTGCTCAAGGAGACCTCAGCAGAACCAATGCTAATTAGTTTACGGAAACACTTTGACTGGTGCAGAGGTCAGTCGTGTTATCTTTTGGTTTTGAGACATTTACACTCTGCTGCCCTCGGCTTAATGCCGGTTTGAAGGACATTTATTCTGCATTGAGAAACTTCTTTTTAATCTATTTCACTTTTACAGTATGTTTTGCTTTGGTTCCACTAGACATTAAAGTCATATGTTGGAACAGACATGCTGTACGATGCCTCGAGTTTGCTTCATCGATGCCCCCCCCCCCCGCCCGTCAGATGAACGGCGGCAACTTCCCACCGCAGCACCACCTGAGCCTGGCGCGGCAACAATGGGCTTCGCAGCGGGCACTGGGGGCTCCTACCACCTGGCACACTGGCCACATACACACGGCAGATGGCTCGAATCGACCCCCGGAGGAGGGCGCAGCTGAGGAATCCTAACGTGCGTTTGCGTGTAAATGTGTGTGCGGTTTTGAAAAACAAGCACTTACAATAGGTATTGGATTATCGACTAGGATCCTCTCTCTTTTGTCTGGTGGCCTGAGCCCAGCTATTGAGATTGTGTATGTGTGCGCGAGCGCGTGATGGTCATGCTGAATGCCCTCGCATTGTCAATGCTCAACAGCGCCTTAAGGTGCAGGAAGTGGCCGAGAGAATCCCCCGATTTTCGCTTGAATGTCCATCTGCTGACTGCTTTACAACACAGTTACGGTGTTTCTTTAGACGGGGAAACTTGAAACGGAGGAAGTGTGAGTGAGACATGAAAACAGTATGTAAAGCTGCCGCGCTTACAGATGAACAGCAACACACGGCCGAGCCAAGAAGACAGAAATAATGAAACCGTCAAAAGGGAACGAAGGCTTTTAATCCTAAATATTAAGTGCCGCGTATTTGCCAGTATCGCCGCTGTGTCCTTGACCGCAGCGGTATCCAGATGACCGCTGGAATTAGTTAATCACGGCAGTGGACATCGCCTCTCTTTATCACTTCCTTCTCTCC
Source organism: Pholis gunnellus (assembly GCF_910591455.1). Taxonomy (NCBI): domain Eukaryota; kingdom Metazoa; phylum Chordata; class Actinopteri; order Perciformes; family Pholidae; genus Pholis; species Pholis gunnellus. The sequence goes on along the minus strand of NC_136529.1, from coordinate 19,258,320 downwards.
TACGCCTCCCTCTTGCTCTCCTCTCTATCTGCTCCATCTTTATATCTATCTCCCTTCCTCTCCTTGTATCTCCTATCGTTGCACCATCAAACCAGGACTCATTAGTGAAAGCTTTGCCCTGTATGTGTGTGTGTAAGTGTGTGTGTGTGAGTGTGTGCGTGTGTGTGTGCGTGGCCAACAGAGCACAGAGGGACTTCATTAGTGCATTAAACATGTTGTTTGTGCCACCGTCGTGTTGCTCCGGACAACCTTGAGCATTGGAGTTGGTTAAAAATAGATGTGTAGATGACAAAGCGTATCAAAGCACTTCAAGTCCAGCCAAATGAGAAATGAAGGGATGCTTCAGGTAGAATAACGGTACTTAAAAAAGAAACATCTTCAAGTACACTGATGAAGAAAATATCCATTTGGCTGACAGCCATGATGATTAAAGTTTTCCCATTGTTTTTGTGCCGGCAAACACTGGATGAGTGGAGTGGATGAATTGACAAATACTGACAATCCTCTCCACTCTCGTCCTCTCAAAGTAAGACAGAAAAACACACTAGAAAGCTGCCTCCTTTTAGCACAGTCATCCATCTTACCAATATTCTCCCCGTTTCTACCCCTATCTCCCTTCAGCACCCTCAGGCATGGCTATATAAGCAGCATTCAATGCCAGTGCTCTCCAGAGGAAAGTGTAGGAAGAGGAAACGCGCTCCATCATGGCATCATGGTCTGTGATGCACTCCTGTTAAACTGCCAGGAGCTAACAGCACACTCTGGTAGAAACAGGTCCCGATGACTCATACGTCTTATTCTACTGATAAGATAACAGGCACACATATGAAATCACTTATAGAAACAATGACACAGAGTGGAAGAGGACGGATGCCTGCCGGATCAGTGAGGAACTATATCTGTTATCACAACGCTACTAATTCAGTTGCTCTGTTTCCATTTTTTTTTCCATCTCTCATCATCTCTTCATTACTTTGCTTTTTTTTTTCTGGCATTATTTTTCTGGCAGAGCTGTGAGTTTGTGTGTGTGCGGCGCATGTGTGTGTGTGTCTGCTGGAATGTCAGGTTTTAGATATTGTTCCCTTCTATGCAAATTGAATATTTTCCAAGAGCAGATTTCTTGTTGTTTTGGGATTTTCTGTCTGAAACAGAAGGTAGCCAAAAGAACTGCAGGCTCTTTGGCTCCGTTGTTACACACACACACACACACACACACACATACAGACACACACACAAAAATAAACACACAAAAGCATAACAAACACACGTAAAAAAAACAACACACCTCAGCAACCTGCCGTAGCATTGCTTTCTCAGGTGTTCCACAGAGTGCACAGAAGAAAAGACACGTGACGACAGCTAAATAAATGAGGGGCCTACTGCCAAGCTAAGTGAATGGGTGTCACTTTGACAAATGCACAGCCCTGAATCTTAGTCAACACTGTATTGTTTGTTGTCTCTCGCTCCCTCATAAACACAAACGCACATATTCGCACACAAATCCATGCCATCACAGGCGTACACATTATTATGCGCACTGTGAGTGACAAACACACAAACACTGCGTGCATACACAAACAGGCATTAAAAGCACACAAACACACACACAGGCTGATTATACATTCATAATATTGAATGGATGACAGGTCTTGAGCAGTGCGGCGGGAAACGGGGTGAATTCTAATGAGGTACCATCTAACCGTCGTCCATAGACTGGATACACACACACACACACACACACACACACACACAAAGACATGACACATAATAACTAATATTCAGGCTGCACATTAGCATGTTACACAGATAGAATCGTAATTATGGTACATTGCAAGAGTGTACATCTCACATACAATCGCCATGTCAACCAAGACTCAACCCAACATTAATGTTCCGTTAACAGTTAACTTGAAGTCATTCAGGAGCTTTCTCGTTCCTCCACAAGAGGATACAGCCGCTGCATACGCGCGGTCGAAATATGACACAAACCGCGAGTCTCAAAAGTTAATAAAAAAAAATGAAATGAACCGCTAAAGATGCTCTCCAAAGGAAAAGTTTGACTGAAAGTCAAACTCTAACGGAAAGTGAATTGGTCCATCCATCAGCGCTCTATCCCTCTGTCCTAGCCTCCATCTACCCACCTGAATTAATCCACGCCACACAGCTGACCAGAACAGAAAAGCCATTCACCAGTCATAGCTGTTGGATTGATTGAAGGCGAGCTCTTAAAATTAGAGGCAGTACGAGGCGTAAGGATACAGCAGTAACATTTTATGTGTGACGTGACTAACATGACAATCGATGAGGGGTGTAGCCACAGACTCGCTTTAAATTGCTTGTTAAACGAACACGTTTTAAAGAGGCACTTGAATGCCCTGTTGGAAATGGCCACTAGCGAGAAAAATGGAGTCGACTGCATTTAATCTTGGTGTAGAAAGTCCCTGCAAAGTGCTCAGTGTAAACGCACCACAATTAAGCTGCAAGCATAGAGTTCATTAAGTGAACAATAACCATCACTAGCGGAACATCTACTTGCTATTCCAAACAAAACAAAAGAAAAAACTCTAAATTACTTGCATCCATTTTTGCTACATTTCCTAGAAACGATAAGCACCAAAAAAGCAAGTTTGCGTTACACTTTAGAGGTCATTTCTCTGCAACTACAGAGTTCAAAATCAACCAAAACTAAAAACAAACCAACACGTCATTCCATTTAAATGGAAAAAAGGAAGACTGGATCAAATAAAAAGCCCAAATGGGGGAAACAAATCATTCCTACCTTCTTCAGTTTGCCATTACGCGTGCCAACAAAAGCCACGGTGTTGCCACGGTAGTCGTACGCCGCCACCGAGGTCATGCCGTCATCTTTGTCGATGAAGAGGGGGGTGCCCTCGATGGTGCTGGTTCCCCCCAGAGGCTGGTTGAAGTCCTGGCCACAGAAGTTATCGTCTATCTGCAGCGGCTGGAGGAAAAAGAGAAAAGACAATCAGACGAGAGCCCTCACAGAAGAATACAACTGTTCAAAATTAAATTCTGAAGCAGAGGATGTCATTTTATAGTATTCATTTTGAACCCTAATAAGTAAAAAAAAAAAAAAAAACAGGAAAGTGAACGAGGCTTTCTATCATCGTGTGTCAATTGTGTATTAAGATGTTCTAAAAGAAGCCACACAGTCTGTTTTATCATTTTTTTCAGCATTTTGAAGCCTTATTCAAACAGCTCAAAGCCTAGAGAGAAGGAGGACTATGAGAGGACAGGGAATGAAACATGACAAAGGTCCAGATCAAGCCCAAGACATCAAGCGCCTTAGTGCAGTGATTTTGTGAAAGCAGCAGAGCGGTCTGTCAGTCCACTCACAGTGGGAATAAAGACGAATAAAGACGGGCAATATGTGCCTCATTTTCATCGCTTTTACTTGATTATCCTAAATGTTAACATGAGCCATTCATAAACACACTCTTATTTCTTTCTGGCACAATGTCACCGTGCAAAAACCTTCCGCATATTGTAAAGCCTTCAGTCACGGCGGTTACATGGCGGTAATGCTGGTGACCATGTGACAATATCTGGAGCATTCCCGTGTCACGAGGGGCTCATCGCCCCGGGCGATCCACTGACCCTTAAAGTGCCTTAACCAGTTACACCCCCCCCCCCCACACACACACACACACACACACACACACACACACACACACAGCATACTCGGTTGCCTATGAAGTAGGGTTTAAGTGGCACAGTTTGTTAAACTAACACATTTAGTACTTTTGTAGAAATTGGCTGATTTTGAAAAGCCACACACATGCCAAATATTGTAGCTTCTCAAATGTGAGAATTTGTCGTTTTTTCTGTTTTGTATCGTTGTAAATTCATCATCTTTGAGTTTTTTAACAAAATGAGCAATTTAAGGACATCAATTTGGGCTTGGGGACATTTTTTGCGGATTTATCAACTAATTGAAATCGTCACAATTATAGATAATGAAAACTACTGGCCCAAGGTTTGATGATTAAAACGTGTGTTAATAAAAAAAAAAAAAACACTTTTTGTTGCTACTTTGGCAATACTGGGTTTGACTGAAACCAAATGTGTGCAGGCAAGACTGCAGGCGTGTGTGTGTGTGTGTGTGTGTGTGTGTGTGTGTGTGTGTGTGTGTGTGTGTGTGTGTGTGTGTGTGTGTGTGTGTGTGTGTGTGTGTGTGTGTGTGTGTGTGTGTGTGTGTGTGTGAGACGGGAGGCTGCTGATTGACTGCTAAAGTGTGGAACTGAATGGGCTTCAGTGTGTATCAACCAGAGCCAACAGACGCATGTGAGACACACACACACACGGAGTGTGTAAATGGCGGTGTAATCCAGAGTCTTATCACTACATCATCTGATTGATCCACACAGGAGAAAAGATAACACCCCCCCCCCCCCCTCACACACTCTACTTCCCGATCTGCCTAAATTGCCTGCAGCTCAGCACATGTCAATAACCAGTTATTCGGCCTTTTTCTACTTTCTCACTCTTTTTCTCCGTCTGCTCACAGCTGATACAGTTACTGAACAAACATCAATATCCCCATCTCCCTGTCCTTTTCTACCTCTTCATCCATCCATCCTCTCTCTCTCCCTCTGCCTCCATCTCTTGCTCAGTCACTACTTCGTCCGTCCCTCACGCACCTCTTTGGACCGCTTATGTTCTCCAAAGGATCGAGGCAGTGCAGGGTGGTGGGCTTATCAACTGGAATGCTCTACTTTTCTTCCTTTGCACAGTGATAAGTCACATGGTAAAAGTAAAGTGTGTGGTTGTGTGTGTGTGTGTGTGTGGTTGTGTGTGTGTGTGTGTGTGTGTGTGTGATAACGTGAGCGACAGGAACACACAGCCATTACCTGAAACAACCTTCTTTTGTAACAACTAATGGCTAAGGGGCAATTTCTTTCCTCGGAACAAAGGAGACTGACAGAAACACACGTGAAGACTTGTAGACCTGTGTACGCGCACACGCGCACACACACACACACACACACACACACACACACACACACACACACACACACACCAAGACACCAACGCTTCCAGTTTTTTGGCTACAAGTAACAAAACAATTCCCATCGTCTTTTTATGACATACAACTAGGGGCCATACTTTTCAAATCATGTAGTCATGGGAGAGAAATCCATCAATTTGGACTTCAGTCAGCCACACACACACACACACACACACACACAAGCAATCCAATGCCGTCAGCCTAAGGAAAACAAGTTAAAAGGGTTAATCCATCTTCTAAGGAGGAGGCTCACAGTCGAAATATACTGTATACAGTAGCCCCGAGAGTCCATAAGGGTTAACACGGACCACTACACACACACTGCGTGCACACACACACACACACACACACACAGTAGCCTCTATAGGTCTCTCTGGGGTACTGGAGGGTAAAGGTGCTATAGCTTTCCTGCAGGTCTGGAAGGTTTAAACAGCATAGATCAGCGTGGAATAAAGGGTGTTTCCCTTGAGGTTGGAAACCATTTTAATGGAGGCAACATTCTTATGTTGGTTCTTTGCACAGTGATCCGTCACATGGTAAAAGTAAAGTGTGTGGTTGTGTGTGTGTGTGTGTTTGATAAACCATTTTAAATGGAGGCAACATTCTTATGTTGGTTCTGCAATTTAAGGCCTTAAAGATTCCCACGTGAATTGGAGCTGCTATTCAGAATGGAAAGAATGTTTTCCTCTGTGGTCTCTGCAGGGTTATTGGCTGGAGACCGTATTTAACGTTCTGCTGTGTTTTCAAAGACACAGAACTCCGCCGGGGATGAAAGAGTTAAGCCAACAACCTTCCACTGACTTTGGCAGCAGGGTCTTAGAAATGCAGAAGAGGAGGTTTCTTGTTTTGATTTGTGCCGGGTGCATGTGGTGTTGAATGGATTTGAGGATTTGCACTTCACTGGGGCTTGGTCTTTTCTTCTAAAAACCCCAAAAGGTATGAGTGTGTGTGATAAATGTGACTACTTTTCTACTACTGTTTTAATCACTTCTTATCCATTATTTCACAAAGATGTAGGCAATTGTCAGAAAAATGTCTATTATTTGTACATTGCTTTTGTGGGTTTTGTGGTCTACCGATCAATTGCTTCGGCTCAAACTTTTAAGGAAATTGCAAAAGTTCCAGAAGCCCACAGTTTTGTCTGACTAACAATCCAAAACCCTTTTCAGTTTATCATCATACAAGACCAAGAACAGATCTTGCTTAAAAAACTGTTGCCGATTAATATTCTTTCGTTCAACCGATCAATTAAAATCGACAGATCGTTTAGGCTCCGCTGCATATTCACAAGAAGAATACGCAAATCTTCCTAAACCACGATCTTTAATGGGAGTTTTGAAAGGGTTAACATACAGTAAGCATTATACTTTATGTATGGTGTGTTTTATACTTTATGTCAGCTGATATTCAAGGTCAGCGATACAACCTAGATACTGCTGATAATATATGAGGATTGCGCACAAAGACACACACACCAAACGTGTATTCTATATATAAACCCAGAGTGGTCTCCAGATAACAGCTAGAGGTCACGCATGTTGCTGGTTAACAGCAGCAACTGTGGTGGTTTCCCCCCCCGAGTGGAGCTGCTTCAGCCAATTCACATTGCAAAACGATGAAATATAGTCATTCATATGGCACCAAACACGGGTGTGCACACAACTCAGCCCACAATAACACTGACTGATCGCAGATGTGTGCTGCTGGTCGCGCTGAAGGAAATGGTTGAATAATCATCCCCCTATGATTGCCATTTCTTTAACGTATTACGTCAAGAAAATATGTCTGGGCACACATTAGCGCCGACCACAAGTGGAATTTGTCAATATACTAACCTCCATTCACATGGAGGCGGGAGAATACAATACGGGCTTATGTACGGGAGAGAGGTGTTGTTGTTTGAATACACTGCTGTGAATCGTGGCTATTGGGGTGGAAGGAAAACATGTGTGGCAAACACAAAAACACTCGTGCATTTGGCAGCGAGAATTAATTAGGCAGCACGTCGCATTAACAAGCGCTATGTTTCTCCATAAAAAACCTGTTTGTGCAGAATAAAAACTCAGAAAATAGCTTGTTGTATCGCGGAGAGCTAAGAAGGAGTGAGAGAGGACAGAGAGGACAGAAGTGGCTGGTGTTTCAAGACAGGCCTGCAATTTGTCTGTGTATGTGTGGTTGTTTGTGCATGCGAGTGTGTGTGTGTCAGAGGAAAAAGAGCGTTTGATGCTTCTCTCCTTACTAGTCAACGACCGTCTCATCATCAAGCCAACAGACAAACACATTTTTAGAATCCCCCATTTCCGACAGTCTAAAAAAATGACGTGTGTGTTTGTGTGTGTGAGTGAGTGAGTGAGTGCGCACACATATATGAACGGGAAAGAAGTGAAAGAGAAGTGGACAGCCGGAAACAAAGATTATCTGGCAACTACCTGCATCAGAGGTTCCTCTGCAGTATTCCACCTTGTTTTCATATCAGATGATAAAGATGCGCACGCACGCACGCACGCACGCACGCGCACACACACACACACACACACACACACACACACACACACACACACACACACACACACACACACACACACACACACACACACACACACACACACACACACACACACACACACACACACACACACACACACACACACACACACAACTTGGAGTATGTTGGCAGATGCAGGTGCCTTTTTTCTGATATGTGTGTGTGTGCATCAATGTGTACATGCGGCTGGCTCCAAGCGGAGAGAGCGATTCTGGGTGAGGCAGCTCATGAATTACCCAGAAATCTCAGCGGGGGCCTTGAACTCATTGCTGGAGTTTCTGCATGAAGAATACACTGGTGAAGCACTGCAGAGTTTGTGTGTGTGCACGCCCTCGTGCTGCTTTATAAAGCAGGAGAGCAACCAAACATCTGATGGTATCCATAGTTGCACATTCATAATGCAAAGTTTATGTGTGTCTGTGTGTGAGGGTGTGTGTGTGTGTGTGGTCAAAGTTAGTCTACATCACTGACAAGGAATATAGGTCCCTCTCTTATATACTTGTATTTAGCCAGAAGCAAAAGCATGAAACAATGCATGGCAGCTACACACACGCACACACGCAGTCTACTGACCTCAAACCAGGTCAAAGTGACACGGTCGTGCCACAAAGCAGGGCTTCTACACAGTAGAAAGTAGCATGGAGGCCAGTTACGGTGGTTACTAATCTTTTATGTCTGTTGTAATGGTTGTAATCTTATTTTCTGTTAGGAAGAGATGCTCTTTGGCTAACGAAACACACAGAGAGAACAAAAGCGATAACATTACAATAGCTGTTACTTGTTCGGTCTCTATATAATAATTGACTAAATCCCTGTTGATTTAATTTATTACGTATTCACTATTCAGATTATCGCGCCAGAAAAAGGGGTTAAATGAGTCTCGTGTTTCCATCACTGCTGATCGGAGCTGGAGCTGATGAACACCTGTGACTACTGCAGAGTCATTTGTGGGAATGAATGCCGATTGTAACCTTTCCCACTAAAGACATGAGCCAGATGGTCGTGGATGTTAGTGGGTTTTTCGTCCAGTGAGAAAGGGGCTTTAAAGGCCTCATGGCGCTCGCTTACTCTGACATTTCTTCGATGGACAGCACTGACACCAGGACTCAACAGCTGCGACTCAACTGTTGGACAACACACACACACACACACACACACACACACACAAACTTACTCACAAGCATGGCTGGGAAATATCACTGTAATGATGTTGCTGTGTCTTTTTAATAATATCATGTATGGTGACACAAGCTGTGTTTCAATTCATGTAACTTAAAAAAAAAAAAAAATCACAGCTCTTTGCCAATTAACATCATTATCACTGAGGGTAAGCCTCCATAAAGAGAACACTGCACGTGACATGCAATGAGCATGTAGTACATGAATGTAACAAAAAACAAGCACAAATCCACGCACAGGCAGACTCGCACACCTCTGAAGCAACCTCTGTGTTTAGGATAACAAGACGCAACGGTCTCACAGGGCTCCTCGCCGACGTCAGCGGTGACGCCACTCGCTCCATGGAGACAGAGTGTGTTTAATTGCTTGTGTCTCAAAGGTGTTAGACACAAAATGCACGACGCATTAATAACATCTCAGCAGAAGTGTTTTCTTATTCCACCCGAGAGTGTTTATACAGGCTGACGATTCAAAACTCAAGACAGGAGCGGTATAAAGGTGGAAAAATAAGCCTGAGGGAGAACCAAACTATTTACAATCAATGAATTCTTTCCTCACAAGATTCAGTAGCTGTTTTCCAGAATACGTTACTGGATCCTAACTGATCAATAATTTAGAAAGAGAGATGACTGCACCAATTCTGTATTCATGGTTTGCAGGGTAGTAATTTCTATGTTGAGTGCACTCCAGGCAGACACTGAAATCTCAAGGAGTTGGCACCTATTCAGAGCGCCGCTTCCAGAAGCTGTCACCACATGTTTAGACCGCAATCCAACAGAACGTTAAGAGACAGAGGAGGAAGAAAATATAGTGTATGGATATGTACGGGAAGAAATACACCCGTAACTATGGAAAGAAGCATACAGTCTGTTGAAAATAAACCAATGTCAATATATGTGTAGGCTAACGGGCTGCCAAGAGGAGGACTCGCGGTCAAAAGATCATCAGTTCAAATACCCACACCAGCTGGGAAAGTGAATGAGTAACACACCTCTCCCTCCATCATCGCCACAGGTGCCTTTAAGCAAAGTAGTTAACCTCCGACTGTTCTGATGGAGATGCTCAGTGACCAGCGTCGAAAGAGTGGGTACGCAGATTTAACGATTTCAAACAACAGACTTTATGTTTCACTGCATACGAGACATATGAAGCAGCAGTTAAAAAGGTTTATCATCAATGTGACCCAAATAAAATTCAACGCAAGACACTGAAATCCAACATATTTCGCCTGTTGGTGAAACCTTTTATTTTTTTATATGTAACATTTCACATTTGCATAGAAATCCCGCTATTAAATTGTGTGTGTGTGTGGGGGGGGGGGGGGGGGGGGGGGGGGGGGGGGGGGGGCATTTCAGCATGTTTATATTTATTTTTAAATACCTATTTCATTATAAAAATAATTAAATATTCAGGTATATATTCACGCTTTATATTCATTTTTAAATACGTATTATACATATTTTATTATAAGGATAAATAAATATTCAGGAAGATATTTACTCTTTATATTAAAGAAGAGTAGACACTATGATTAAAAAAGGTGAGAAAACTGTTTTTGTTATTATTACTTTGAGACACTCATACAGCAGTTAATTTGCATTTTTTTTCACATTTTCTTCTTAAATTTCTATTAAATAAAGCATAAAAAGAAACTTAAAGCATAACACACAAAAGACTTTTAGCACGCGCCGCACAGGCACAACCCCTGCTCCACTTTCTCTGATTACTCCTGATAATGATGTATGCAACACACCACCCACACACACACACAGAACAGATCAATACATAATTACACTGACAATTAGTATCATTAGAGGGGTGGTAGAGATGGGGGTTTGTTGAGCTAAACACTCCTCTGAGAGAGAAAGAGAGCGTTAAGCAGCTCACACACACACACAGTCCGCATGGTGTCTTCTCCAAAAGGTTTGCTACTGTCCTTTACTAATGAGATGAGAGCAACACTTGAGCGCAGAGTGGGTGTGACATCGTTAGCTCACACAAACCACTGCAAAACAATCAAAAGTCCGTCCTGCAGACGCATGAATAAAATCCCTAATTCCAAAATCAAAAAAATGCGAAATATTAATCGTAACATAACCCATTAGCACCAATAACGTTTAAGACGACCCGCCCGATCGGTGTCTCCTAGCTCAACTCATTTAGACTGTCAATTAACTCTGCTCGTCAACTCTGGCTCAATTAATCAGGTGTAATTACTTAAACCCATTTGCCAGCACATCCTTTTCGATTAGGTCGGCAGAAATAGGACTGTGTTTTACAAAGACCGCGAGTGAGTAGCGTTCATTAGATGATATTCATAATGATGGATTTAATAAGGTTAGGAGCTGGTCAATTCCACTTTGTCTTTTCTGCAACAGTGTAATGAAAATCTGCTCAGTTTGTTTAACGTGGGCTCACGACTAGGGCCGGAAGATATGGACCAAAAATCATATCTCGTTCTTTTTATGCTGAATGGCGATGTGGGCTAAATGTTCAGTCGTACGTCAAAGCCACATGTGAGATGTCACGGGCACTTTTATCAAAACAGATGTCATATCACATGACACGGTTACGCTACAAAATAATTGAGGAGCGCTTTAATTCATCAAATTCAACAATATAATCGTGTTGTTGTATTACCCCTCTAAAGCGTCATTGTGTAATAAATGTTACTTTATAAAACAGACCAGTCGCATGACAATTATGAACATGCACACCGCCTCAAATGTTGGTTTTGTGGAGTATATGTGTTCACGTACATACTGAAACCTACACGGTACACAACATTGTGTACCATTTGACTACTTGCTCTGCTCCGATTGGCTAACACCTGCTCCGGTCGCTCTCTCTCTCTCTCTCTCTCTCTCTCTCTCTCTCTCTCTCTCTCTCTCTCTCTCTCTCTCTCTCTCTCTCTCTCCAGCTACACCCATATGCTACTCTTATAGCATCAAACTGTGTCAACACACTACATCTACAAGACCGGACCACGTCCGAAACACAAGTACAGGAAAATATACATTTTTATAGGCCTAAAGAGGAAAAATAAACACACGTATGTATGGAGGAAGTGGATCAGCTGGTTGATCAAAGGGGTGACGTTACCAGCAGAAACACTGTCGCACCTATTCATTATAAAAGACCATAGGCCAATAGTGTAACGCTATCACTTTACACAACTTTATAACTCAGTGACTCAGTGAGATACCTTTTGGTTTAATGGACTGGCCAGGTTTGTGTGAAAAGAGAAAGGAGAGATGCAAGCACACCGAGACGGCTTCATGTAAGAAACGTTATGTAACGCGATATCAAACGATATCAATATAAACGTATTGTGTCATCCTATATATATATATATATATATATATATATATATATATATATATATATATATATATATACACATCTCATTTGAAAAAGGAATCAATAATGTACCTTAGAGAGTTGATATACCACCCAGCCCTACTCCTGAAGTGCAGAATAATTGTTGGAACGTCTTAACAGCAGAGAGACAACCCAGAAAACTAAGAGCGAATACGGTGTGCTCTACTGCATCCAATTTAGTGAGTCAGTATAATATTGTGCGATGGTGTGGGCTCTTATCAGGCATAGGTAAAAGGATCACTTATAGCATTTGCATCTGCTATACTCCTGTAATCAGTTTCAAGGGTGCAGCTCACCACAGAATGTTCTTTACTTTGATAACAATGTTCCGCTCAGCGGCTTGACCATAATAAAAAAAAAAAAAAATCTCAAATCTAGCTATAAATACAAACCATACGTCAAACATATTACAAGGAAAGATACACAACAGCACAACCCACACAGCCTCACAAGTCATGTCACAGCAACGAGCACCATCACGAAGAAGCTATACCAAAAATCGAAATAACTACAATGGAATTGCGATCATTTTAAGATCGATTTCAGGTTAAGCACCAAAACTCACCTTTGACACCGATGGTCATGAAACAGCTGGCCTATGCGGCGTCCAAAAAATGAATGCTTGAGATTGACTCATTTTGCTCCGATTGATCTCCGATTGATTGATGCATTGGCTCGGGACAAAGTTCAAAACCTCACCATCCATCTGGTGATGGAGAGAAAGCAGCCTGACATTTAGAATGGTCTTTGGGTCACATATGAGCCTCACATGGAGACAATGGAGCTTCCAGCGGGGGAAAGGAATGTTCAAACAAAGTGGGGTTTTTCCCCCTCGAAACTCTCAATTAACAAAATATAATGCTTAGCATGTGATGATTATGCGTCCTAAAACAATATTCAGATTTTTTCGATTAGTTAAAGTAAGCTTGTGTTCAAATAGTAAGGCCAAAGACGGTATGTTTAACTGCTTCATCACCGTGTAATAACCTTCATCAAAGCTTCAAATAGGGCTGGGCGAAAATGAAATATCAAATGTATTTTTGACCAAATACCTCGATATTGCAACGATATTGTAGGGTTGACCATTGGTGATTTCACAAAATATTCACACGATGAGATTTCTGATAAATAATCATCAATAATGTGGATATAATGACGAAATAGGGTCAAAGGTTATATGAACACGTTTCCCTGTGCTGCCCTGGTGTCAAATACCACGACTTTTCCATGACTTTCTACAACTAAATGTTTTCTAATAACCTAAAAAGGGCTACAGCTGGCTAGTTTAATGTGTTGCTTGCTGTGGAGAAACGCTGCTGGAAATCACCATTTAATGTGATGACTTTAGTGAGTGAGAAAACATGCTTTGCAAAGTGACCCCTGAGCAAAAAGAGTCCCTGGCTTTCTCTGTTTGGAGGACACCTCTTTAAATCCAGTGATATTTCATAAACACCAAAAGAGTTTTGTTGTGTTCCTGAGTCACCCTTATTATAGCACCTACTCCTAGATATACGCACCCTGTCAGGTGAGCCACAACACACGCACGCGCACACGCACACGGACGCACACAGCTGACATGACAGAGAGCCGTGCTGCTGAGGTGGACAATGTGGTGGCCAGGTGACGGACACCGATATTATTTGTGCAGCAGCCAGCGTTCAATCACCCTCTCCTCTCCTCTTTTCTTTTCTCTCCTCTCCTCTCCTCCCTCCATTTCTCTCCCTCTTTCTGTCATCCGCCCTTTTTCCTCACGCTGTTCTTGGCAGCGGTGACGAAAAGATTTCTGGGGCCATCACTCTTCCTCTCGCCCTCCTCTTCTCTCGGTCGGTGAATCACTGGCTCTCCTTCGAGCACACCCTGGCTGTAAAAGGCTTGTTGCTCTCTCCTTGGCTGGTATTCGGTCTCTCAGTCTCTCCCTACGTGCCATTTTCCCCTGTTCATTCCTCTCTCTGAACCCCACACACACACACACACACTCTTGTGTCATTCTCTTTAAATCCCTGTCTTGCTAGCTAGGGTCATGTGTGGTTATGTGCACGTTTGGAATTTGACTATTTTTGTCAAATCTAAAAAAAAAAAAAAATATGAAAATCACACAGAAAAACAGTTGGAAATACGATTTGAAAACATGTTCAAAGATGTTTTGATTCACATCAATCTCTAGAGATGATCGGTCTTTCCAGTCAATTCAAAACCGACTGGAAAGAAAACCGCCATAACTAAAAAACACAACATTGACGTCACATCCAAAACACAGCTGGAGAGCCGTGACTGCAGCACAAAACATGGCCCGACATCAAACTCCTCGTGACTGATAATCTTGGATATTTTCATGGCGGTAACAGTAAAAGATATCCATTCTTGAATTGGCCTGCAGTTGACCGTTTTGGTTTCCTGTGTTTCAGAATGCAGTTAGTGGTCCATATGCCGGCCTACAGTACAGTCATTTCCACAGCGAGCAAGTTCAAAATGCCTGAACATACAAACCGGTGCTGAAGTTCAGGTTTGGGAAACTTGACTGCATTCTGGACACATTCAACAACACTGATGCGATTTCCTCCTTTTTTTTTTGTGCATTCTTTCTCAGTCCTTTTTCTTTTCCCTTCAAGCATCTTCCTGGGCTCGCTCTGTTATTTTCACACTCACTCTGACTCGCTCATCTCCTCAACACCTCTCTTTCAAATTCCCATACTCTCTCCTGCATGTAGCTTTGGCGTCTAACTCTTCCTCTCTCTCCGACTCCCTCACGTCCTCTCATTTTTAAGCCCGCCCACGTCCTGCGACTCCTTCTTCCTCTCTCGTCCCTCTCTCTGGTTCTAACTGCCGTCTTTCTCATTTACCTCCTGAAACTCGTTCATCCTCTCACCCCTGTACCCCTCTCTCTCTCCCTCTCTCCCTCTCTCTCTCCTCCTCTCTCTGTCTCTCTCCCTCTCCCTCTCCCTCCCTGTGTGGAAATGGTTTGTATTGATCCACTCTCAAACCGTGGAGAAGGTCAGCGGTTCACTAATAAAGCTCAGGGACAAAACAGAGACACGCAAACAAACACTGAGCGCACACACCCACAGCAGACATATATAGCCAGGTAACAGGGCTGTGGTGATGAACGGTGTGTGTGTGTGTGTGTGTGTGTGTGTGTGTGTCTGCTTCCTCCCAACACCCATATTTTTCTATAACACAGCTGCTTCTAATATGCCCAAACATTTGTGTTTACAGAAAAACAGCCACCATCTCACTGTGCCCGTAAACATATCACCCTAATGACGGCCAGAGGCTAGAAGTTATGATCCAGCACAAATATGAACTCCACACAGGGAGCTGACAGAGCGCCTGGCCATCCATCATGGCTGTGTGGCTAACAGCTGTCCAGTAGTCCCTCTCTCCCCCCTGCCTCGCCCTCTCCACCGAACTATGACAGGGTCAAACTAAACGTATCACCCCCCCCTCTCCCCCCCCCTCTCTCCCCCCTCTCCCAGGTCACGCAGCCTTTCCCACACTGTTCACTCGAACGCAGTTAAGATGGACATTTATGAGATCGTTGCCTCGGGGTTAGAGGAGTGCATTTGAATTCCTTGGGTGGGTGGGAAAATCTGGGCGGGGTTCAGTGCCAAACACCAGTAGCTTAAATGTTAGAGAGCTGCGGAGCAGGAGATCGACAGTTTATAACTAGATTAGCTGGAGAAATGGGGATGGGTTGTGAGTTTGTTCCTTACTTACAGTCCAACTGCTGCCAATAGCAGCCGCCAGTGGAGGACTGGCATCTGCTAGCCGGCTAGTGCAACTCTCACCTTCTTGTGCTATTTCAGTTCTGCAGTCTGATTCAGTCTGTGCTTCTCTGTGCTTGTTATTGTGTTTCGTCGTGTTGCACAGCAGTGATATCAGGCATTTGAGGATCAGATTCGAGGTCGCTCGGACCACTGGCTGAGGTTAAGGTCGAGGGGGGGTGGGCAGCTGACGTCAGGTCACTGCTTAGGGGGCAACGTGGTCGGACGCCATTAACCTGCCGCTGACCCACTCGAGTGTTGCTGCTGTCGTGGGGGTCAGCCAATCAGCTTATCTCTGGGGCTACTACATCATCATTGCTGACAGCTTATAGGGGACAACGGTATTCTTGAGAGGATGTTTAAGTGGTGTTGAATTATGAGGGAAAGTAACCCTTTTCAAAACTCCAGTAACCATGGCAACAGGCCTGACGGGAAGACGGGGAGCTGTGGGACGGTCTCGCCGCTCAATGACTGTTACTAATAAAGACAATTAAGGATACATGCTGCCTCTAAAGTATGACTTGGCAGACCTACATCTGCAGGCTGCATTGGTAGGGCTGCGTTAGGTGGAATGCAAACCAGGATGTCTTATCAAAAGCAAACACGGTGCACGGCCGTTTATACTCCTATAATAGTCCTATTGAGAGTTATCGTGACAGCAATTATTTTCTACCCGAGCTAAATGCCGATGAGGTAAGAAGCATTTCTGCACAGTGCAGTTATCTACCAGGTATGTGCATTTGCAAATACAGTATTTGACTAAGAGACGATGTTTCACTGCACTGCATAAAAGGAAAAGTCAAATTCTTCGCCGTCCTAACCCGCGATTTGTTTTTACCAGAGCCATCCCGACTAGAGCTCCTGCTGCACCAGTGCAAAGGTCTAATTGAAATAAATGAGATTGCCTGCCTTTTTGCCTCAGAGCTATTGTCATCGTGATGGGCCCAAAGACAGGAAAGCACACAAGAAAAAAGACAACCACTGAACAGGAAGGAGACTACATCTTTACAAGGTGGCAAAAAGAGAGGAAGCGAGGGAGGTGAAGGGGGACTTGGCCGGGTCATTCACATGACTTACACCACCACACAAAACAGAAAACACACCTATGCACACTAACTAACGAAGACCTACAGAGAGGAAGAGCACTATTCTTACCAAGTATGCCACTGGATTAGTTGCAACACAGGGTAAATGGTGTGTCTGTGTCTGTGTGTGTGTGTGTGTGTGTGTGTGTGTGTGTGTGTGTGTGTGTGTGTGTGTGTGTGTGTGTGTGTGTGTGTGTGTGTGTGTGTGTGTGTGTGTGGACACCTGCCAGGAAAAATGGTGTGCGCTGACATTTAAAGAAAAAGCTTTAAAAGTGGTCTTTTAATTAAGCTATCTTAAGAGAGAGCGTGATGGAGGGGATGGATGGGTGAATTTAAAGAGCACACAGGATGGAAGATGAGGTCGCTGAGACAGGTGGTCATCTAAGAGTGCTGCACACTTAACACTAATAGATGCAACGAAGACATAAGAGGTTGTTTTTTTTTTTAAGCAGATGCAGCCTGAAGAGAGTGATGCATGAAAGCCAGAAAAAACAAAAGGACGTGAGCAGATATGTTCACTATAGAGGACACTAGACTGTGTGCTGTTGTGTAGTAGTGCCTTAAGGTCCCTAGTGTGAGTGTATGTATGTGCGTCTGTGTGTGTGTGTGTGGGGTCCTCTGTAAAGCATGCAGGGCCATGCACCGTGGATCAGTTAGTAAAAACCCAGTCTAGCTCAAGCCGTCCCCCAGGATGTCACACTGCAGCGCACCGAACCATGCAGTGTGTGTACGAGTGTGTGTGCATGAGTGCTACTCCTGAGTGACATTTCACAAATCCAGGTGACTGGGCTAATGATGTCCCCTGCCTGACTAAATCAAAGCACCAAGAGGTTGTGCGGAGAGGGAGGAAATGGGCAGAAAAAAGTGAAGTAGAAGACAGCAGGAGAAAGAAATGAGCTGTTCACACTTTATATGAACCACTGCAGGCCTGTAGCGGAGGTTCTTGTGAATGATTGGAACATGAGTTGACCAGTATTCAATTAGCAGGCGCACAAAAAAAAAGGGACTGAGTGGAGAAATAGGCAGTAGTAGACAGTTTTAGGGACACAAACTTGTCAACATCAAGACTAGTCTTTTATATTTTAATAACGCGCGTGTGTGTGTGTTGACTCATGTATGCTAAGAAGGATAGATTTTCAGCAACGTTTGTGAGAAAAGGTTTTGCATGGTGTCACACTTTGCCAACGCTAATGCAGTCTTACATACATAATATGTGCGCCCTGGCTGATAAGTAAACGGATTCACTCTAAGGGAAGAGGCTGTAAAGAAAGTATCTACTCTGCAGAACTCAGAAAGAAGAGATTTGAGCTTACCGAGTTGATGCAGGCGAGCTCCTTGTTGAGCAGCCAGGGTAAGGAGAGCTTCCCGTATCCCTTGTAGCAGGACTGAATTCTTTCTTTGATCTTCTCTTTTATCTTCTTCAGGGTGAACAGACACAATGCTGACTCTTTGGGTGGTTTGGCCCGATTCTTCTGACCCTGAGAGAAGACCGTGAAGAGGATGTCTTCGTTCTCAGAGATCCCCAGAGAGTTGGCGAGCTGCCGCCCTGGCCGAGCCAAGAAGGCATCCTGAACCAGGCGGTACTCTACTCCATCTTTAGTGCAGCCAATGGGGAACTCAACGTAGGAGTAAAACTTGGGGTCGTCCACGCAGAGGCGGACAATTTTGGAGGTGAAGAACTGCTCTCCACTGGCATCGGGGGAAGTCAATTGGGTATCCAGCTGCATTGTTAGATAATAGACAAACTGCTCGCTGCTGAAGCTGTAAACGTAATAGATGTCGAAAGCGGGGAACTTGGACAAAGTGTCAGAGGGGATCTTCAGCTGAGAGGAGACAAACTCATCCTGATAGACGAAGCTGAACATGTCGGCATTTTCTTCGTTTTCCATCAGCTTGCGGCTGGACAAGGTGGGGAAGTACTCAGACTTGCCGTCGATGGGCGTTCCTATAAATAGCTTGCTGGTCGGACTCTGGGCAGAGCTTATGATGACCCCGGACATGGTACCCGACTCTGCCACGCTAGAGAGGTAGTGCTCCTTGCGGTGGTGGGGCTCGCCCAGCTTAAAGAGGTCATCCAGGCGAAGGAACTGGCAGATCCCCTGCGAAGTGCTGCCACAGGCAATGAGGCGGTTCTGTGCGTAGTCTATGAGGAGAAGCTTGTTCACATTGGGGGTCTGGGCCAGGTCATGAGGGCAGGACTGGACACTGGGCGGAGGGTAGCACTTCTCATTGTCCACCACTGGGCCAGTCATGTGGCTGCGCAGTTTGGTCAGGTTGCTAGACACCTTGAAAATCCAGTTGACAGCTCCCACATAGACTTCTCCGGTTTTGTTGTGGATGGCCAGATGTGTAAGCCCCGACTCAGAGGGGACAAATCGTTTGAAGGGAGGGGGTTGGCCTCCAGAGAAGGATGAGCTCATGATAAGCAAAAGCCCCAAGAGGAGAAACAAGTTCCCCTGGCCGGGGGTAGCCGCTGACCGAGCTAGGGGACACATAACTGGGCTGTCTAGAGGCAAGGCTTAGGGGGTTGGGGGAGGAGAAAGAGGAGGAGGAGGAGGAGGAGGAGAACAAGTGCTGGTCCCAAGTCAGGTTTTTCTTTCGTTTCCCACTCTTCCGTCCAGGAATAAGGGAAGGCAGTGAGAGAGAAGGATGGAGAGAGGGGCAGCAAAACTCCTATTGATCCGCTGTCCTGTTCTCAGCGTTGCAGGCCGTCATCAGGAACATCATCCACAGAGGCACGATGGGGGAGCCCTGGAAGGCAGAGAGAGAAAACACGGTGAGCGTCCGAGGAACATTTCCTATTGATTATGCATCAAGCAGGCAGAGAGGCTGAAAAGGCTCACAAATTACACAGCCAAAATTAGAAGAAAGAAAAAAATAAAGCTGACATTTGCCTCAGTAATAAATAAATAATATCAAATCAAGTCTGGAAGGCAAATGTGTGTCTGCATTTAATTATGAGGGAAAATAGCAGGGGAGGCATGGCCTGCTTATTAAAGGCTCTGTACACATTATGGGAGTCTTTTCTGGAATGAGTTAATAGATTTTACAACATTCAACTCTTTTAATATTTCATAACTTTTAACTTTACCATGGTGGCTTTGGCGGAGGCATGCGATTAAAAGAATGCCAGGGGCCACCGTTACATTGACAGCAAGAAAGGTATAGGAAGGTCTGCTCGAAGGCTTTCAACGGTATCAACGCGCTTAACAGAAACATAACCCCTTATTGTGATCACGCAGTTCTGTATCCAGGCATCGGGCTCTCATGGCAGCAGAGCAGGTCGCAAGCAACACACTCTACCTTCCCTCAGGAGCTA
Organism: Pholis gunnellus; assembly: GCF_910591455.1. Classification (NCBI taxonomy): domain Eukaryota; kingdom Metazoa; phylum Chordata; class Actinopteri; order Perciformes; family Pholidae; genus Pholis; species Pholis gunnellus. Next base: position 19,238,021 of record NC_136529.1, on the reverse strand, counting down.
CAATCACAAAATATACGATATCACCACAAATTAAACTCATTCAGAGAGAAATATAATAACCCTTTACAGATACGTTTTGCCGCACATTCAGCACAAATTGTTGTTTTTGAAGGGTCCATATCTCACACGACACTCTTTTACAGCGAGTCCTGCCCCTCTCATCAGACTGCAGTCACATTCAGTACACTCAAAAACCTGCCAGTCTCTTGCTATTCAGTTACCTGTGTGCGATTTAAGAAATCTTATACTGCATCACAAAAGGCGACCTCATCTTTCTTTTCAAAACAGACCACTGGCCTTGGCACAGTGAGCGTCCAGGCAAAAAAAAAAGATACACCTGGCTCAACTTCTGCTGCAACACGGCAACGTATCGCAGCACACATAGCAGGTAATGCACCTTGTAACACAGATGGCCCTATTTTACAGTTTACCCTGTAATTGTCGAGGTGAGGGGTTGCCACCAGTGCATGTGGCAACATGCCTACACCAGCATCATATCCAGAATGTGCCCACATTTCAGTGCGTGTGGCCCTACTTCCCTCCTCACTGCCTTTCATACCGACTCATTCGGATCAACGAAGAGCCAGAACTTTGCAAATTTACTTCGGTCTGCTTTCATTAATACGCAAATATGTCTCACACAGCACACACTACACCGCACAGCTAGTATCCCTCGACAACCCGGGATGCGGACAACAAAGGCGGCAGAATTGAAGGGCAGAAATGAGAAAACGTATTGAGGACGGAGGCTTCACACATAAAGGACGGGGAGGAGGAGTCAAAAGGGAGAGTATCTGCTCTTTTGGGCGTCCTCCAACGACGACGCAATGATGATGAGGAGCAGGGTTTGGCGGGCGTGTGCTGCTGCTTGACAGGCCAATCATGTTCCTGCAAAACCGGGACATTAGTTCTCCTGTAAATGCTGATTATGCAAAACGGGACGCAACTCTCCCAGGGACCCCGTGCTTCAATTTCACCTTGACTATCAAAGTGTCTGCACGGAGGTAGTTTATGACCACGCTGAATCGGAAAAGATGAGAGACACTATGGAGAGATGAGGAAAGGTAGGAAGAGGTGGGTGGGAGATGGGAGGAGATTGAGGAAAATCTAAATATGGAAAAAGAGGGGGAGAGGCAAACAGAAATGCTGAGTTTTCCTTCCTTCCTTCCTTTCTCTCTTTCTCTCTTTCTTTCTTTCTTTCTTTCTTTCTTTCTTTCTTTCTTTCTTTCTTTCTTTCTTTATCTCAGTTTCTCCCCGTGGTGAGCCACAGGAGCAAGGCTATCCGTCTATCAATCACCATGCATACAGGTCAGAGTGTGGTCAGTCTACCAAGATTGATGAATGTGAGGGTTTCTTTTTTTTTTTTTTTTTTTACAGCTGCCAGAGAGAGAGAGAGGGAGTAAGAAAGAGGGAGGAAAAAGGCACTTTTCAATGTATTGAAAGAATTAAACACCTCAGTAAGAGGAGTCATTAAATTGCACATCAATTGAAGTCGTTGCCGCTGCTGCAAATAGTGTGTGAGAGAGGAAAGAAAGAGACAGAGGGGAAAGAAATAGTAGAGGCGATGTTCATGGAATAGCAAACCATAGATCAGCTGAGACAACGCTGGCCAGGTTCAGGGAGAGGTGGTGTCATCCAATTTTCACAAACGAAAGGCCCGGAGAGGGCGTGTATAGGAGGGATGACGAGCAAGGCGAGGAAGAGGAAAAGAGCGAGGAAAAAAAGAAAGTAGGAGGCAAGAAAGACATGGAAAGAGTGAGTAGCAGAAGGGTGAGTGAGGAGCAGCGGGAGCCAAAGAAAAGGCAGCATCTCCGCAGCATTTTAATCAGAGCTCTACCTGCGCTGAAATCAAACACCAGGGGAGCCCCGTGGTTTGAGGCACCTCGGCAAGGAAACAGCAGCCAGAACGGCCTGAGGTGCAGTTACACCCTCACTCGGCACTCTGTGAGATTAAAACGACTCGACGCAGGCCGCAGCCTCTTCGACATACGCAGCTGCAATAAAGTGACGAGCCAGCCTATAATAAAAAAAAAAACTAATTTCTTGCGCGACAAGAGCAGCAGATGCCAATTTAAAACGTGGTGGCACGTATACGGGAGGCCGGCTGCCTCATTTTCCTTTGTCATTTCAGAGTGAGGGGAAAGACACAATGAGGCAGAGTGAGTGAGCGAGGAAATGAGAGAGCCTGATAAAGAACGAGCGATAACGGGGGGGGGGGGGGGAGACACGTCCCTAAAGTAATTCCTCTTCATTTAGGCCAGCCACGGCTTGATGTAAGAGAGTGTGAATCGCACAACAAATTGCATCCAGGGCTCGTTATCTATCCCAGTAATAAGACGATGACATCACAACGCATGTTTTCACTACACATGGGGGGTGGGGGGGGGGTTGGAGTCATACACTTCAAAAGTAACAGGGCAGCAAACCGGATGGGTGAAAGAATCAGAGAAATAATGTCTTCGCAAATGGGCCCCCAACTCGCTGTTCCTCCACCCCGTCCTTCAACACATGCCCAACTGCTGAGAATATGGTCAATCACTCAGCTTCTCACGCGCATTCCTCTTTTCTTCATAAATTTCGCCATTTTCCTCGCGACAGCCTTATCCCTTTGAACCCTCTTCAATTTCAATTTCCTCCAGAGCTCAAGTGACATGGTGGGAAGCGCGCTGAAACAAGGTTGCGAGCCATATCTGGCACCATCAAGGAAAAACATGTCAATCATTTTGGGGCTGGAGCGCGTCTGTGGCTTTGGGACTGGGCAGCCACCATATCGGAGGAGCCGAGGCCGTTATCACATCAGGGGAAAAGCCTCGGAGAGAGGGGCTGTAAGGGGCCAAGTTGATTGGATTTGATATCGGGACACCCTATCAATTGACAGGCATGTTCTGAGTCCCTATGGGCATTGGGAATTGGAATGAGGGATTGAAAGGGAGGTAGAAGACATAACAGAGAGGGAAAAGCTTACGCAGGAGGGGGGGTCCTTCCACAGCCTTATTTCATTTTGTTTATTTGGCTTAAAGAGTGGCGGGAATCCTGAGAAGAAATGGGGGCGGTGGTGCACTCTCGTGTGCGTTGTGAGGAAATTCCACAGGTTGTAGAGGTTGCCAACTCTCGTGAGCTGAGCTGGATCAACTCTCCCTCTCTCACCCGCTTCTCCAAAAGCAACTAAACCTGTCCGCTCAGATAATGGTCGCTGCTCAGCCCCGGAGCTGTGCTGATTTATTGCCAGTGGCATATCAATTACAGCACTCGCCACTGGAGGGGAGAAAGAGGAGGAGAAGGTGGCGAGAGAGGGATGGCGATGATGAGGATGGAAGAGCGGCACTCGGGGGGGGGGGGGGAAAAATTCTTTACCCTTGCATCACAACATGTGGGTCACATCTGGGATAAGAGGAAGAGGTGAGAGGGTGGAATTGAAGGAAAATAAATTGAGAAAGATGGACGTGTGCGAGATTGAGGGAAAGGCTCCGAAAATGTATGCAAATTGTCAAGACACACACACACACACACTCTCATACATGCACAAAGTCAATTATTGCATCCCAACCATAGCATCGTTGAGGAGGTGACTGCAAGCAGCATGGTTTAAAAAGACACAAACTCATATCTCAACGCTGAAACAAAGCAATCACTCCATCTGCGGAGGATTATCAGAGAATGTCAACATTATTGCAATAAACCACTGGCATATTATCAAAGAATATCCAGCCCATTTGTCACTGTCCACGGAGATTTGTTCATAAAAGGTCCTCATTTTTCAATAATAGCTGGATGACAGCAGAATAAGTATGAATAACTTAGTATGGAGAGTATTTTTAGAGTGCCCTTGGGGGAAATATAAGCAGAAATCTTCTTGATACTTCATGTCTTCACTTTATCAGCAAGAAAAAAAAAGTGACAAAAAGGCATTTAGTGATGAGAATATCTCAAATATGAGCTAGCACTTTTAAAACGCCAAAATCAACTGTCCCTATATCGTATTCAAGTCATCCAGCGGGCCAAGACAAATTTCAGAGGGGGTAAGACCAATTTGCAAGAGGTCGGAGAACAAAGAAGTATTATATATTGTGGTATCTTGTATCATTTCCTTCCTGCCTCGGCTGGGGGAACAAGCTGACTGGCAAGTCTTCGGGCGTATAAAAAGTCCTTATGAGTTCTGTTTTAGTGCCAACGTAAATCAGTTTAGTGGAGGACAAGCACCAGTGCCCTTTCTCTCTCCCTCTCTGTGGCAGGTGGCCTGCCATAACAAATGCCTTGTTCTCTAGCGTATAGAGCCAGAACAAATTGAGACTCCTGTCTTTAGAGCACCTTGCTGGGCTGACTTTCAAGCCATCGGCCCGGTCGGAGTGATGATACCCGATCTAGACCCGTCTAGCGGGCAACGCTGGACGTGAAAGAGTAGAGAGAAAAAAGCTACGCAGCAGAAACACCGGCATCTAGCTTGGTCCTCCTTGAGTTCTCCGTTCGTTTCGCTCAAGTACATTAGCCAAGAATAAATTCTTTACAGCAGACGCTTTACAAGCTGCTCAGCTCTGTGTCTTGGAATAATAGAATCTGAAGATTGTAAAATGTTTTTGTTTTTTTTAGAAAGTATGAGCCACAGGGTTATAAAACACACAATAATAATAAACATAGTTAAATACATAAAAAAAGACATTAAGAATTTACACCACAGTCTTTTTCAGTTTGCCTGTTAAACTGTAATAATCTGACTTATCTATTTTTAATGTCGTCCTCTGTGTGTTTCCCAGGCTTGAACCAGTAGCTTGCACAAGGACGACGGTAGAAACTGAGAAACAAGCCACTCACACATGCAAGAGCTGGAGCAGCAATAAGTGCAAAGACAACTGCTTCTCTGACACTCAATGTGCCTTATGGATAACTGACATGCATGCCTGTGTGTGCGTGTGTGTGTGTGTGAGACAGCTGCCACTCCGAGACAGTGGACAGACTGTGGGCTCTACATCACACACATTCTTCCTCTCCTCATTCCCTGTCAAACACACTCTTGTGTTTTCAGAGGTAAATGGGATTATATGCCGACAGACGTTACTTCAGACACAAGTGTGTGTGTGAGTGTGTGTGTGTGTGTGTGTGTGTGTTGCAGTCAGTCACAAATGTGTGCACATGCGCCTGTGCTCATCTGTTGTTGCCTGAATTTATCTAATATGAGACGGTGGGAGAAAAGGGTCGTTGTGCGTGTTTAAAATGAGGCCATGAGAGCATGAAACACCACACACACACACACACACACACACACACACACACACACACACACACACACACACACACACACACACACACACACACACACACACACACACACACACACACACACACACACACACACACACACACACACACACACACACACACACACACACACACACACACACACTTCTGCATTTTCTCTGAATCTGACCGCTGGCGACCTCACACTAAGTCTGCCCCAAACCTGGAATGCAGAAGGATTGAGCTGTGGACAAATCTCAAAGGTAATCTGTGTGACAAGTGTGTGTGTGTGTGTGTGCGTGTGTGTTTGGATAATGAACGTCACCATCTCGGTGCGCTGAACAGTTTATGAACATTGTTTCTGATTTGGCTGGTGAACACGGGGTTGAGTGCCCCAGGGTGTCCAATTACACGTGGAGAGCAGACAAACTGTATTTGTCTCCATCTCTGTGACCAAGCTTCTCACCCTCACCATTTCTTTCCATCAGTTTTTGCAAAACAGCTCACAGCTCTCATTGGTCCCGTGCTCCACCTTTTATGACTCATAATGCTGCAGAAGCCCAAATAAAATCCAAACTGATTATTTAAACACCGAATGTGTGGCGATCACAACAAACCAAACATGGGCACACAATTTCTAGCCCCCGTTTCTTCTCTCAGGGGTGAAATTCCTGGATAAACAAAAGGGCTTCATTCCAGCTGCTAAGACAGAATGAAGCAGCCATCGCACAAAACCTGCCCACATTTAAAAAAAAAAAAAATGGAGCACACAGACACACAAACACAGCGATGCAGGCACCGTCAGATTAGTGGTTTACTCTTAATCTCTCGACTGTGTTTGTGCGACTGGGTCTTTCAATCCATGACAAATCCTGTCTGTGTGTGTGTGTGTGTGTGTGTGTGTGTGTGTGTGTGTGTGTGTGTGTGTGTGTGTGTGTGTGTGTGTGTGTGTGTGTGTGTGTGTGTGTGTGTGTGTGTGTTTGTGTGTGTGTGTGTGAAGGTGGGAGAGGTAGACGATATGTAGGTCAGGGCCACAATGTGCCTGATACGAGCCACACAGTAACGCGTTAATCATGCAGTTAGTTGAACATTTCTCACGCTGAGCCTGCACTATTGTCTGTAGCATAACGCTAATGCTGCTTCTGTTCGACGTGGCTTTAAAGTGATGACGTGCAACAGCGGGTTGTTAGCTCGACTTGAAGTCCTCCTCAACACGGAAGCGCATATCCTCCCCATGTCTCGTTACGCTGGATTAAATCTCATATTTCAGAATGAAATTAACTAACATTTACAACTTCAAAGTCTTGCACACTTAAGAACTACGCCTAGATTTTTGCTACATTCACAGGTTTTGTTTAATAACTTTTCTTCATTTATATCATCCATTACTGATTACATTGTCTGCAACTTCCTTTATTTGAAATAAGACATACGTTTTGAAAATAGTAATAACACATTCTTCCTCTTACGAATGAAAAAGTTCAATTCAACCCGCTGGCTAGAGCTTTACTTGGCCTGGTACGACCAGCTAATGCGAGCTAATGTAGCATCCACATTTGCTTAGCCTACTGTTGCATGGTGCAGTTCTTGTCAGGCAGATATAAATGACAATTGACATTGAGATTTGAGAGAACCTCACTCATAAAAAGAGACAGAGCCAGGCCTGGGAAATCTCCAGATGATTGATTACTCCTGTAATTTGACCAGCAACCGCACAGAAAGCAACACAGATCTTTTAAACCCTTTACTACGTTTGCAACAATCTGAATTTTTCAGTCCAAAACAAAAAACTGCACCTGCATAGATATTTTTGGGAAACCACCCTGTGGAGTGTGCATTGTGCCGAGCATTGTTATTGCTAATCACAAACCCAGCATGAGTCTACATGCCACCCGACAACTCAAATCAGCACTGAGCAATGCCAGTCACCATGAAGGTCAACCACAAAGCAACCTTGTGGTTTCCCACCAGTCGAGCTGTGGTTTGAGCGCTCTAATGAAGGTTGTACAGGTGTTGATGTCATGAAACCACGGGCGAGGACAGGTTCAGTCAGTGGACTTGGAGTGAAGTGGGAACCAAAAATGGTAAACTGTGGACAGAACTGAAGAATATCAACTGGAAAGCATGCTGTCTTTATACAGTGTAGACCACATATTGTTGTTGGTGACCGACGAAACTGATCGGTCAACTGATACTAATTACCTTTAATATGTTGAACGCTCATGAAGACGTATGTTTACAACTTTAAAAGCGCACAAAAATGATCAAATATTGCCTGTAGAAGGAATGTCCATCGACTTCATCCACCCTCGAATAAACTGCTCTGAGCTGAAACCGGCGCATTCCTCAACAGCGCTGCCTATATCCTCCCCGCTGAGTTCACTATAATGGAATGCAGCCCGCTCTGCCCTGAAACAGCCCGTCGTGCCAAACGCTGCAATCCTCAACTCAGCCCCTGCTACTGTCACTTCCTCGCACCCTCCCCCCTTTGTGAGTTTGATTGACCCTTGACACCCAGAGTGCTGGGGTGGGCTTGTGCTGGTTGTTGTAAAAACAGGCGTGCCATTGTAAATCCTCTCTCCAAGGATTTGAGGACAGCGCTGTAGATGGTGGCAGTGGGTGGAAGAGGAGTCGCTTCAAGGAGAAAGGTATTAAAAAGAATGACTGTCTCCTTTTGTTTTAACGGCACCATAAAAGGTAGAGCTCCCCTTCTCGGACTTACTGTTTCAAGAGTAAGCTTCTGTAGACCGCCCCAACATCGTCAGCACTAGACGAACGATCAGCTCTCCCTGGGATTGCACCGGTATTTGGAAATGATGTATGAGCTATGAACCAACAGCAAGAGCAGGAGTTAATGAGAAAATATTTCAAAATGCTCAGATCTACTCCAAGTTGTCGTTAATAATTGGCAAGTACTATCTGTTCTGGTTTCGACAGGAACAAAGTGACAAAACACGCAGCTCTAGATAAGGACAGTCAAAACCAGAATCCTTTTTTTAAATTTCCCTATTGAGATTACGTCATAAAGAGACCGACATCTGACCCGAGAACTTCAAAAGACTTGACACACGTCCAAGACTTAATCTAGCTGCTAGTTTCTCAGCCGCGGAGTCTTCTGCTGCCCCATCACACTTGATATCGTCTCCACTTGTTACGTTTATTGAAACGGACAGACGACTGACCATCTGCTCTCCCTTTTTTTTCCGCCGCAGTCTGAAACATGACGACGTCATCCAGAACAAGTTTACACAAATAAAAATGTCCTGCTTTGTTGTAATGACGGCACGTGAGCCAAAGCACTCGTATGCACACTGACTCGCCCAAAGAAGCACGCACAGTGTATCTGGGCTGGTTCGCTATCGACTCGGACAGCATCCTTATCCATCTCTGTCCATTAAGGCCCGTACTGCTTCCGGACGTGTGCTATTGAGGAGTATTAGTAACCATATCATTGGGCTATGACCGCATGGCTTTATCCTATGCTCTAAATGCTTTAAGGCAGGCGTGTGGCTTGTGTCACATGGTGTTTAGCAAATTCATGTCCACAGACGGGTCACAAGACATCAGGGTTAACGCAGCCGTCTCTGCTTGGGGGAATGTGGGTTCCACAACAGGGGGAACCATCGAGGAAAAAAGAAAATGCGACAACTCACGTGAGATGTTGTGTAAAAGGGCACAGGCGGTACGTCTCCAGCCTTTAGTGCGAGTCAGTTTATGATTAGGATATTTGGAAAGAACAGATTAGCTGATTTCTAATTCTCTGTACATTGCAATACAAAGAAAATAGGTTTTTTAAGCTTTTGTACCACTAAAGAAAACACGCCAACCCTCGTGGTCAACGTCATCACAATATAGGGAGAGTTGCAACAGCATACGCGCTAAACAAAGACAGCGTCACGTGCAGGAACTCGGTGGAACGGGACCGTGCATTTTGTTGAACTGTTATATCGGAGTCATGTGAGGCCAACGCCAATTATCTTCGGTCGCGCCGTTGTGGGGCTGAAACAAAGAAAGCTCGTCTATCCCAACTGTTTTTAGCTCAGGAGATATTCAAGCCAACAGACAGAGTGTGCGTGTGTGTGCGCGTGTGTGTGTGTGCACACCCATGCATTGTGTTCAGTAGAGAGAGAATAGAGGCTTGTGAGCTCAGACGATTTCCTGTCTTGTCCCAGATCATCAGTACATACTGTATTCCTGGTGAAGCGCGACACACAGCGCTGCACGCATCACTGCTCCACTATAGAGGCGGCGACAGAGAGCGAGCTGAAAGCTGGTGTGTAAATGTGGGTGTGTGACTAATATCTTATTCGCAAGCAGCTACGACACGTACGGCGACAACACTTTTTTAACTTTCTACCCTCTTGGACTATACGCAAGAGACTAAATGTCCAGTCAATGATGTCTACCCGCCCAAAAATAATATGAAGGTGATAGGAGGCTGCAGAAGAAAAGGAAAATAAACACAACACGTGGATCGAGTGAGAGAGGCTGAAATAATCAGGCGGGAGATGAGGAGACGAGAGAGAAAGATGGTGCAGGTGAAAAGGAGAGGTGATGGAAATGGAGAGAAAAGAGGGAGAGATAGACGGGTGAGATGAGAGGAGTTGACGATACCTTTTCCGGCGAGGCGGAACGAGGAGGAATGGAGAGAGATAAGAGGAGAGGAGTCTGTGCATGTTTAGCTAAAAAAAAGGGAAACTTCTTTTTCTCAGCTCGTGGGCAACTGAGTGCCTGTCACATAACTATAACCAACAGCACTTCAACTTAGACTCGGTCCTTCAAAAAGAAAGACTGCACTACAGCTCCCGCAGGGATTCCACATGGTTTAGAGTTTTAATCGAGTGCTTCAATGGCCGCGCTTCTATCACTACATGGGCTTTAAATAATAGTAGCTGGGAATCATTTTGTTATGGCTGAAACACGTTTGGTTCTCTATTGTGAAAGAGAAACAGAAACGGTGATCTCAGATGATGTAAGCTGCCTTGAATTCTTCTTTTTTTTATTATTATTATTATTTCCTTAAAGAGGCAAATTCAGGTCACCCAGACCAATACGTCACCAGCATCACAGCCTGCCGCTCTTGGTGTGAATTTCCTCCCACCGTCTTTTTTTGCCTCATTCTAAATCAACTTAACATCTAATGGAAGATATGTAATCCTCTTTTGAGGATTGGGCATAATCTAAAACAGTGTGAAATGTGCCGCACTTTATGCAAATGCTATTGTTTACGGAAACATATTGTAGTTATAACCAGGTAAACAGAACATTTGGACTGTTTGCAATCTACCCACCTTTAGAAAGAAGTAAACTATTTATCTAAGCCAATATAATCGTCCATTGTACGCACTAGTGTATCAAACTAGCATTCGTAAAATGAGAATGTGGGAAGAATCATAATATAGGTTTGGCTGGAAGCCAGAGACTAACAACCTTTCTACCAAAATATCCCTCTTCAGGCCAAAACAGCCAAAGTAGAATTCCTGTCTTCAGTCAGATGCCTCTATTTTATAATCAGAGTCTTTTAGAGAGGCGCCTGGCTGTTCCTGGAGACCTCCCAAAAAGGAAGGGCCGGGCCTACTGGTCGGTCCAGAAGGACGAGTAACTTCAGCCATTGTGAGTCACTCACAGGGCAGACAAGGGGAGGGAGCGGGGAGAATCAACCGAAGACAAAACACAAGGCAACCTCCAGCACACGTGCATTAGGTCACATTACCGAAACTGTCTCTCAACTTGGCAGACAGCACAATTAATAAAGCCGCCGCTCGTGTAAATAGGGCGTGTGTGTGTGTGTGTGTGTGTGTGTGTGTGTGTTCTGTGTGTGTGTGTTCTGTGGGTGTCGGTTGGTCTTTGTGTCCCTCTAAGTTTACATTAGCATTGACAGAAGGAGGGAAAGAACTGTGAATGAAAATAAAGAAGAAATAGTCGGGTGAGAGACCAAGCCAGAACCAAAGAGCGTGTCGGCGTGGCCACAGCAAACAGAGCCCAGGACGAGGTCGAGCTCCGGGGGAGGACGACAGCGTGGGGGAGGGATAAGAGTCGGACTCGGAGGGAGAGAAAGAAAAACACAGAGGGAGACGTGTTGGAAAGACAGAAATGTGAGCACAGAGGAAGAGAGATAAGGAGAGGCTGGTGGGAGCGGGGGAAGATGAGAGGAAGAGTGGCGAGTGAGAGGAATGCCAGAGACAAAAGAGGGGAGAGGAGAGACTAAATATAATCGGCGTCTTTTCAACAGAACACTGGGCTGCGTATGAAAAGTCTTCAGCGTAACTACGGCTCATAGGACAGCACTGAATGCTACGGGCCCGAAAGCTGCAGACGCGACCTTGTTGTTGTACACTTTTTCTCAACTTTTTTGACAAGAGAGTTGAGAAGGAAGACAAACTTCTCTCTGAGAAGCACCACACAGAGCGTACCCTGCTGAGGAGGCGAATAAAACTGGTCATTTCCGTCTCAGGTCTGAATACATTGCCGCGCATGACAGACGCAGCCTCACTGGGGGACACAATCATCGCAAGATACGAAATATTCCGCTCCCTGTGGTTTTAAATGTGTTTAAATGTTATTTGCCCCCAGTCTGATTAAGTCTCCCCTCTGCTTGTATTTTTCTATTGCATTCCAGTGTGCTGAATAAGCGCCTCCTCTGCATTCTCAGCCAGCCACCTCGCCCGTAGTGTACAAATACATCACACCAATACAGGCCAGGCAAAAAGACCTGCCATGTTGCATGGTCCCCCAGGGACCCACCGCCACTCATAACTCCCATATCCCTCGCTTATTTCAGCCACTCACCGCCACTTTCGAAGCAGATTGAAAATATGGCTGAAGGGTTATTTGCGAGCCATTATCGGACGTTGTTTGGGTATTTTATGCGCGCTAGGCCCGTCGGATTTAAAGTGAAGTAGATGGTGTCTGTAATGATGCAAGAAATGTTGGAGTGTACGCCACGCTGGGAAGTAAAAGTGCAAAACTGGATGAGAGCAGGAGCTTTATATATATATTTCTGCCATTTATAGTATAGGACGGATATGAAGTGTTTGATTTTATTAAGTGCCTGACATGGATGGAAACAAAGTCACCCTGCTGAAAGTAATCAATATCAATATGAACAACTGCAGCCCCAATATAAAGCAAAGTAAAAAAAAGCAATACTTGACATTGCCAGCCCAGTTATCAATGCATTCTCTTCAGCACAGCAACTGAGATCAAGCTTTGCCCTCCGCCCGCTGTCTGAACGGACTTAATACAAGCAACCTTTATGTTCTCTACCAAATCACATTGCTGCGGAGCTAAAATCAGTTCTACAAAGCTCTGGAATTAAACCACAACCTAATATGTCTTTGGTACAAGTGGGCCTTGACCTATTATTTGACAAACGCTTTTTGATAATGGGATTCAGCACTAAGCCGGTCTCCATCGGCGCACCGCAATCCACTTTCCTCTGCAGGTCGGCTGACCCTTCCCTCGGCGTGCTGAAGAGTGGCTTGTATGATCTGTTCTGGCTTGTTAAAACTCGTGATTTCACTCAGGGGGGGGAAAGGTTAAGGCGCGCACAACGACAGGAACCTGTCACCGGAGTCGTGCTCGTGACCTCTACCCACAATGAGACGTCCTCAGAGGAGCCCTGCTTTTCTCTCTCTCTCTCTCTCTCTCTAGGAATACTCAAGTCTCGAATTGCACGCCTCATTTGAATTTCAACGGCTCAACAAACGCACACAGGTTTTTAGCTCAATCGTCCAAGGGAAAGCACATTTTTCAAAAGAAGTGACTCATGAGTTGTGAATCTGTTTGTCGAGGAGGTGCTTGCTGTACGCCCTGACCTTTCCGAGGGGAGAAAGAGGTGAATCCATTTCTCCTGGCGTTGTTTGTATGAGGCGCGAAGCAGCAATTATTGAAGCCTAATGAATAACTGGGACGAAACAAAGCGCCAACACACTCTCATCATTTCTGCTACCCCCAAAAGGCTACATTACCATCTTAAATGCAAATGAAGCTCTTACTGGAAACGCAGACAAGTCGCTCTTGGGAGGAGAGGAAAAAGAAAACACATTATTCCTTCTCCCTAACCTGTAGACTCAAACAGCACGCAGTGCGAACACAAGCCATATTTAACTGTCTTCATGGAGGTGGCCATTAATTCCTGTAAAGACATGAAAGAGGGTGGAAAAAACGTGCGTTTCCGAAGCGGATGGAGAGGGTTTGAGTTCAGTTCAGCTCAGCGAGCCTTTATTTTGTCTCATGCGTCAGTCTGTCACTAAAGAAGGGATATTGTGCAGTTACATATGGGGCTTAACAAGCACACTGGAACACGAAGCGTCTTCGTAAGCTGATTCACAAAGAGAGGAGCAGGGCATAAAAAATAAGAGACTCAGAGAAACAGATCGACAGATTATTTAGGGTAACCACGACCGCTTTGACCAGCACCGAAAAAAACGCTTAAGGCTGCTATCATGTCAAATAAGAGAAATCCTGGAGAGCCTCAACTGCAGCGCTCCGAGCATTTATTTCACAAACCCCCTGCTGAGCACACAACCAAATCTCCCACTTCACAATGGATTTCCGAGTTATCCGTCAATGCACGGACTGCTGTGGTTGCGTGTGAGCGCGCGGACGATGGGCGACGCACGAGATGCTTCGTCCAAAGAGCCCGACTCCGCGTGGCCTATATCTGGCCTCGGAGCGGAAGGGGGCTGTGCAATGCCCCTAATTTAGGTCACTGGATTGCTGGTTTGTGTTCCTTCGGGAACCGATGTGATGAATGTGTGTGCATGTGGGGTAGTTCAACTTTATCCACAGTATATGCGTTTCCTAGGCTAAGATAAGCTTGTCTTCTCCCTCTCTCTGTCTGTCTGTCTGTCTGTAATCTGGCCTCTATTAGCAGGCCGATGGCTGTCGTAGTTGGCTGGCAGACTTATTCCAGCTATGCGTTTGTGCCGAGGGTCCTCGGGGAGAAATCTGTCAGCCTGACCCGCAGCTTGGACGAGAGCCTCACCGCCGCCTCATACTATGAACATGACAGGACGCGCTGAGAACGTAGGGAGCGGAAAGACATATGGAGTTTGAACACAGACGGGGAGCTCGAGAGAGAGTACCGTGCGCAATACTTCCTTTGTCTCCTGTGGTTGTTGAAGTACGGCCAAGTATTTAAGCAGTAAACACACACACACATGCACACAATAGTACACACACACACTTGGCTCTCTTGACAGGCATAAACCTCAACAAGAACAACAGTGAAACAGGATCCTGAATCCATCTCCTGAAATTGTGAAGTCAACAGTCTTGTTACCAAAGCGCTCCCAGAACATCGGAAATAAGGGGAAATATAGATTTCCCTGTCAGTTGTCGCGTCTCTTTTGCCTCTCAAGAGCACGTCTACTAGCACGCACTAACTCAATGTGATCTTCGAAAGGGTGGCACTGAGGAAGCCTTTTAGTTCCCCCTCTGCGATGGCAGCTTAAAAGCAGTGGCTCTCTCGAGCGGCAACGGGAGCGTTTAAAAAGAGACTTAAGAGACGGAGAAGCAACACAACGCACAAGACTACGGCCGAACAGGCACCACCTGCGACGTCTGCACAGAGAAAAGCATGCATGCACACTGCAAAGAGTAAACAACACACAAACTGCGACCCATCGCACAGACGCGGGGCCGGGGCTTTACCACAGTGGCGCCGGGGCAGGGCAGGCGGCAGCAGCAGCTACTAATTAAGAGCGGTTGACTGAACGGCTATAGTTAGGGCTACAGCTGCAGGGCTGAGGAGAATAGGGCGACAGGTCTGACACCGTGTCTGTGTGAGTGTGTGTGTGTGTGTGTGTTATTACTCGCAGCCCGGGGGCCTCTAGGCTAGGGCCCCACTTCAAGTCTTGCTGACTCAGATTCAACACTGCCTGTCTGGCAGCAATACTGCTGGTACAGCTCGAAGGGGGAGGAAGAGCAAATTTGCTCTCTTTCCCTGTCTCTGTTACTTTCTCCCTTTTCTCTTTTCCCCTCACATGGTGTTTTACTCCATGGTTTTTTTGTGCACCTTTCAGTTTCACTTCCTCTTTTCATTCCCTCGCTCCACTTTCTAGCCAGCCTATCGTTTATGTCTCTCCCTCTTTCCTCTCCGCTTCCGCACAAAGTCAATACGATTCAATAAGCGTGGTTAGTGGATGCGTTTGTAGAGCAGCAGTGGGTAGTACAGTGGGATCAAAACAGGAAATGCATTTGCTTTTAATGACGAGCGACTGATGAACACGTCCTCGACAGCGATACTCCAGTTGAACCTTTTTCCTGTCTGTCTTTCGATCCGACTCTGTTTACTTGTTGTTCCTGTTCTCCTGCTGCAACTGTAGCGCATCAAACTTGTTGAGCAGCTTTGGGAATTAACAGCTCCACTGGCTCAGTGCATTACATTGTGAAATGTAAACACAAACAAGAAAGATGTCACGGCCTGAGATAGGGCTGGGCGATATAACGAAAATCTATTATTTGACCAAATACTTCAATATCAATATTCCAGCAATAGTGTATGGTCGCTCGTTGGTCTTTTAACTAAATATCAATGCGATGAGTTTTTGATACATAATCCTAATAATGTCTACATAATAAATAAGTGGGCGAAGGCAAATGATAGAATCAGTCTGGTAAGTTAAAAAAAAGTACTTAATTTTACTGTAATTCAGTCTTTACAACTAGGAAAAGACACTTATGCCATATTACGATATCTCAAATATAATCTAATATCGATATATTAACCGGCCCTAGCCTGAAATATCCACAATGCCACTTTTACAATAGTTATATTTTAAATGTATAGCTTGGAATAAATATGTTTGCCATCTCAAGCAAGAAATTGTGTCATGGTATCTCTTAAGACATATGCATGTGTTGCTACCGCGATCTAAGAGGCAGTTAAGGCAAATGATTGTAATGAAATAACTGGTGACCATATTAACATATATTAAAAAGGGCCTTGTGGCAGTTTAAGAGGCTTGGCCTCGGCCTTAGTTGTTTAGCGTGCCGGCTAATCCTATTGTTGTTGTCTCTGGAGCATAAGTAGCCAGCTTGATGTTAAATCCTTGCTTTTGTCTCTTTGTGTCTCATTTGCTGCCATCGAAGGCCTAAAATAACAGTCCTTCACGTTTAAGTGTAGACCAGTTTTGAAAGTCAAGTACCATTCTCAAGCACACTGTGGAGAACCCTGCGAACATCACATCAAACCGGCCTTACATGACAGAGCATTCGACTGTGGCTACCTATTGACTGACTCGCTGCCCCGTCCACTCTGCATTCCCAGCATTTCTGAACTGCCAAAGAATGGAGAAGTGACATCGTTGACATTTGGATGCTTCCAACGGTGGGAGGGTTTATGGTATGAAATCGGCAAGTTGCCACTCTTAGGCACCAGGTCCTACACTGACTTTCGTTCTCCGGGGCCGCAGTTTACTGTGGCGCTGGCTGCATACACACAAACACACACACACACACACACACACACACACACACACACACACACACACACACACACACACACACACACACACACACACTTGCTCTTTTGTGTTTGCAGTCCAAACAGAGTGTTATGGGAGAGTGTGTCAGTTTATTGTTTGTATGTTCCACTCTCTGCTCCCTGATGTTTACCTCTGCAGAACAATGGACTGGCCTGGGAAAACTAGAGCACAGGAGGTGTGATCTGTGTGTGTGTGCATTTTATCAGGTTCTGCTTGCATTTCCATGATAAACACAACACAGTTTACTTTGCCACTCCTTAACTATCACTGTGCCATCTCTGAGCCATGGGAACAATTTTGATTTGTGTCCAGGATTTGCAATTTTTGTTATCCGGCTGTCATGTTCAACAAGTCGGCAACTCTAAGAGGAAATCTAACTTTGATTAATTCCAAAACACGCTAGACAATACATAATCTAGGCTGCCTGTGTGTGAAGATAGAGCACTTTTTTTTTTTTCTGTGTCCTTATGTTTCCAATTTGCAATCATTTTCCAGCAGCACTGCCATCCACAGCGAGAGAGCACTGCATGCCACAGTCCTTTCATGAGGGAACAGACTCGACACCAGAGATACCATCTCTACCGCACCTTACTGGATCATACTAAACTGTAGGAACAATCATATCTCCAAAGTAGTCTTGGGCGCGCAGGTGTCCTCTAAAAAGCACCAACAGTCCGTGGGAAAATATGAGCACATGGTCAGACGAGGTAGAAAAGACACAAACACTAGAGATGTCAAGTAGAGCAGTCAAAAGGACGAAAATCGATTTCGACCTTCCAATTCCGAGAATTGTGATGTAAAGATTGAAAGACGAATTTAACTGTAGGATTTGGAGAATCGTGACACCTCTGCTAGCTACAGACTGTTAATTCAACCAGCCGTACGTATAACCTACTCTGCATGCGCGCGTTTGATATCTGGGCTTCTAGCCAGTCAACAGTTGGGCTAACGTGTGAGTTTACCAATGAGGCTAAAACTCATACTGCTACTATGGCTAGTGGACTGGGCCCTAACTTACCTATGGCTTGAATCTGAGAGTTAGTGCAGTCGGGGGTTATTTCATCTACATGTGGCCATCATTGTCAGCGTGTGCAGCTAATGCCAGAGAGTGTACCTATTCATAAAGATTCTCCATGATCATCCAACAATTACTCAAATCAGTGTAAAAAGAGAGAACCCATTGTGTGATATGAGATGAGAAATCGTATCAAAAAGAGTGTCATAAAGCACAGCATGTGATCACGAGGAAATGCCGTGTAGCTTTTCATTATGGGAGCTCGACACAGAGACAGGCAGACAGAGAGAGAACAGAGAGGCCTGCGCTGTGCCCATCCTCACTTTGGCCCAGTGCCAGGCCTGCTCCGACAGAGGAAGAGAGAGAAAGGGAGGGCGTTGAGAGAGCGTGTGTGTGTGTGTGTGTGTGTGTGTGTGTGTGTGAGGGGGGCAAACACTCCCCTGGCAGGATCCCCGGGACCCGGCGGAGGGCAGGGTTCAGCCGGTGAAGGAGAGGCTGCGTGCCCGGCAGTCAATTAGCGGCTCGCATTTACACAACAAATGGAGCTCCCACTGTTTCTCGAGCGCTCACACGAGCGCGCACACAGACACCACTCGTGAGTGTATCCACTCGGCGCTCATCGGCACACGCCGACGCAGGGTCAGAGAGATGTGGAGGGGAGGAAGAGAAAGGGATAGCGAGAGGCCAGCTATCTGATGGAGTGGTACTCTACAAACACTAACTCATCGGCCGTATCAGAAACATAAGCAGAGCCGCGGTGAAACTAAATCCCTGCTGCTGAAAACTGCAGCTGGGAAACGGACACGGAAACTTGTTCCGATCACCGTTTCTCCCGAGTACATTTAACAGAGGAGATAGTGGTAAAGAAAAAGTTGTACATCATGATCTCGAGTGGGTTTTGGATGATTGTTTAAGAAAACAAAGCTAACTTTCTTTTATTATTTCATGATAGTGTACGCCCTTAAAAGATTAACTGAATCTGCATTCCCGCCAGCGACGTTGCATTGTCTTAGGCTGCTTGTCTACCAGCCCGCCCCATAAACCTCCAATGATAAGACAGCAACAAAACGGCTGAGTCAACACTTTCCACTGATCCATATCTTAACATTCGCTCACTCTGCTGTGGTTGACGAGTAAATTATTAATCCGCTGTGCAACAACTTGTCCTCGTTAGTGTAAAAGCCATAAGTTGTGGTACTGTAGTTCTATTTTTGGTGTTTTGCAGTAGGGCTGCACGATTGTGATAATCTTGATTATTTTGATCAATTTTACGAATATTTATTGATTTTAGGAACAAAATATTTGTATTGAACCTTCACATTTTAAATACACAGCACTGCTAATGTAAAAATCTTTGCATCAAAATAAGATTCCAAATATAATTCTACCAAAACTTTTTACACAAACTTAAATCATCGCTTTCACATTGTGCTATATTCCAGCTAATTAACCAATCTGTGCTTCAAAATAGGTCTTAAGGTTCACCTTTACCTGAATTCAGTGCATTATTGTTTTGTAAAAGGAGTAGTATATACCGTGTATTACTCTTCTACTCTAAAGGTTTTTCACAGGCTGCTGCTGTAAGGTGTGTGTGCAACGGCATGACAGATCCCCCAAAAAGTGAAGCTAAAAACATCTCGGCCTCCCCTTGTTGTTTTTGGAAGCTCTTGATTTAATATGCAGTATGAGTCTGTCTATGAGTGGAGCACGCATTAGAAAAGTCAATATCGCAGTCGATATGTTCATGTAATTGTGGGAAGCCCAAATCGTGATCCCGATTTACATTAAAGTAATTTGCAGTCGTACTTTGCAGCATCAAGTAATAATTGTCTGAAAATGGCCTCAGCAGGAACAGCCAGCATAATGCACTGAGACATACCAAATTAATCCAAAACCAACATTTTTTTATAGAAGGTTGTTAATTTAACTCAAGTGGCAGCGGCCAAATATTATGAACTATGAAAACAGCAAAGGGCTACATCATACTTCCATGCAGATTGAGCAAACTAATAACAAGAGACTCAAAAGGTGACGGTACATTCTGCAAGTTGCACACTGCAAACAGGTGAATGCCAAATTCAAATTCATAAGCCATTCACCACTTTTAAATGCATTCTACACAGAAACATTTTAGCGAGAAAAAAGACCCACTAGCACCGTCACTGCAGTATTATAGGTCATAGAGGGGGATTAAAACAAAATGATGGAAATAGAAAGAGAGAGAACATAATAGCTCTGCAATGAACAAAAATATGTTATTGCTGTGAGTGTGAATGGGTCAGCATGGGTTATAATGTACTCTGCTCATAACCAGGGCTGTCTGCAGGTACCAGAAATAGTCGCCAACTATGGTAGATATTGGCACCAGCTTCCACCTCTCGGCCGTAAATGCCCCTCTTCTTTATACTTCTATCCGTTTCAGGACTTTATGGGGAATCTTGAGTGGAGTCCGCACTGCCTGCCCTATCGAATATCCAGAGTAAAAACATTGTTGTAAGCACTTGAATGACACTGAAAACGTGATAATCCTGTTCAGCGAACTCCATTTTTTTACGCTCTTGTAAAGTTCTGCTTTCGCAGTGGTGCGTATGAACCTGCGACAGAGGGCCGAGGTCCTGTGTGGATGACGGCAAGAAAAGGTCTTTTCCCTGCATGTTTGTAATGAAGGGTTGAATAAAGGTTTGACCCCCGTAGAAAATATCTATACCGTAGATTGGATGCTGGGTGACCGGAGCCCAAGACAGGAAGACAGAGGCTCAGGAGACAATCGCCGTCTCTGTCTGTCTTTACTTCCTCTGCTCCTCCCAACCATCTGTCACTCTCTCCCATTGACATTCAGGTGAGAACTGCCTTGTCGGCACACAGCATAACTGTGTGTGTGTGAGTGTGTGTAGGGAGATCAGCGGTTACAGTGGAGGCAGCCTGCCAAAGTTAATGGGAGGAAGATGTGGGTCTATACTGCTGTTGATGAGGTCTTGTGAGTTTGGAGTGTGTGTAGGTATCTCATCACCGGCGGGTCGACTCACTTATGTGCGCGTTCTCTCTGCAGAGATGCCCTCTACTCACTTCATCCATTCATCTCCCTGCCTACACATCAATCTATCAGTGACAATTATTGGTGAAACGAGACCACTGGTAAGTGGATGAGAGGTGACCTGCATCATACAGCAATCAAACCCGTCTCTCTCGCTCTCTCTCTCTCTCCCTCTCCCTCTCTCTCTCTCTCTCCAACTGTCGCCATTCCTTTCCCTCTCCCTCCAGCTGTGCTCTGAATAGGCCTTTAAATCACTCGGCCCGGGCCCTTTGATTGGTTGACCTCTCTGCATGATTAAACAGCCATTTTCATCACATCCTCCATAGGAGAGTGACAGAATGAGAAGGAGAGTGAGACACACTGATGAAGGGGGGTTGAGCGAGCCCAACCAGCGGTTGGTTCAGGGAAGAGAGAGAGTGAAACTGGGCTGTGTGCTAACTGGGCTGAATATCACCGGCAAAGTAAAAAAAAAAAACGCATGCCGAGGAAATGGAAAAACAAGAATTGACTTTGAGAACGACAGATGTTACGATAACCTTATATCAATGCATTCCGTCTGCTCTTGGCTGAGTTATGGTGTTTGTACTGGACAATTAGAGTTTTAACGGATTTCTGTGAAGGCTGATTTGTTGGGCAAACATCTGGTTAGATGTCTGGCTGTCACTGCCATTCTCTCTTTAATTATATGGGATTCATGTCATTTTTAAATAATTTGTGATTTCAGTAAATTCAATCAAGCAAGACATCCATAATGGTGGTAATTTGATAAACATGGTTTATAGTCCAGCCCCTATGAAAAGCGGCAGCATTCGGAGAAAAGAGACAATTTTATTTCACTGAGCAGCTTGCAGTGAGTGAGCAGAAGCATAAGGAACCATTTCTGCATCGCACTGGAACTTTGTCAATGCAAAGATGTCCTGAATGGTTATTTATTTCTTAAGTACCGGCAATTTTATAAAAAATACCTTCAAAACTAACAGGAATTACAATTCAAGTGTAAACCTTTTTGATGCAGCAACAAATTGGTCAAAACTTTAACAGGTATTAAAATTCCAGTACATAACGTATACGGTATATTTTAGATCTGAAGTTAATAGATAGGCCCTTTTATCACAGATGCCCGATACGGCTATTTGAGTCAAGTTTCCGCCCGCGATATCCGATCTACTATCGCTGCGTCCCCTCTATCACACTGTAATGTGGGGCAGCTAACAAGAGAGCACGGGGTCGCAATCGCCATTGCTGCGACCAGCAGACCGTAACACTAATTCCCTGAAATCACATAGAGAGTGGGAGAGTTTAATTTCCTTCCTCTTCCCTGAAACTAAACATTTCTACCGATGACATCGCCACCCCCTCGTAACATCTGTTTGGCTTCCAAATCAAAAAAAAAAAAAGCCGTAAAGCCGGTGTGACGGGGTGGCACAAGCAACAGCAGCTGTTCCAATGCTGCGTTCAGGTCCTCAATTAAGAGTTTGACTCAGCTTCTCTGAGTTTTTGTCATCCTTCTTTCCCCCTCCTCCCTCTTTTTCCCCCGCCCTGCCTTGCACACAAGCGCTTCTCTCTCTACAACGTTATTTATTATTCTTTGGTGCGAGCTGCCTTGTTGCTGTTCTGAGTTAGCTAGTGCTGCCAAGTTCCCTCCCTTCTCTCCTCTGTTGTCTTCCTTCTTTTCCCTCAGCCGTTTCTGGCCGAGGTGTAGGCTCTGGCATCATTTTGTTCCGATTTCTCCAATCCCGCCCTTTCACAAAACTAAACGCTCAAGGCTTTTATGTTGATGCAGCTACACGCAGACTGGGAGACGGGCTACTTTTTGAAAATGTGTCTGTGCTGTGGCCAAGTTTGACTTCAGCACTGATTGCCGAGGGCAGGGTGAGGTGTGCCTCTTGAATGAGCTAAAAACAGCTTGTGCCATGTTTTGAGAACAGCACATGTGGCGATGGCTTTGAGATCTGTCTTGTTTAGTAGTTTGAGTGAAGGAAAAGTCACGGATGGCCGTTCTTAACTATGTTTCAGCTGGACGACGTCTCTGCTTGGGAAACGTAACCTTTTCTACCTCGTTTGTCTGCTCTAAAATTAGTTTTAGGCCATTTTTTTTTAAGCCACACTCTAGATTCAGAGTTGCCTCAAGTGCCAGTTGGACAAATACTATCTGGCATGTGTCAGAGGGCAGGCAGAGGGAGTGTGCTGGTGCACCGGGGGAACATGTCCCGCTGATCTCAAGAGCCAAATGAGGTCACACTCGGAGAACAGCAGAGAGCCGGGCCGATCAGCCCGAACAGCCGCATTTCTTAAAAATGCACTGGGAACCAAGGAAATCATGGATCTGAGTGAGTTAGTGGTGGGAGGACAGCCCCGAGAGAAAGACTTGGGAGAGAGAAAGGAAGCGGCTCCTCCCAGCTGCCACGCATCAGCACATCACACCAGTCACAAGTTACACACTCCATTTCATTTTGGAATGCGATGGCCCCGACAAGAGCCGAATGGTATCGCCGACGCATTCCTTCGCGTTTGCTGCTTCGTCACATGCTCGGCGGCCACCGAGCACAACTGGAGCCGTCACGGGACAGCGATGTGCAGCTCGCACTCACAACCCCACCTCAATGCCCCTCCCCCATGGGGCAGCAGCGGCTCAGAGGTTCACCCCGGCTGGGCAAAAAGCAACACGGGGGGTAATAAAAACCCTCCATGGCCTCACTCCACCTTTAAAGTAGGGATCAGCCTAACCTTCGACCTTCCCCTATCTCACCCCTCCTCCCTGTTTGGAGGCCGCCTCCTCCTCCTCCTGCTGCTGCTGCTGCTGCTGCTATTTCTGGTTA